>NW_024070202.1:96339511-96493346 GCF_014754425.2 Oryx dammah
GGGCTTCCCTGGTGGCTCAGATGGTAAAGAAGCCACCTGCAATGCAGCGGACCCTGGTTCGACTCCTGGTTTGGGAAGATCCCCTGGAGGAGGGCATAGCTAACCCACTCCAGTATTCTTGCCTGGAGGATCACCATAGACAGAGGAGCCTGGCAGACTACAGTCCATTGGGTCACAAAGAGCTGGACACAATCGAGCAACTAAGCACAGCACAACTGAGAGTGAGGCACGTTTTAGTGCTTGCAAGGAGAGGTCCCCAGAGAGAAGAGCCCACTCGGGGTACCCCAGACCTCCTGAAAAGTGAGATAAAGGGACTTGAGGCATCCCTCACCCTCCTGATAACTCATCTAACATTTCCCTGGATTCTGGAAAGAACTCACATTGGGGAATCCCCTCCATATCCTCATTATATTCAATTGAGTAGACAGAGAAGGAAAATTAGAAACAAAATGCTTCCCGTGCCAGAACTCAGACTAAGGACACACAGAGAGAAACGCTGAGAATCCAGATCCCTAGGGATTGACAGTGACCCATGTCAACCAACCGAAGAGGATTCAGCACTTCAGTGTAATGACGGCAATGGCCAGTTAACAGCTGGCTGCCCACTGTCGGCCTTTGGTCTCACCTCCCGTTCTTTTCCCACTTCTACTCAGCTCCAGACGTTGTGCTCCTGTCTCCCGCTCCTCATTCCCAGTCTCCTCGTTGGCACCAGAACTGGCACTTCCAGCATCGAATGTTAATGCTCCCTTTGGCCACAGTTTGCACCTAACCACTGGCATGGTCTCTGGGCACCCTGGGTGTCTACCTCACTTGTAGCTGGGGCCCAGCTCACATGGGCCAGACTGTTGGCGTCTCTGCCATGCCCATGCCAACGTCCACGGGGGTGATCAAAGAGGAAGGGAAGGTGGGTACATGTGCTCTAGGCACTGTGCAGCACGAGATGGTTAGATAGCATCACCAACTCAATGGACATGCATCTGAGCAAACTCAGGTGGATAGGAAAGGACAGAGGAGCCCGGCATGCTGCAGTCCATGCTGCAGAGTGGGACATGACGTAGGAACTAAGCAAGAACAACAGTACCTCTCCCAGAAATTCAGCAAAATTCAAACTTAGACACGCAGGTTCTCTGAGACAAGGGGGCCAGTGTGGCGCTCTTAGTAAGTCCTGTGGTTCCAAGTCCATCTCACAGGTAAATTCCAGACAACAATGACATCTTTCCTGTGTGTGGGATTTGTTCGGTTCCAGAGCTCGCTCTCTGCCGTCTCTCTTTAGCCTGCTCTCAACCTTGGAACGGATGCAGTCAGACCTGAGGATGTGAGCCCCACTCTGCGGTTTGGGGACGCGGAGGCACACAGCACTGAATGCCACCGTGTGAGTCTAAATGTCACGCTTGGCTCTCCCCGCCCTCGGCCAGTCAAGCATGGCCCTGACTGGCTGTAGGTGCAGGAGTTAGAGGATGTGCCCCGTGCAGGTAGAACGCTTGAGCCACGCCTGGATTCTGGCCCTGCGGGTGGTGACAACCGAAGTCTGCGCTCTGGTTCTTCACCTGCAGTGAGCATCCCAAGTCTGCCACCCCCTTCCAGCTTCTCTGCTCCCAGCTTCCCAGCCCCCCACCCATCCCCACACACAGAGGGCACGTCTAGGGGCTCAGGCTCTGCTTCTGGCATCCAGACACACCGCCTAGACCTTCAGGATCAGAGCACAAGTGTGTGGGTCCCGTCTCAGGTTTCCTGGTCATGCATGGCCAGGCCTCCAATTAAAGGGCAGCCACGTGGCAGAGACCGGCTGAGATCTGAGATCCTCACTCTCGGCTATGGGCCCACAAACTCCTGCCAAACATGTTGCCATAGCCTTGGGGTTGAACACCAGGAAGGAGGGAGAATAACGAAGGTGGGGAGAGGGAGGGATTCTGAAATCTGGACAACATCAAGAACTGGCTTCCGTGACAGTGCTCTATTACGGCAGCCTTTGTAATCAGTGCTGGCGATGGAGCCTTCAACCCTGTCCGTGGAGGCCCCCAGCTCTACTCCTTCAGAGGGACCCCGAACCACCTCCCCTCTTGTGACCCCATTTCCTGTAAGGGAGAAGGGGCCTGAGCTTACAAGGTGGGGTTTGCTGGGGAGGGAAGGAAGACGAAGGGCGTTTGAGAAAGTGGAAAGTGGCAGGAGGACCGAGAACCGCTCCCGGCAGAAGTGTGGGAGCCATCATCGTGTGTGTGCTGGGACTGCCCATGTCGGGGATGCTTTTCTGGGCACCGGTGAGCCCTGGGCCCTGGGACAAGTGATGACACCGGTCTGTGCACAAGCATGGCTGCCCGTGGGCATGTCAGCTGAACCTGCCCACGCCTCCCTCCCCTCTCTGAGGCCCTGCCTCTTGTGTCTTCTCTCTCTCCTCCCTCACAAAGCTCTGACGTCCAAGAATAAGCCCTGGGAGGCAGAGGCGAGGTGGGGGTTGGGTCGGTGCCCAGCAGGAAACAGGCACCACAGCCCCCGACCCCAGCTGGGTGAGCTGGGACTGAAGACAGCAGTGGCCCCCGACGTTCTCCAGAGTCACACTGCAGTGAAGGGTTTATGGCTTAGGGACTCCACACAGACCCCAGACTCCTCTAAGTTCCCAGAAAATGGTCGGTGACTTATAGGTTTCCCCCCCGATCTGACGATGGGGCCTCAGAGGCAAGCCACACATCAGAGGTCACCTTCTGGGTCTGGGGTCCCCAGAAAACTGAACTTCCTTCCCTCTGCCAAGCCTCCCTCTCCCTCCCTCCACGCCCATCTGGCATCACCCAAACACACTACAAATCAGAGGACACGCGACACACCACACTCCGTCCCGCTCCGAAGGGAGTCCGGGCTTGGTGGGGGTGGGGGGGTTGTGGGGACGGGGGATCTGGTTTATATTTTAAGCAGCTAGAGTGGAAAGCAGGGGACTGGTGAGGTAAGGCCATGGCAATGAACAGTGCGCAGCGGTCCAGGATAATCACTCCGCCTCGCCAGACTGGAGCCAGGGGAGAGGGGCACAGGGGAAGGTCTGCCCCATGGACTGTGAGCAGCGGGGACAGCAGCACCAGCTCTCCACCTGCACCCACGCTGCAAGCACTGCCACCCTTCCCTGGAGACACAGCTGAAGGAGCCAAAGGGGTGGAAGTTCCCAGAGGAAGCAAGGCTGTCCTCCCTGCAATTTCCAACCCTTAGGGAGTCCTAGAGAAAAGCTCCCATTCCACCTCCCCTCCAAGCTGCTACATGGAGAACTGGGGTCTTGAATTTCAGTTCACAGCTGATCGCCCAAAGACGCTGGGAGATCTGAAATCAGCACAGGATAGAAATCAGTGAGAAGGTCATTGAACAAGAGAGGGAAGGGACAGGCTAAAGGGTGTCTGCCACTGGCTAAGAATGGCTATTGAAATCCCCAGTCCCTTCCTTAAGCGAGGATGGAGTCCCTGCAGCGGCTTCCCGGTCACCATACTCCACTGATATTGTTCAGTCGCTCACTGGTGTCCGATTCTTTGCGACCCCACAGACTGAAGCATGCCTGGCTTCCCTGTCCTTTGCTATCTCCCAGAGTTTGCTCAAACTCATGTCCATTGAGTCAATGATGCCATCTAACCATCTCATCCTCTGCCGCCCCCTTCTCCTCCTGCCCCTAGTCTTTCCCAGTATCTGGATCTTTTCCAATGAGTTGACTCTTTGCATCAGGTGGCCAAAGTATTGGAGCTTCAGCTTCAGCATCCATCCTTTCAATGAAGATTCAGGGTTGACTGGTTGGATCTCCTTGCCTGAGCTGAAATCATTAAAGGCCCTGATGAAACTGACTCGTGAGGGGCAGAAATCTATCACAGAGGGATGTGGCCACAGTGTGTGCATGTGAGTGCACGCAGACACACCCGTTCTCAGGAAATGAAGCCACAATAATTGGTGGTATGTGGATGTGAGTGTTGTGACTATGTGTAGCTCAGGATCAGGAATGGATGGAGAGCACTTGATGCCAAAAACCTGCTGAATCGGAACCTCTAAACCAAGAGCTCCTTAGCCTACTGTGCCTTCACTCATTCTTTCAGCTCCTCCCTCTATCACCTGGCCCAGTGCCAACCAAGCAGAGATCTCCCTCATTTCATCCTCCCCAGGTTGATGCAAGCCACTAAGTGCCCATGACCTGGAAGATATGGGAAGACCCAGAGGTGGGGACCACGACGATGAGGGCATGTACTGTCACCAGAGCAGGGCCAACAGGCTTAAGACGGCAGTCGAAGGAGAGGACGGGAGAGTGAAGTGGGGTTAGCAAGAGCCAGGAGAAAGCCAAGGGCTCTGTGGAGGGAAGGCTGGAGGCCAGCCCAAGGGCAGTGGCAGGAACCACATCCATCATGTGGTTGTACTGGTGGGAGGGGGGGGGCATCTGTGGGGGAATGAGCATGGTTTTAAGAGGCTCCTCTTGGGTACAGTGTCTGCAGGAAGGTCCCAGCACAGCTTACTGATATGAAAACATATAAATGGGTTTGCACATAACAACCCCAAAGCACATGCTGGTAACTTGGAGTAAAAGGCTAGGACTCTGGTTAAAATGTGCCCACTTGGAGCTTCAATTTTCTCATCTATGAGATGCAGATGATATTAAGTGATGGTTGGTTGCTTTTATGACAAAATCCATGAAAAAAGCACTGGGCTCAGTGCCTGGCATGTAGTAGGCACTCAATAAACATTCATCTCTTTTATTGTTACTTTCCAGGCTCCCGCCATCTAAGGTCCAAAATGACAGCAAAAATAAAGGGGTGTTAGAGGCATAATGTTATGATTTGCAGCACAGCTATTGTTCACATTACCCAGTATGGAAAGGCTCTCTTCCTAATCACACAGTAAATATAAGAATAAGGTGATCATCCTAGCTAGATAATCTCAATATTAGTCTGATACACATTTAAAAGAGTCATATAGCGTAATGCTAAAGCAAAGACTCTGATACTAGACTGTGGTATTATCCCATATTTACCTCTTGCTAGCAATTGGCCTGATTGGAGAAGGAAATGGCAACCCACTCCAGTGTTCTTGCCTGGAGAATCCCAGGGATGGGGGAGCCTGGTGGGCTGCCGTCTATGGGGTCGCACAGAGTTGGACACGACTGAAGCGACTTAGCAGCAGCAGCAATTGGCCTGGCTTAGCCCAAATCGGCACCTACTAACAGCCCAATAAATGTTTTTAAAAAGTATAATCCTGTGTAGTTTTAAGTGTGTTTTATATTGACAATTCTATTCTGGATCTCATGGTTGGTTTTTTTTTTTTTTTTCAATCTCTTGTATGACTATTTGTCAGCATATCAAAACAAAAAATTCTGTTTCATATTGGCTGGCTACTGCCGGATAGTAAGTCATTAAAAAGACTTTTACAGGAAGGTGTGGAAGGTTTGGGCTTCCCAGGTGGCTCAGTGGTAAGGAATCTGCCTGCCAGTGCAGGAGACACAGAAGACCCGGATTTGATCACTGGATCAGGAAGATCCTCTGGAGGAGGAAATGGCAACCCACTCCAGTATTCTTGCCTGGGAAATCCCAAGGACAGAAGAGCCTGGCAGGCTACAGTCCATGGGTCTACAGAGTCAGACACCACTGAGCATGCACGCACATGGAAGCTTTAATAGGCCACGACTCTATGAAGCATACGGACATACTAATTCTTCCACCACCATTGAGACAAATTGTCACGTCCCTTTTAAACTCACTATCCCAGGCAGCAAGCATGAACTCACCATTATCACCACGTATAACATACAACATGCTTTACTCTCAGCCAGAACATTAACTGTCCCTGGTTCATTCACAAACTGCACTTCTCATTTTATCTCGGGCCTGGAGGGAATTGAGAAGCAGAAAAATCATCTCTGCCAGATCCAGCTGCCCTGACGCTTGTATCTCAGCTGGCAGGTATTGGAGTTTCAGACACAAGGACCACAAACACAGTGGCCCGCCTTGCCCAGGCTAGGCAGTTAAGGAGGCCAGCCCTTGTGAAAGAAATCGTCCCTGGGTGCCTCACAAGATCCTCCTGGCTGTCTGCAGACAGGTCTCCCAGAAGAGGTGATGGTCCACTCTTCAGAACACATGAATAAATAATGTTTATCCATATAATATGTGATTGGGGCTTCTCAGGTGGCGCTAGTGGTAAAGAACCCGCCTGCCAATGCAGGAGACTCAAGAGACGTGGGTTTAATCCCTGGGTGGGGAAGATCCCCTGGAGGAGGGCATGGCATCCTACTTCAGTATTCTTGCCTGGAGAATCTCATGGACAGATGAGTCTGTAGAATCTCATGGACAGATGAGCCTGGCAGGCTACAGTCCCAGGGTCACAAAGAGTCGGACACTGAGCAACTTAACATGCATGCATGCGTAATATATGATCACACACACATACATACACATCCACACACATCCAGAGGCAGCACATAGAGATGCTGCTGCTGTGTTGCTTCGGTCGTGTCCGACTCTGTGCGACCCCCACAGACGGCAGCCCACCAGGCTCCCCCATCCCTGGGATTCTCCAGGCAAGAACACTGGAGTGGGTTGCCATTTCCTTCTTCAACGCATGAAAGCGAAAAGTGAAAGTGAAGTCCCTCAGTCATGCCCGACTCTTCTCGACCCCATGGACTGCAGCCCCCCAGGCTCCTCCGTCCATGGGATTTTCCAGGCAAGGGTACTGGGGTGGGGTGCCATCGCCTTCTCCGGTACATAGACACACATATGCATAAATCCATGCATATGCATATATCAGTGCGTGGCTACACTTCCTATTCAGGCTTCCCTGATGACTCCGTGGTAAAGAATCCACCTGCCAGTGCAGGAGATGAGGGTTCAATCCCCGGTCGGGAAGATCCCCTGGAGAAGGAAATGAAAACTCACTCCAGCATTCTTGCCTGGAGAATCCCATGGACAGAGGAGCCTGGCGGGCTACAATCCACAAGGTTGCAAAGAGTCAGACACAACTTAGCGACTAAACAACCACACTTCCTATTCACCTCAAGTGACACGAGTGCCAGGGATGTTTGTGGGAGAAAGAAGAGCATTTTCTGTGGCTCAAACAGCTTCTGGAATCCAAACACTTGTAAGTTCAGTTCAGTCATTCAGTCGTGTCCGAGTCTTTGTGACCCCATGAACTGCAGCACGCCACGCCTCCCTGTCCATCACCAACTCCCGGAGTTTACCCAAACTCATGTCCATTAAATCAGTGATGCCATCCAATCATCTCATCCTCAGTCTTCCCCTTATCCTGCCCTCAATCTTTCCCAGCATCAGGGTCTTTTCCAATGAGTCAGCTCTTTACATCAGGTGGCCAAAGATATTTGTAAACCCCTGATTAAAGGGGCAAGACCTGAAGATGATCAACCACAGTCCGTGGGAGCGATCCTCTCTGCTCTCTCCTCCTTTACCTTTCCCTAAAGCCACTTGCAGATATTTTAATACAGTCACCTTTTAACATATAGTCCTCCAGGCCTTGCTGGCTGGGGGATTACCAGGGTGAAAAGCACCTGGTTCTTGACCCCAGAAAATGTCCTAAAGATAACTAAACAGCATGTACCTTCTGAAGCTTATGAGATTAGAATAATACACTCTGGCAAGGTAATTGGAAAACCTTACTCTATGTATGTGTATATGTCTGTGCGTGTGTGTGTGTGCACGTGAATCTGCAAGGGGTTGTGCATTGCTGCCATAGGACACACTTAGATTTTTACGGGATTCAGTTATAGCCTTCCATTTCCCCACAAGGAGACCTCCATAAAAGTTTTGAGCTTCGACCTCAGGAAAATGGCAAGATCCCTGTATTTAAAAAGGGAGCCTTGTTTCACCGTCTCCATGCCTTCCACAGACGTCGGTGCACAGGCAAACACCTGGCAGGCAGTTTGCAAGTCTTTGAGGTTCTGCCTCTCACGAGGAGCTGTCACATTGCCCCAGATCAACACGACACAGCAAATAACACTATGACACGCAACCGGCCACTTTTGAAAGTACGCTCTCCCCACCCTGGGGCCCCGCCTGCCTTCCCCAGCGTGTGCTGCTGTCTTCAAACTAACCATCCTGAAACTGCTTAAAAGAGCCTGACGGGTAATTTATTCTGTGGCACAGGATAGCAATTTCACTGTCCAGAGGCAGTGCATACCAACTGGATCAGAAAATCCATCCACTCAGGGAACACAGGTTTAATATGATAACAATTCCAGGGGTGTGTGGTCATAATTCTCTCTGCTCCTTCCACTCTGTCCCTGAAGCTGCTAGTAAATGTTCTTATACAGTTTCCTCTTAGAAAGGCTCTCCAGTAAGCCTCCATCGAATAAATCAAATTCTTCACCAAGAAGGGTGATGATCAGGCACTGGTTTGTGGCAAGAGCCAACTCTACAGAGGTCAGGGCCCAGATGCTGTGGAGGCATTTTTGCCCGTAAGTGGAATGTTTTCCAAAATCATCTCTGACTCTCTTTGCTGCAACTGTGCTGGGCTCTACAGGGTTTCGCTGGGACACCTGGTCCCAAAGGAAAACAAGATCAAAGAAGGTTGATGTGCAGGATGATGCTTCTAGAAAGGGAATCCATACGCCTATGGACTTTGGGCTTTTCCTAAATATTCTGACAGCTGTTCTCACATTTTATTTCCTAAAAATCCATGTAAAGTAAAGGAGTGCCTCATCTGACTATTATTTCTATTTTATACAGTACACAGAAAAATCTGAGGCTTGGAGTAAAGACTCACTCAGCCTCCTTAATCATATCCTAGGAACAGAGGACCCTGGGTTCCTTCCAGTGTAAATAGCAACAGTATGGCTTGTCTATGATCACGTGGTGAGTTTCCATCAGGGTCAGAGCTAGCAACCACGTCTCCTGACTTGGTCCCAGGTGCCCTCCCCGCCCCTACTCGCTTCTGCCCATGAGACTGCACCTCGCCTGCACTGCAACAAAATGCAGATTTTGTCTAAAAGGGATTTCTAAACTTGGCTCTGTCACTGAACTTGTGAGATGCCGGATGAGATGCTCCCTCTTACAACATTCTGGAAGACTGAGCTATAAGTGGGGCTGGGAGCTCCTCCGGCTGTGGTTCATTCTTTCAGGGTCTGCAGTGCCCAGCACAGTGCCTGGGCTCGTCTGTGTCCTCCCTACCTGCTCACTGAACTGAACTGAGAACAACAGAATTCGTTCACCTCCCACTGATGTCTCCAAGTGAGGGACACGTGCTTGAAAGCACAGGGCAGTGCCCACAGATCCCAGCGCTGTAGAACAGCAGTGTGTCCATGTGCTTATTCTACGCAGCTCTGCCTTTCTAGGTAGTAATGAATGGAATTATTTTTTTTTAAGCTCAAAGATAAAGATATTCTGAATCTACCACATTTAAACAACCTATTCAGTCATATGATAATCCTACTGCTAGGCCACCAATCAGGGAAATGAAGGCCTCTCAAAGAAGGATTTGCCCCAGGCCAGTCAAGGCTGAGCATCAGAGATGGGAGATTCCCAAAGGCAGACCCAGCTTAATGAGGCCAGAGGTTTAAACCGGGCTGTGTTTGGAAAGGGGCCCTTCGGGGAAAGGAGTGCCAACGGTTTTGCAAAGTAGCACGTCCCCAGCACTCTCGGTGAATATCTGCACACTAGAATGACACTTCTGGCCTTGAGTCATCGCTCCATCTGCTGAAAGGAAGCCCCAGATCTGCTGAAGCTGGGGGGCCATTGATTCATCCTATCTGAGGAGGAACCCCAGCCCTGAAGAGTCACACTTGCCTTTGGATCTGGCCTGGGAGACCCAGGGGCAAAAACGAAGACACAGCTGGGAGATTTCTGAAGGGATGGAGAAAAGTCACCGGTCAGGAGCTAAGAGCTGGTGATGAAAGGGACATGCGTGATGTCACCAGCCTGGATTCTAGGGTTCCAGGGCCCCAGAGGTCCCAGACGCCAGCGGCTGGGGCAAGCCTACAGGGTGTGTATAAGACTGCAGGTAAGCAAGCAGGGAAACAAGAAACAAAGGGGGAAAATCCTGGAAAGATGGGAATGAGGCATCCTTCCAGCACCCACTCCTTTTTCAGAAGTTTTCACAGATGTCCCTCCCTCCCCCATCTCTTGGGAATGCCGCAGGACTTCATTTCTCCGCAGTGGGCAGCTGACTCTACTACCTACGCTCGCTTTCTGGATTCCAATCTGCTCCTTCTCTAGGATTCTTCCTGTTCTTTTAAACGCTGACCTCTGTCCTCTCCAAGTTGTCACTCAGAAAAGTCCCCCTCTGAAAACTCATTTCATGCATTTAGGTAGCACTCATGAAGCATACCCTATGCCCCAAGCACTGGGCTAAGCACCAATGTGCAAGAAACAGTGGCTAAGACAGAAAACTGTCCCAGGCTTCCTGGAGCTTATAATTTGCTATGAAAGAGGGCTTCTCTGGTGGCTCAGATGGTAAAGAGTCTGCCTACAATGCAGGAGACCTGGGTTCGATCCCTGGGTTAGAAAGATCTCCTGGAGGAAGGCATGGCAACCCACTCCAGTATTCTTGCCTGGAGAATCCCCATGGACAGAGGAGCCTGGTGGGCTACCATCCATGGGGTTGCAAAGAGTCTGACACAACTGAGTAACTAACACACACACACACACACACACACACACACGGCTTTTAACAAGGATCCAGGCTGCCCCTAAAAGCAATACCTTCTGCCTCCTGACTGTTCTTTTTTTTTCTTTTTAAATTTTTTGGCCATGTGGGATCTTAGTTCCCAGACCAGGGATCAGACCTGCGCCCCTGCAGTGGAAGCTTAGGGTCTTAAAAACTGGACCAACCAGGGAGGTTCTTCTGTCTCCTGATTTTCTGTATGGCTTCTTCTTGGAGTCCTTTGGCCTCCCCTTGTCCTGATCTGAGAGTCGTCAGGCTATGGGTTGTTGGGACTGGCATGGCTCTGAGAAGCCAAACCCCTATGTAAGCTGAAGGCTGGCTTCACTGAGCAGGGTGGCACTGATGGGGTCCAATGGGCTGCTTGCAAGCAGTGCCGGTTCTGAGTGGCAGTGTCTGTGCTGACCCAGCTGTACACCTGACCATTGGTGCTTCATCATGGAGAAGGCCGAGGGTCTAAGGAAAGCAGTCTTCTCTAGCACAGTCCACACACCCAGCTCTCCCTCCCACCCCGAGGCCAGTGCCCTCGAGTTCCGTGCAGGAACAGAACATTTTGCCCTAGTTGGAAGACCTCCCTCCACAATGCTCAGAGCCTCTCCAGGCTCCATAGCCTTCTTCCCACAGCAAAGGCAAATCCCATCAGTGGCATCATCTATTTCCCACCCTCTTCTCTTTGAGGGGAGACTTCCACCTTCTGGGCTGCTCCCAGTCACATCTTAAAGCCCCAAAACTTCATGAAGAGGAGCCATACTCCCTAAAGGTAAAGCCAACTGAGCCATTTTCTTCCCAGGACCCGGTTCCTCCGACACCCTGCGGACTGTCTCTTTTCTTCCTTCTGAACAATGATAAGAGACACTGACGGTTTCATGATCGCGCCTTCCATGCCCTCTCACCTTGGACGTTTCCAGAATCAATTTGCAGCTGCCAGTGGGTGCGTGGTCTGTTTTCTCAGTCGATAGGAATCAAGGACGGTGACGACCACGCCGCAGGTGGTCACGGCCGCGTTCCCCCTGGATTGCTCTGTGCTCAGCCTTCCTTGGATACATCCCTCTTAATTAACCTCATGTCTGTACCCTTTCTTCATTACATAGAAGGGAAAATATTGTCACTGAAGGACTCAGCAGAGAGAATTTCCTGAGACTGGCATCTCCAGGGTTCCCCTTCATTTTCTAAATTGGGCACTTCTCTCAAATTAAAACATCTCTGGCAGAGCTTGCTTTTAAAAAAATGTGTGCCTCCATTCCAGAAACACAATTAACAGGTCGATCCTATCAAGGGGCAGAGAGGACCATGGACCCAATCAGCTCCAATACAGATCAGCATATACTAAAACAGGTGCCAATAGGGTCACACGCCCCTCTGTGAACTTGGGGGAACCCCCTACCTTATTCTCTCTCTCCAAATACCCTGCTTATAAACCAAGCCAGATAGAAAACATTCAGATGAACTTAAGAGTGTCATCTTGCTGAATTTCAGCCTTCATTAATATTCTTTTCTAGAATCTGACAGTTTTGTTTTGAAATCCTCTCCCACATGTACATCTCTCCTTCAGATTAGGAAAGCACACCAGACATGCATCTTCTCACCCCCTTAAGCCATGCCTTTCTCTTGGGTGCTGCCATCAGCAGTCACCTCCCTGCCGGACACAGAGGACCACATTTTGTACTTGCAGCATGCTGACTGGTGGTGGCATCTAAAGGGATGAAAGTTCTAGCCCCTCCCCCCACACCAGGCAGCCTGGTGCCCAGCTTTGCTGAGGTGGGTGCTAGCGTACGGTGGGAGGGACTGTGAGGTCTGAGTGACGGTGTGCCTATCTGTGGATGTGCAGCCCCCAACTATACACTACAAGGACTTGGCTGGACATACCTGCAGTGCACCCATGCTACATCATTTTTTTTTAAAGTACAGAAGAAGCTGACAGTTGCCATTCCCACTCCCAAAGGGCATCTTTGGGCCCTTCCGGGGGCATCTCCTCAAGCTGTGTTCTCATTAACCTCCTGATCTAGCCAGACAAACCACCTCCCCACCGCCACCCTTACACCCACAGCTACTCTCAACACTTGCCACCTGCTCCGTCTTCCCTGTTATCTGTGGAGCAGATGAGCAGAGTTTTGTCTGGAGTAACTCACACACATAGCATCTTGATGTTCTTCACAGCCTTCTCCTCCCTGGAGCTGGGTGGGCGTGCCTGCTGTGGTGTCCGTTTACTCAGCCCTCATCATGCCCATAGCAGGCACCTCACAGACACAGAGACGCATCCAGCTGCCTAGGGGGTGGTGCTTGAGTGAGTATCTCCTTGGTGCAAACCAGGAATTATTGCATTGTCTTTGTTCATAAGATATGAACTGTTGCTATGACAGGATACCACAGACGGGGTGGCTTCTAAACAACAGAAATCTATTTCTTACTGCTCTGGAGGCTGAGTCCAAAATCAAGGAGCCAGCAGATTCTGATCTGGTGAGGTCCCTCTTCTGGTTCATAGCCGACTGTCATCTCTCTGTGTCCTCACATGGCAGAAGGGCCGAGGGAACTCTCTGGGGCCTCCTTCATAAAGGCACTAATCCCATCCATGAGGGCCCCACCCTCATGACCTAAGCGCTTCTGAAAGGCCCCACCTCCTAACACCATTACACTGGGGATTAGGTTCCCACATGTGAATCTGAGGGACACCATATTCTGTCTATAGCACACGGTCACCCCTGCATGACTGTGACACTCACTTCTGAATGGATGGTGGCATTTTCACACCCACATTGTTCACAACCTCTTGGGCTTACAGGATAAGGTGATAAAGTCAAGGCCATAGTTAAAGGGTTAAATTCACAAGTTTTGATGAAGGGGATTGACTGCCCCACTCTAAAAGCTGAGCTGACATCTGCCTAATAGATTCAACTCAAACCTGTATCATTAACATGAGAGCACACCAGGCCAGATGGAGGCAAGGTGGCCAGCATGCCAAGGCTGAGATACCAGGTTTGTTCTTGGACATAACCAAGTCCGACTTCCCCTCCCCTTGAGCCATAAATGAATAACAGTACTAGGTGCTTGGACTTCGCAGGTGGCTCAGTGGTAACTAATTCACCTACCAATGCAGGAGATATGGGTTCGATCCCTGGGTCAGGAAAATCCCCTGGAGAAGGAAATGGCAACCCACTCCAGTATTCTTGCCTAAAGAATCCCATGGACAGAGGAGCCTGGCGGGCTACAATCTATGGGGTCACAAAAGAGTTGGACACGACTGAGCGACTGAGCACAAACAAGCACTAAGTGCTTCAGGTGTTTGTGGTTAAATGAGATATTACACGTAGCATCCTTAGAGACATCCCGTCACTCTCAGCAGGAAAGGTGAAGTCAGGACACCCAACACCTCCATAAAACCCTGCATTTCAACCTCACAGCAGCTCAGGCAGCAAGGCACCACGGCCATCCCTTTACATATGAGGAAGGGCAAACCCCAGGCCATTGAAATCTGCCCCACATCACACAGTTAGATTGGGAAGCAAAATTACGAAAGAGTGGAATTTTCCGGTTCCATCCAAGGGGCCCAGACAGGAAACCTGGTGAAGGCCTTCAAACTGCCCCAAGAAAGGAAAGGAAATTGACTGTATTCTCAGCCACCATAATTAGCATTTTAAATAAGAATATAAAATAATGGCTGTTTCCATATAGTGGGTAGTAACTATCCTGGTTATCCCCTTTTATTCTCACAAAACCCCTACATGGTTTGTATTTTATAGAAATGGAAGAGCAAGAAAGTGAGGTAACTCGTCTAAGGCTACACGATGAATACATAGCAAATTTAAGGATTCAGCCCAAGGCTAGCTGCCCGGGGCACCCTTGCCCTTGGCAGTATGGCTGGCATGGACGTGAACACCTTTGGATTTCTCAGCAGGCCCTATGCCTGGACTTTCCATTCCTCTCTCTCTCTCTCTCCCCACCCACATCCACCATGTGCATTTTCATTAGGCTTCTTTGCCCAGTGATCTGTTGATTTGTTATATTAGAATTGCAAACAAATGCTCTCATTCTGTCCTCTTGCTCCCCCGCTCCTGCCCTCCTGGCATCTGGAATTCAGCATTGATTTTTCTGGCCCCGCTCCACTGCCTGATTGACACTTCTGGTTGATTTCACCTTAGAGGCCTTCAGTAGACTTTCCAGGCTCCCACAGGAGCCGGGTTTGGAATAGCACATCACCTGGATCAGGGGCCCCCAACCTCCGTGCCGGGGACTGATACCTCCTGTCAGATCAGTGGTTGTGTTAGATTAGAAATACAAGGCACAATAAATTTAATGTACTTGAATCATCCTGAAACCATCCCCCCAAATTCCAGTCCATGGAAAAATTATCTTTCACAAAATCAGTCTCTGGTGCCAAAAAGGTTGGGGACCGCTGACCTAGAAAAGCTGAATTGAACCACCTCCCCACCCCCACGCTTACCTGCTCATGGATGCCAAGACTCAGCGCCCCCTGGATTCTGTTCCCAATGTACCTAGTGGATGGGTACACACTCCTCAATCCATCAGGGATCTCAATGTGCAGGGGAGCCGGGAGAAATCGCAAGAAATGCAATATCCTTACAAGGTAGGACCAGTAAGCCTGACCTCTTAAGTACTGACGTTTTTCAACCAGACCTGGGTAATTCGACATCTTGTAGATGACAAAGGGGATTATCCTGGAGCAAAACGGATCAGAAGGTGTGAGGAAGATGGGCTCAGTGAGCAGGGTGGAAAGGCAGTGGGATACGATCTTGAAAACAGAGGGGTCCTGATCTCGAACCCATTGAGAAACCTTCAGAGAAGTTTTTTAAAGATGGACTTAATAATCCTCAGAGGTCATCGAAGCCAGTCCTCTGTCCAGGCCACACAGCATATCTCAGAAAGATGGTCTTCTCTCCTAAGTTTAAGAACTCAACTGCATAGATTCTCTCCCAACTTTCACTTTTTGTCTCTGATCATTCTGTTGGGGCACCAGGTACCAAATAGAGCTACATTTTCCTTTCCTAAACTTTCCATCCCCAGTGGATGCTGCCCAGTGATACCCAAGCTGGAATTTTATGGATGCCACCACTCTGCCAATAATATCTGGACCCAGTGTTCTGTTAAGTGGTCGGTGGATGACCAGCTCAACAGGGAGGAGACTGGTAGTGGCAGGCCAGCTCAGGATAGCCAAGTGTTAAATTTTAGGGATTCTGGGATCTGGCCGTTAAATCGTTGGTAATTTGAGCTCATCATGGAGGGAACAGTTATACCACAGAAACTGGCATAAATCAGGGCACATTATAAAATGCTATAAATCAGGACATTTTTTTTTCCTGGAGACTGAGGGGTTTATTGAAATAAGTGCCAGTCAGGTGATAAGCTTAAATAGAGACAGAAGGCAAAGAACGGGTGGAGTAAAAGATGGAAGGAATGGAGGCAAGTCGAGGAATCCACACTCTTTAATCTCTTGGAAAGAACAACCTTTAATTTCATAATCACCCCTCCTCTTCATCTCCTATCCGGGTACAACCTCATTCTCTCTTCATCTATGTCACTTCCTCCCAGGAAAACTATCACTGGTCACACTTTCATAGCTAAAATGAGAAAGGCTGAAGAGACAGGTGAATCTTGGGATTCTATCATTCCTCTAAAGCTATAAATTGGAGATAAAAGAACCAGCTAAGAGCACTTGACCAGAGGCTGAATTCTAGATGTACACTTATATGAAGTTTAGCTATGGTCGTCTCCAGCTATTCCTTATATAAATGTTTATTCTACCCAGCCAACTGATGAGCTCATCAGAATCAGAGACTATACCTTTTATTGCTTATACATTCTTGACAGTGTCTGATAAGGTACCAAAGACAAACAGATAACCCACAAATATTTGGTTTATTCAGTTCAGTTCAGCTCAGTTATGTCCGACTCTTTGTGACCCCATGGACTGCACAGCATGCCAGGCTTCCCTGTTCATCATCAACTCCCAGAGCTTGCTCAAACTCGTGTCCATTGAGTCAGTGATGTCATCCAACCATCTCATCCTCTGTCATCCCCTTCTCCTCCCACCTTCAATCTTTCCCAGCATCAGGGTCTTTGCCAGTGAGTCAGTTCTTAGCATTAGGTGGACAAAGTATTGGAGCTTCATCTTCAGCATCAGTCCTTCCAATGAATATTTAGGACTGATTTCCTTTAGGATTGACTGGTTTGATCTCCTTGCTGTCCAAGGGACTCTCAAGAGTCTTCTCCAACATCACAGTTCAAAATCATCAATTCTTCGATGCTCAACTTTCTTTATGGTCCAACCCTCATATCCATACATTTGGTTTATTAACTGAACTGAATCAAACTGATGACAAACCACCCACTGACTTTTCATCAGAACCCTTTTTTTTCTAATGAGGTGAAACTTAGCTGTTGGCTTGACAGACAGATACTAGGTCATACATGATCTTGACCTTGGAACTTACTTGAGCTCATGCCTATGGCTCCACCTCATTCTCATTTTCCCAGCGGGCTATCTTCCTACTTTCCAGTTTCCCAGGATCCTGATCTCCTGTTAAGAATGATTCTATTTGAGATCGTGGTTCTTAGTAAGCTGCTAACTTGGTCACTGATAATACTCAACTGTGTACCTGAGACACCCGCAGATGAGGGCAACCCAAAGTCTGGTCAGGCCAAGACAACAAAGGGAGCCACCTCCAAAGTGGCTTAGAAGCTAGAGGAACCATCTCCCAAAACCTCCTGCCTGATGAGTGCTTTTCCCACAGTTGATCCACTACAGGGAAACCAGTGCTCAAGGATTTGAAGAGACATATCCTGGTCTCTGACCCCCAGCTCTGTGCCCACAAAGGGTGAGATGTACCTCATTTGGAAACCTGTCTTTCTCTGACTTCCCTGTCACACATGGCAGCCTCCATCTCTCACGCTTCTCTTCCTTCCCCAAACTTCCCCAGAAGCAGGATCAACATGCCCTCGGTCCCCTGGACTAGAGGCCGAGATGCTGATTCAAATGCTGCCTTTAAAAAGGAGGTCAATTCTCCCCAGTCTCGTGACTGCTCTCACTGAAAGCTGCCAGTGGGTGTTCGTGGGTGCCAAGACCTCTCTGAGAATCTTCTTGAAGACTCTGAAGAGTGCTCACTCACCCACTGTTTTTATAGATGACTTCAGAGGGTTCATAAGGCTCCAAAAGCTCAGTGACTCCCAGGCCAGTGACTCCAGATTGAGGACACCGGATGAAATGCCCCTCCAAGTCACACTGTTCACTTCCTTCCTGGACACCAGCTCCTATTTTTCACCTCCTGAATCCCTCCCTGTCTCCAGGAATGAAGAGGACTACTGAGTGGGATCCCTCCACGTTACAGACTGACATCACAGAGGCTGTGGAAGAGGCTCGGGCTCACACAGTAAGTGACGAAGAGAGCTGGGGCTGGGATGCATATCTGAGGGCCTCTCTCTGGTCCTCAAAGCAGCTACATGATGCTGCCACCTGATGCAGTTTCCACAGATCTCCGAAACAACCACATCAAAACTTTGGCCTTCAACTTCTCCTCAGCTAGGAGTTCCCACCAAAAGGTTTCGGGAAGAAGGACATGCCCCTCCCAGGGGGCAGGTAGGTCTCTAAACAGACTAGGCAGAGCATCTCTGTCCATCCTGAGCTGACATCTACAGGACTGATGCTGGAAACGGACACACCACTGACTCCAGCATTAACAGGGGAGTAATAGGAGGCTGTGCATTTTAATCCTGCTCCAGCAAGTGGACACATTCACCTCACACCCACTCCTTAACTCCTCCAACCACTTGGTGGCTGGAGAGGGCTGTTCCCCACCAGGCAGCTGCGGGGATGGGAGTTAGGACCTCTCCCTCCCCTCCAGAACCATCTCTGCATGTCCATAGGTGAAGACTCTGTTCCATTCTGACCTCGAGGTGCTCTGGGCAAGCTGGAGGTCCCGAGAGACCCAAGTGGGTAAATCAGGCCTCTTGATTCACAGCTCAGGACCCCAGGCAGGAGCCAAATCCCAGAGATCTCAGAAAGAAGGTGATTGAAGCCTGAGGACAATTCCTGGATGACACTCTCTTCTGTATCCATCCCTCCAAATAGGGATTGTATAAACTCAAATGTTCCTGGTTGCTAATTTGAGATAAGCTCCTAGCTACCAAGACCCACCTGCCCCTTCCTTTTAAATGACAATTGTCTCCTACACCTACAGGAGACCGTGGACTAATAGAAAGTGAGAGGCCAGGTGGAGTGAGCCCAGACCACAGTGAATGAGGGCTCACCCTTCACAGCTGAAGCATTATCCACGCTGGCCAAGAGGGCTCACCCAGTGAGCAGTGAGGAAGACAGCTGTTTTCTGCCTCCATGTCCTCTGGCTGAGGTCTGCTTTCGGTTCCCCCTTCACTGCACCCCCGTCCTAAGCCTTCTAGGGGTTTCCACAGGAAGGGAGCTGGAGGCAGTGGCAGTGTCCTTCCAACCAGCATCACCTCCACCACCATGAACTGATGTGCTGAACAGCTCAGGAGGAGGCAGGGTGGAGAGTCTAACAGGGCAGACAGCTCTGGTCCTCAGACAGTGAGGGAAACTTGCCAACACATAGGAATAGACATTAAACACAAGCATTAAGCAATGGAGATACCTACTCCCAAGTAAAAATTTTGGAGAGGGCTCTCTTACACTGATTTCCAGCAAGGAAAGAACTTTTCTTTCGTGGCCCCCTTGCATTTTGTTGTAGGCTGTGTCTGCTGTGTCCAGAGGGGAGAGAGCAGTGGGGTGAGCTGTCAAGACTCATTTTTGCCTGTGGAGAGTTTTCTAGGAGGAGAGGGAGGTGAGAGCTTGATCTCTGGACCCAATTGGATGCCAGGTAGGGAAGGCCATGCCAGGCCCACTCGGAGAGAGCAAGCTTGCACACTTTGGCTGCTTCAGCAGCCCAGAACAGACTGGGTACACCAGGCTGGGGTCCCCAGGCACAGGGGTGGGGTGTGTGGGCTGTGCAAGTTTATTGTAGCAATGATCCTCCTAGAGATGATGGCCAATGAGCCTCCTTTTCTTAAATCAATAAAATTTCTGCTTCCCTCAGGGTTAGATTGGACATTCTTCCAAGATGAGGCTCAAGGCATCAGACACCAAAACATTACATCACATTTACTGCTCTTTTTCTTCACCCAAAGTCCCCTCCCTACTCCAAAAAGGCACTCTGGAAGGACATACAAGTGATTCTTGGCCTTTCTCTTGGAGTAATCATGAGTTTATTTTTGTCTTAAATCTGGCTGAGCTTTAAGAGTCAGAGAATAGGCAAAAAGATGTTTTCCTCCCCTGCTTTGACTAGGGGGGAAATGTTTCCAAAAGAACTCAAAACAGTTATCTGTCATCATCTCCCCACTGGAGCACCCTGGCAGCAGGTGTCTAAGAAAGGGAAATCAATCCAGGATCAAGAGATGGAAGAGGCAGGAAGAAAAGGCAAGGTTTCTGCTTCCTCTGTTAGGGTCCCACCTGCCACCAAGTCCTTCAGGCTTTCTCAACCCCAGGGAGCTCGCCCAGGCCCATTCCCAGCAAGCAGAAATGAGTAGGGCTCCAACAGCAAAGGGAAAAGATCATAAGACGGTCTAACACTGGAAAAGCAACGGTGGCCGTGTGTGCTGCAGAGTCCGAAAAGACATGGCACAGAGTAAGCTTCTAGGCTCAGATCCCTCCCAGAAATGGTCACTAAAGAGCATTCACACATGATGGGCTTCCCTGGTGGCTCAATGGCAAAAAATCCACCTGCAATGCAGGAGTCACTTGAGTCATGGGTTTGATCCCTGGGTGGGGAAGATCCCCTGCAGGAGGGCATGGGAACCCACTCCAGTATTCTTGCCCGGAGAATCCCATGGACAGAGGAGCTTGGCAGGCTATGGTCCATAGGGTCACAAAGAGTCAGACGTGACTGAGCAACTAAGCATACACACACACACACACACACACAATATTAGGTGTGGTATGAGAGGCATGAGGGGCAGGTACCCAGCCCCCAGGAAGAGGATGTTTTGGCCTCCCGTCTGTGTAGGGAAAGACACAAAGGAAGGCCACACCCACCTCGTGAGCAACTTAATCTAACCCAAGCTCTCTGGTCTCAAGCAGGGAAGGGTTGGGAGGATAGGAACACCAGCGTGGGGGACCAGGGGAACAAGTATCAGCTGGAAGACGGCTCCCAAGATGGTCGGAAATGAAGGCCCTAATTACATTCCTCCATTGGCTATGACCTGGGGTCACCACACACCAGCAATTATTTACTCTGCCAAAGTGATTAGGGAATTGGGGCCAGGGAACTGATACTCTGGGGTAGAGGGACACGGGGGTATGGAAGATGAGGCCAGTGACGGGAAGGATGCTCTTTTCGCATCTGACTCTTCCTAACTGGGGTCAGCACAGGCCTCAGTGAAGGAGCTGTACCCTCACCTGGGTCTACTCTTTGATCTTGATGAAGTATCTGGAGGCCCAAATATGAAAAGAGAATGAAAGAGAAAAAAAGAGAAAAAGGTCAAAGAAACAGTTGCCCATTAACAGGTGAGAAGCCTACAGAAATCAGAGAGAAGATGGAGCAGATTCAACAAACTGCCCTGCACCCCCCAGGATGAGAGCAGAAAGATCGGTTCAGGCAAGTAGGACGACAGCAAAGACAGGCCAGGTTGGAGAGGGAAGGTGACAGGCCCCAGCCAGAGCTAGATGCTGTGCTTCTCTGAGTGTGGTCCTGGGTCAGCAGCGGCAGCAGCACCTGGAAGCTTGCTAAAAATGCAACTTCTCGGGTCCTATTCAGGGGGCTTTCCAGGTGGCACAGTGGTAAAGAAGCCACCTGCCAGTGCGGGAGACATAAGAGACCTGGGTTCGATCCTTGGATCAGGAAGATACCTTGGTGAAGGAAATAGCAACCCACACCAGCATTTCTGCCTGGAGAATTCCATGGACAGAGAAGCCTGGTGGGCTGTAGTCCATAGGGTCGCAATGAGTTGGACACGACTGACGCGACTTAGCACACATCCACGCAAGCACTGCGGGTGTATTGAATCAGAAACTGGGGCTGTGTGCTGACCAGCCCCCACCCCACCCCACCCAGGTGATTCTGTATCACATTTAAGTCTGAGAACCACTCTGTAGGGAAAGGGGATTCCAATTTGGGGTTCCATCCTTTACCGCTAGAGAGTTTCTTCAAATTTTGTGTTCAAAACACCTCTTGAGACTGGACATTGCTTTCCATGAAAATATAATCATTTTATAGACAGAGATTTTGTCTTTGACCACATCAGCAGAAATGACATTTGAGTGTAGTTCTTTCAGAAGCAGCGGAACGTGGTTTGCGTGGAGCACTCAGCACACCCTTGTCTCAGCTCACCTGCAGGAACAGAAGGTATGTGACAAGTCGCCCATCGGGTACGGGGTGCCTGTCATCACCACACTGTCCTGTCTGCAGGGGTGGCAGTGGTATCAGGATTGAAAGCAAAAGTCAAGGAAGCAAGTGTTGAGCACCTACTATGTGCCAGCTACTGCCCTGGGCATTTCACACACGGGATCCCACTTAATCCCCACAATAGCCTGATGGTGTGCATAGGAAAACACACTCAGAGGGGTGAAGTAATGTGATGGAGGCCACACAACTATTGTCTCCCGTTTGTTCCACTATGTCGCATTGCCTTTTTCTCTAAAATTATTAAAAGAATAGCCCCTCAACCCAAATCCGCCATTTTCTTTGCAGTTAATTTGCAAGCCATGACACCCAGAGCTGCCTGACAAAGAGCTCGAGTTCTGTGCGGGGCGCACCATGGCTCTGGCTGGAAAATGGCTCTACAGACAGCAGGTGGAGATGACCTTGTTATAGACTGAACCGTGTCCTCTAAAATCCGTACTCTGACCTCCTCACCATAGCACCTCAAGATGTACTGGGTTGGCCAAAAAGATTGTTTGAGATGTTTCCATAAAACGTTATGGAAAAACCTGAACAAATTTTTTGGCCAACCCAATATTTGGCGATAAGGTCTTTCAAAGGTAAGTAAAGTAAAGTGAGGTCATTAGGGTGGGCCTTAATCCATTATGGCTGACATCCTTATAAGAAGGGGAATGTGACCACAGACAGGTGCAGAGGGAAGGCCATGTGAAGACCAAGACAGCCATCCACAAGCCGAGGGGACAAGCCTTGGCAGGATCCCTCCCTGCCAACCCCTTGACCTTGGACTTCCAGCCTCCAGAGCTATGAGACAACCAACCTCTGCTGTAAGCCACCTAGTCTGTGGGCCTCCGTTACGCTGCCCCCTCCTGTCCCCTCTGTGAGCCGTCCACCTTCTCACAGTGCCTGCAGTGGCCCCTCTGGGCCTGATTCTGGCCAGCAGTGCAGGCGCCCTGCATCCCGGCCCTGGACAGGGGCTGGAGGCTGCAGAGGTGCCCCCTCCTGCCTGCAGAGAGGCCAGGACCGCAGGGAGACAGGAGGTTCTGGGGGGCAGCACGGCCTCCAGGGCCCTTCCTCCCTGGGCTTCCTGTGCACACACACAGCAAGTGCTCACTTCAGCCATTCCAGGGTTTACTTCCTGTCTGACAGATGCCCAGAGAGAGAGAGAGAGCACAAAGTCCTGACCACGGAGGAAGGAAAAGCCCAAAGGTAAAGGGAGACTCACAAGAACAGGATACCTTCAAGAGAGAGCGAGTAGGGGCAGCTGGCTCCCACCCCGTGCAGAGGGGACGGGTGGGGGCTGGGTAGCAGCTGTGTGGGAAGCAGAACTAAAGAGGAGGGAGAAAGGGCCAGCTCACAGCCAAACATGCTGGTGTCTACACCACACACGTACACATGCACACACACACACACACACACACACACACAAAACTTGGGGGTGCTGCTTGCACTTAACGCTTTTAGACACAGCAGATCCCATTGCCCTCACACACACACACACACTCCCACACCAGCACAGTCTACACATCTTTGGGGCGCACCCACAAGCTAGCTGCTGAGTGAGGGTGCCCCTTAGAGGATTCCCCCCTTTGCGTTCACCACATACTCTCTTATTCTGGGCTGCAGAACTGGCCCTCCAGCACACAGCTGTGAAGAGAATTATACAACCACAGGGCCTGCCAGGACTCTCCCTGGAGCCTGGCAGATGGGAGGGGAATGTGGCCCAGACTCTCCACAGCTAGTGTGGGCTGTGAGTGCACGGCTCCCAGTAAGCAGACTTGCAGCCTCCACCCCCGCTGCCCCCTCGTGCCCTCTCCCATCTCAGGAGACCAAGGATGGGCATGGTGAACACGCGGAGTTGTCAGGAGAACAACGGAAGTGAGGCTGGACTCTGCAGCTTGAGGCACCACCAGAGAAGGCGGCCCCTTTCCTGCTTCTGGGCCTGAAATAGGGTTGGCTGGGGAGCAGAAGGGAGGCTGAGCCACTTGGATCTAATTACTGTAGAAGCAGTTTGGTGGTCCTGGTTTGCTTCATCCCTGTTCTCTTTTTCCAAGCCCAGGAGCTCTCTCTGCACTCGTCTCTCTACCAATTTCCTCGGAAGAGGCTGAGGGGCAGAGCAAAGCCAAAACAACCAGAGGGGCTAATCAAGCGGGTCTGGACAGTGATGGGATTACAGTCAGTGACAAATGTTATTAGGAAGCTCTAACCGTGCCCAGATAAGTGTGTGACGGGAAGATAACAACTCAGCTGTGAGGCGGCTGGCCACCCGGGAGCCCTTAGACTGAGCCCTGATGGGGCCTGGAAGAGAGGGGAGGGGGCAGGGAGGAGCTGATGAATCAATCAGAGACTGAGGGCGGGACTCCCTCTCCATTCACAAGGTAGATCACCCTCTGCCCAGCTCCCGCTCCCCTGGGGGGCCCTGGGTGGGACTGGAGATGACCCACCTGTTCCCAGCAAGATGACAGGCACCATCTTATTTGTCTCACACTTCCATTTACACTTAATGGTTCTATGTGTTGTAAACCTCATCATTTCTGTTTGGATCTTCTGAATACATTCTGCCAACCCCGGATCCGTTCTTCCATGCCACAAAAACAGATGGAGTTGGAACTTTCCCACCGGTACCTGAGGGCCCTGCATTTCTTTAAACTTTCTACTTTGAGGTAATTCTAGATTTTCAAAAGACTTGCCAAGATAATACAGAAAGCTCCCTTATGCGCTGTGCTTAGTCGCTCTGTCGTGTCCGACTCTTGCAATCCCATGGACTATGGCCCACCAGGCTCCTCTGTCCATGGGGATTCTCCATGCAAGAATACTGGAATGGGTTGCCATGCCCTCCTCCAGGGGATCTTCTCAACCCAGGGATCAAACCCAGGACTCCAGCATTGTAGGCGGATCAAGCTCCCATATATCCTTCCCCTAATGTTAATATCGTACATCACGATGGTATAATTCCCAAGACAAAGTTGGCTAAACTATAGGCTTTGTTTGGATTTCACCAGTTTTTTTTTATTAACATCCATTTTCTGTTCCAGGACTCAATCCGAGATCCCACAATGCACTCAGAGTGACTTATATTTTTAAATTTTCCTTCCTATCCATTTGAGAGTTTTTGTTACCCAAGTAACAAAGTGAATTGATAATTTGATGAAACAATGCATCATCTATCCTTTAAATATATTTCTCTGGTCCCACCCAGTGACTTTTTCACACAATGCAATGAGAAGCATAGAGAGCGGCAGAACGAGTCGGCAACCTTGTGATACAGGGTGACAATGCTTTACAAAGGAGGGTATTGTGGAGAACATGGTGAAAATCAAGATACGAGGCTGAGTAATGGCTCCCAGAGACATCCAGGTGCTAATCCCTGGAAGCTGTGATTTACCTTACACAGAAAAATAGACTTTGCAGATGTGATTAAGTTAAAGGCCTTGTGATGAGGAGACTCTCCTGGCCCATGTGGGTGGGAGCATCCTACATGCAATAACAAGTGTCTTTATAGGAGGGTGGCAGAGGGAGCTTTGGCTACACAGAGGAGAAGGCAAGGGAGGAGAGAGCCGAGATTGAAAGCTGCTATGCTGATCTGTCCCTAAAGATGGAAGAGGGAGCTGTGAGCCAAGGAATGCAGCTCTAGAAGCTTGAAAAGGCAAGGACATAGAAATGGACTCCCCTCTAGAGCTTCTGGAGGGAGCACGGTCTTGCTAACACCTTGATTTTGACCCACTGAGACACATTTCGTACTTCTGAACACCAGAACTGTAAGAGAATAAGTCTGTGTTGGTATAAGCACCAACTTTGTGGACATTTATTACAGCAGCCATAGGAAACTACTATCCAGATGATACCACCCTAATGGCAGAAAGTGAAGAGGTATTAAAGAGCCTCTTGATGAAGGTGAAAGAGGAGAGCTAAAAAGCTGGCTTAAAAAACTCAACATTCAAAATACTAAAATCATGGCATCTGGTCCCATCACTTCATGGCAAATAGAAGGGGAAAAGGTGGGAACAGTGACAGACTTTATTTTTCTGGGCTCCAAAATCATTGTGGACGGTGAAGGCAGTCACACAATTAAAAGCTGCTTGATCCTTGGAAGAAAAGCTATGACAAACCTAGACAGCATATTAAAAAGCAAAGACATCACTTTGCCAACAAAGGTCTGTGTAGTCAAAGCTATGGTTTTCCCAGCAGTCATGTACAGATGTGAGAATTGGACCATAAAGAATGCTGAGTGCCAAAGAATTGATGCTTTCAACTTGTGGTTCTAAAGAAGACTCTTGAGAGTCCTTTGGACAGCAAGAAGATCAAACCAGTCAATCCTAAAGGAAATCAACCTTAACTATTCATTGAAGGACCAATGCTAAAGCTGAAGCTCCAATAATTTGGCCACCTGATGCGAAAAGCCAACCCCATTGGAAAAGACCCTGATAATGGGGAAGATTGAAGGCAAGAGGAGGAGTGGGCGACAGAGGATGAGATGGTTGGATGGCATTGCTGACTCAATGGACATGAGTTTAAGCAACCTCCTGAAGCTAGTGAGGAACAGGAAAGCCTGGTGTGCTGCAGTCCATGGGATTGCAGAGAGTCAGGACATGACTTAGTGATTAAACACATGTTCATAAAAGGCAAAAATGGGAAACCATTCAACAGTGAAACAGAAAAGTAAATTTTAGTATAGTCCACAATGGAGTGCTACACAAACACAAGAATGAAAAAGCTGCAACTCTGTGCAGTGATAAAAATCCATGTTTTGAACAAAAGACAGAAAAAAATGAACAGACACGAGACAGTGGATGTGTGATTCCATTTGTATAAAGTACAAAACCAGAGAACCTAATCTGTGCTGTGAGAGATCCAGAGGGTGGCTACCTTAGGGAGGGTAGGGGTAATGACCAGAATGGGGCTGGGGGGGTGGGGGGTGGTGCATGGTGGGGACTTGATTCTTGATTTGGGTACAGGTTACATGGACAAGTCTTGCAGGTGAAAACTCACTGAGGCGTACACTTAGGCGGTGTGCCCTTCCCTATGAATATGATAGTTCAGTAAGAAGTCATCCAAGAAATCAAAGTTGGGAAACGGTTCCCCCACCAAGCCCATCCATTCCCCAAGCCGCTACAGCGGAGAGCTGGGCTAAACGCTGAACGGGACAAACACAGCCAGCAAGGTCTGCCTATTACCATAATTACATCTCTAGGAATATGCAAAGCCCTCATTTTCCTTTCATGTCTATAATGTTGTGGGGACACGGGATGCAATTACAATCCTGAAACATGCAGCTTAGTGAGCATAACTGCATACATTTCCGAGAGCCTGGGTGAGGCAGGTCCACTCACACACCGTGACTGATGCAGAGCGCGGCCCAGCCTCCACCTGCCTCCTCCCATCCAGCCATGAAGCTCTTGGACACGCTGGGCTGCTTGTCTGAACAAAGACAGCAACTTTGCGGGCAAATTTTCTGGGACAGAATCCCTAATTTAAAAAATACGTGAAAAAGCACAGGGCAAGATTTTAACTAAGATCTTGTTTTTAACACCAATAAGATTTTTTTGTTTAGGAAAAGATCCCCTATCTTCTTTTCCTATTTGAATTTCAATCCCTTGGTCATAATCTATCATTCAAGAGATGCTGAGAATGGTAGCAAATGTGAACAGCGAGGAATGCTGGGGATACAAGAGATGTAAGTGGGCTAGAGTAAATTTGCTTTTGTAAGATTCTTTCAGGTGAAGCACAAGAGGGTGTTAGTGATGCTGTGAGAAGAAGATAGACAGGGGTCCAGTCCTGAGGTTTTGTGGGGGTTTATTCCCCTTGGGAATTTCCAATCCATAGTCCCACTCCTCCAGACATTCAGGCCAATGGTCAGCGTGCTGGAGAATCTGGGTTTGTTTTATCACCAGCCCAAGTAAGCACTGACTGGAGGGTAAAACCAGGGGGGTAGTTGTGGGGGGTGAGGAGCCTGAGGTGACATGGGAGGCTTCTCTGCATTTAATGCAAACTATCCCTGGTGGCTCAGCAGTAAAAACAACTGCCTGCCAATGCAGGAGGCCCGGTTTAGGTCCCTGGGTCAGGAACTAGAGGAGGAAATGCAATCTACTCCAGTATTCTTGCCTAGAGAATCCCATGGACAGAGGAGCCTGGAGGGCTATAGTCCATGGGGTCGCAAAAGTGTCGGACATGACTGAAGCAACTAAACAACAACAATCCCAGAACAAAGTGGACATCATCTTTCAGTCATCTGCGGGTTTCAGTTATGCATATCACATCGCCCTTCCAGAATACAGATAACTGGAGTTGACTAACTTGCAAATGAGTCCAACTTTGGCCACCTCATGTGAAGAGTTGACTCATTGGAAAAGACTCTGATGCTGGGAGGGGTTGGGAGCAGGAGGAGAAGGGGACGACCGAGGATGAGATGGCTGGATGGCATCACCGACTCGATGGACATGAGTTTGCGTGAACTCAGGGAGTTGGTGATGGACAGGGAGGCCTGGCGTGCTGCGATTCATGGGGTCGCAGATTCGGACACGACTGAGCAACTGAACTGAACTGAACTTGCAAATATGCCTAATTTTCAAATTCACATCTGTACAAAGAAGTGAGCCCACACCTGGCCCCTTCTCTATTCCTTCCCCCTCTGAGGATAACACTTACACACACGCTAGCCATACGTCACCCTGCCAGCCTCTGAGGACATGCATAGTGAAGGAGTACCACTCTCAAACAATATTTTATGTTAAGTTAGCGAATATACCCAGCTTTGTTGCTGGTAAGCATTCACATCTTCTGCTTCCAAAAGGCCAGGTATGGAAATTACAAGTTGGCAACCAATGGCAAGAATACTTATGACTACATACAATACATGTACAACATAAAAAGAATTCAAATCATAAATTCTCCAAATATTTTCAAGAATAGCTGCATGGCTACCCCTCCCTCCTGGGGCTCCACTGAGTCCACCCCTGGCATGACAGCACTGTAGACTTCAAGGGCTTCAGGTGTCAAAGGGTCCCGGGTAAGGTTTCACTAAGGTGGAACCAAGTCAAGTCAACACGCTTGGAGGTGGGTTTCCAACTGAGAAGTGGACTGGGGGCTTCAAAGCAAGAAGGCAGTGTTTCAAGTCAAAATTGTGTGTATACCGTCACAGCCTCCCTGCCCCGCAGTTTCTCTCTGTTCTTCCTTTACTGTGTAAAATGGGAAGAGTGAATCCTAACCTCTGCTAATCACACATATCACTCCTTGAGAGGGGGAATTTGGCTTTTCAGTGAAGTACAAACACAGAGAGAGACATAAAAAGAGAGAGAGTGAGAAAGGCAGAGAGAGGTACTGGAAATCTAAACATTTCAGAAGAAAGTCCACATTGCTCTTTTGTGAACCCACCACACCTCCCTTAGTAAGTCTGGACACACAGAAAAAATTAACAAAAGGACATCCAAAAAGTAAAAAAGATGGCTGACAAATATCTTCTCTGAGAGAGATTTACCATGAAGGAAAAGAGAGAAAGAACCAATACAATATTGTAAAGTAATTAGCCTCCAATTAAAATAAATAAGTTTTAAAAAATAAAGAAAGAAAGAATTAGGAGAAAAAAAAGAGAATGCTTGGGAAATTTTCTTATTCGATTTGCAGGAAGATTCAAGAGGACTTTGGTCTGAAAAAAATCAAAGTAAACAGTATCTAGAGCAGAGGTCAGCAAACTTTTCCTTTAAAAGACCAGAGAGTAAACATTAGCAGTTTTGAGGGCCACATGATGTCTTTGGCAATCACTCAGCTTTCGCAACTGCTCAGCTTGGCTCCAGTGGACAACAGGCAGGGGATGGGTGGGAACAGATCTATACTGCAGCTGTCCTCTGTCTCTCACATCTGATCTAGAAGGAAGAGCTCATCAGGCACGTTTAGATGAGTGGCCTGAGTTAAAACCTCACTGAAAGCAGCAGAAAGCATACTGCAAAAAATCAAGTTAAAGAAGTAAAGATACACTTGAAAAACTTTCCCAGAACTTGGATGATAGCGAGGAAAAAAAAATGAAACCTGGATGACAAAACCAGGGGACCTAACATATATATATATATATATATATACATACTTGTGCTGTGCTTAGTCAGTCAGTGCAACCCTATGGACTGCAGCCTGCTAGGCTCCTCCGTCCTTGGAAATTCTCCAGGCAAGAATACTGGAGTGGGTTGCCATGCCCTCCTCCATTATGTATATATATACATATATTTATACATAAAATCATCATCATCTTTTCTGAGCTACACATTTGAGGCTACAGATTGAAAGAGCATATTGAAATATAGTGAAAAAGAAATTAAATCAACAAGTATACACATAGTGAAACACTTCCTTGGTATCTAGAGAACATTCTATAAACCTTCAGACAAGTAAAAGGAAAAAAACATACAAAAGAACTAAAATCCAATTGGCCTTGGGCTTCTGTCATGTATTCATTGCCCAGAGACAATGGAGTAATTTCAACAACTTTGAGGAAAGGAAAATACTAAACCAAGTAACCATTTACATGTAAGGTCAAGAGAATGACATTCTCAAACATTCAAGGGCTTAAAAATCACATTACAGTATTCCCTTCATGGAAAAAAAGAATGTCTTAAAGGCAAATGCTGATCTACCAAAAGACAAATTAAAATTAAGAATCCATAGGTGAGAAATTTGTAGGTTGACAGACCCTTGAGCGATGAATAGCTATTCAAAATAGTGGAAATGCAAAAACACAATGTTTGAAATGGATGAATGAATACTGAAATGATCATAATGTAAAAATATTAGTATGAGCTTTGAAACTTATGTCATATTAAGGAAAACTAGAAAGTTGGAGGAGGGAAAGGACATAAAACCATAGTGTTTAATCCTTAACTTTGATGTTTATGAATTTAAATCTGCTTTTAAAAACTTAAGGATGATCTATATTAAGTTCAAATAAGGTGAATATTTGCCAGATCACCAGAAGGAAGGAAGGCAGAGAAAATTCAAGCCATAGAGCAAAAATTAACAGATAAAAAGGAAACAGGAAATAAATGCATTAAAAAGGAAGCTAGAAAGCCTAAAGATACAGAAGAGCAAAGGTTGCCTTATAAAATATTAGTCTGTCATTAAAAATCATGTTGGAAGGGCATTTAATCACATAGGAATATGCTCACAATGAAAAGTGGGACAAGGGCACAACATATAAATATGTAGATATTATAGATGTTACATTATCTCAATTACATGTATATTTATATTTTACATTTTAATTTTAAATTGCTATTGAAGTATAGATGATTTACAAAGTTGTGTTAGTTTCAGGTGTACAGCAAAGTGAATCGGTTATGCTTCTTAGATTATATTTTAAAACAATAATATTTTGGATATATTCGGATAAATACTAAAATTTTACTTCTATTTTTAATGTGGCTACTGGAAAATTTTTAATTGCCCATGTGGCTTGAATTCTATGTCTGTGGGACAGCACCTGTTTAAGATAAATAAAATGGGATTTCCAGGAAGAAGAGCCAAGCAAACAGAAGTGAAACATTCATGAGAAATAACAGAAGAAAATTTCACCCTGAGCTGAAGAAAGATTCCCATCTTTAGATGAAAGGTTTTTAGAGCATCTATGCACATATTTGGGCTTCCCAGGTGGCTCAGTGGTTCAGAATCTGCCTGCCAAGCAGGAGCCATGGGTTTGATCCATGAGTCAGAAAGTTCCCTGGAGGAGGAAATGACAACCCACTCCGGTATTCTTACCTGGAAAACCCCTTAGACAGAGGAACCAGGCAGGCTCCCCATGGGGTTGAAAAGAGTTGGACACAACTTAGTGACTAAACAGCAGCAGCAATAACATGCATATATTTAAGGTACGTTTTTAAGAAAAAAAAAAAACCCACAAACATTCACACTGTGTCAGTTGTCATTTTCTGAAGATGGTAGGATTTCAGGTGGTTTTTCACTTTCTCATATATTCTTTTTGAACATTTTCCACAAATAATACATATTGCTATGTGTGTGTTAGTCGCTCAGTCATATCCAACTGTGTGTGATCCCAAGAATACTGGAGTGGATAGTGATGCCCTTCTCCAGGGGACCTTCCTGACCCAGGGATCGAACCCGGGTATCCTGCATTGCCGGCAGATTCTTTACCATCTGAGCCACCAGGGAAGCCCATATCTATTGCTATAATAAGTTCAGAAAGCAACAAGCACTATAAAAATAAGTTTTAGGGTGCCATGAAATCAAACTGAGGATTCTTCCCTCAGTACAGAATGGAGGACCAAGAGGATCTGGAAGATATTATCAGTGTGGGTTGGGTTCACGCGATCAGGGGACACTATTAGCTGGTATCTGGGTTTTCCATCTCCCGCTGCCTCTGCACTTTTAGCCCTCAGGAGTCTCAGGACCCTCTGAGAAATAATTTACCATGAAAGATCCACTTTTCCCAGTCTTTACTCTGAGTTTTGTGCCACGTGCTTTAATCCTCACAGCAGCCCAGAGAGGCAGATTTTACTAGCCCCCTTTTACAGATGAGGAAACTGAAGCCAGAGAGGAGGAGAGGCATGTTTGAGGTCACACGGCTGGGAAGGAACACTGTCAGGATCTGAACCCTGGCAGCCAGTGGACAGACTGTTTTTCAAATCCCCTTTCTTTTCTCTCTTCTGGAAGTTAAGCAAAACTTGTCTGACTTCATTGCTATTCTTTTCTAATCTGTCCCTACTTTGCTCTGGCTTAGGAGGACACAACTGTGAGGGTTGCTATCTCTTACTTTCAGCTGGACCGTGAATACAAATGCCCCAGCTTCTTGCACAAAGACCCTGCAAGCCGCACCCCATGAGCACTTCCTGAGCAGACAGACTATCCCTCCAGTCTAGTTTCAGGAGAATGAAACCGAACCAAATTCATCACAACTCCACCCACCCCCCACGTCCTTCCCTCAGAAACCAAGCATACAGTGGAGGCCCAGCAGTCTGGCCAATGGACGACAAGAGTCCTGAATCCATCTCCCCACAGGCTCGGCAGCAGCTACAGAAACCCAAGCTGGCCATCAGCCAAATGAATAAAATCCCTATCTTCTCCAAAAAGGCAGGGGAGGGGAATGGAGCGCTTCCCTCTGAATTGCAATGTTACTAGGACACAGTTTGCTGTAATAATACCAATTAACATTTCTCCCCCATCAGTAGTTTCTAGTACAGGATAAAAATAGCAATACACGTGGTGAGAGATGTGGAAAATAACAATGGGGATGTGCTGGGGAAGAGCCCAGCTCTGTCTCACCTAGAAGGGTGGGGGAGGCAGGCAGGAGGGGAGAGTCGAGGGGACTGCAGAGAACCTGTTAGAATGCCTTCATTCTTCTCACCTTTCTACATCTTGCCCCGAGCCCCCAGATGTGCGCTAAAGACACCTATGGAAGAGTGAAGATGGCATTGAACACGCAATCAGAGATGGGATGGTTGAGTCCCCACCCTGCTCCTAATTGGCTTTGTGACCTCGCTTGAGTCAGGTGACCTCTCTAAGCTGATTCTTTATCTGCAAGATGAGAGTCAGGAATGGCGGCCCCTACTTCACAGGGGTGTGTGCCACTTAAAGGGGGTAACATACAGAAGAGCTTTGTCAATTGTAACGGGAGACTCAAATGTTAGAGGAGGTCCCTAGGTATTATATCTGGTGATGGCAGTGAAGCAGGTGACATTTGCCAACACAACCTGCCGGTGGTGGTTTAGTCTCTAAGTCATGTCCAACTCATGTGATCCCCTAGACTCTAGCCCACGGTTCCTCTGTTCATGGGATTTCCCAGGCAAGAATACTGGAGTGGGTTGCCACTTCCTTCTTCAGAGGATCTTCCAGACTCAGGGATTAAACCCATGTCTCCTGCACTGCCGGGCAGTCTCCTGCACTGCCAGGCAGTCTCCTGCATTGTAGGTGAATTCTTTACCGCTGAGCCACCAGGGAAGCCCAATGCAACCTTCATTGGTTAGCAAAAGAAATTTAGCCTGAGTTAGCCTCACTCTTCTCAGCAGGGTTAAAATAACACTAGTAGCTCAGATACTCTGTCACGCAAGCTCTGTAGACATCATTTCTGACCTAGCACATGGGCCCGCACCTGTCTTCAAGGATGTTTCTCAAGTGGAAATATCTCATCCTCAAGACAAAGATGGCCTGGCCAACAGCCACTGTCCTCATAGCCCTGAGATATTCAACTGAGGAGCAGATGCCCAGTCACACTCAAGGCATTTCTGCAGGGCTAGCTTCCCTGTAAGAGCCATCACTCAGAACCTGACATAGCCCTAGGGAACCCAGGTGACGTCTGTGATGGTGCGACAGTCAGTCAACGGAAGGCCTTTTCCCTTTTTCCATCCCCTTGCACAGTTACCTCCTTCATTTTCCAGCGCTCCCCCCAGGGGACACAGGACACAGCCCAGATGTCAGGATGAGTTCCTCTTTCAGTCTAGACCACCCACAGGGCAACAGTGTAGGCTGGGGGCACCCTGTTGGGCTGCATAATGCTGCCTACAATCCACGAGGCATCCTAAGAGGCTGGGGGCCATTGGGAAGACAGAGAGGGAAGCTCTGAAACCACGTCCCTCTTCCCCTCACCTATCCCACCAACACCAACCTAGACTGAATTTTATAGTTTATATTTGACTTCCTCATAGTGTGAAAGTGTCTCAGAGGGTCTTGGGGGCTTGGTGTCTTGGTGGTTCAGATGGTAAAGAATCTGTCTGCAATTTAGGAAACCCAGGTTCAATCCCTGAATTGGGAAGATCCCCTGGAGAAGGGAATGGCTACCCACTCCAGTATTCTTGCCTGGAGAATTCCATGGACAGAGGAGCCTGGTGGACTACAGTCCATGGGGTCTCAAAGAATCAGACATCACTTATCAACTAACACTTTCACTTTCCTCATAAGGTTTTCTTTGAAAAAAAAAGTTCTCCAAAAAGCTTCAAAAATTTTTGCTCTAGAAGCTTGTAATAAGTCTACGGAAAGGGGATCTTGGGCCCTGGGCTGCAACAGAGTCACCTAAGGGCCTCTTCCCCACCCAAATAATGACAATGTTTTCTAAGTGACAAAACGCAGTCCAACAGGAACACCATCTAGAATTTCCCTGGACGTGTCGCTACTGAACCCAAGGACAAGGAATTGTCTCATTCACAGAAATAGCTCTTCTTCCTCTCTTGTGTGCTGCAGTACCAGGACCATGGGCACAGGGGTGTCAGCTCAGGCCAAGTAACCCAAATGAGCAAAGCGCTCTCAGTGAGTTGGAAGGGACATGGACAGAAGGTTTGGGGGAAGGAAAGAAAGCAGAAAGACCACGAGGAGGCAACTCCCCGTGGAGCTGGAGGAGAGAGGGGCTAGAAGAGCACCCGTGAGCCCATCTGCTTCTTCTGAAATGCACATTTTTGGAAAAGGAGGAGGAGGCTCAGGAAGGAGAGATGCCCACTTAGAGCAGGAGAGCATCCCTTCAAAGGGAGCAGAAAGCACTCGAGCAACAACAGCCTACTCTCCCTGGTACCCACACAGCTGGGGGCTGGGTCCCAACTTGGGAACCATCAGGAGGTCAGTCAGTGGGAGAGCCACTTGCCCCAGCTTGTTCCCTGGGGACATGGGAAGATTGAAACCATCAACCAGACAGGCAGGGAGGATTTACACATCATGGCTTGGCTACCAAAGATCTCAGGGCAAGGAGAATGAAGAGAGAGAGCCTATTTGAGTCCATGGGAGAAATACAAAGCTGAGGGTACCATCTGATACTTCTGGGAGGCTGCAGGCATCATGGATGATGTGCTCAGCCCAAGGCCAGCAAAGCACAGTGAGCACAAGCATGGGCTCTGAGCACCCTGCACTGAGATCCTGCCTCCACGGCTTTAATCATGTAATCTTGGGTTAGCCTCTGAACCTCTCTGGGCCTGTTTCCTCAAGCGTCCTTGACAATAACAAGCATGTCTACTTTGCAGGGCTTCCCTGGAGGCTCAGACAGTAAAGAATCCACCTGCCAATGCAGGAGACGCAGGTTCGATCCCGAGGTCAGAGAGATCCCCTGGAGAAGGAAATGGCAACTCGCTCCAGGGTTCTTGCCTGGGAAACCCCATGGACAGAGGAGCCTGGTGGGCTACAGTCCATGGGGTCACAAAAGAGTTGGACATGACTCAGTGATGAAGCAACAACAACTACTTTTCAGGGCAGTCCTGAGGATTGAATAAATTAATTAATAAATTACATCATCCAGAGTAGTGCCTACGCTTAGCAACCATGCACCAAATGTTGGCCAGCCAAGTCCCAGACAAATACCCCGACCATAATGAGCCCCACTGGGCTCAGCCCCACCAACTGACGGGCATGAGGTGGGTCACTCAGGCTCTCAAGGTGGCAGCAGGACGTGAGCAGCAACTGTCTCTAGGCACAACCGCCTCATGTGGGGCATTCAGCCCACTTCCACCTCTTCCATCTTTTCTTTTCCCAAACCCCTCCGTTTCCCTTCTTTGGAAGTTTTGTAAATGTTTTCTAAGTTCCTCCTCTGTGCTCTTTTCATAAAGTCAGATCGCCAAGCCAACTCTCAAGAAGCCTAAATGAGTATGGTCGTGAATGCACCCATCGACTCACAAATAAAAGTACCTTGGGGGCTGGAGGGTTATCCCCTGTCTGGAATGTGTTGTAGCCTGTTAGAGAAACTCGCACTATCACCCTCCAACCTTAACTGGCCATCATAGTCACTAGCAACTCCCTAAACAGCTCCATCAGGTAATATCGCCCACCACTTGATTCACACATGGGAAAGCTGCAAGACAGCCTGAGAAGTTCCTGGTGGGGAAGGGGTTGAGGTCCCATAGGCTCTGATCTTCCTGCCAGCTTGCCTGTCTCCTCACTTATCAAGAAATCAAATAAGAGAAGGAACTCCCAGTCCGCCTGCTCTGGAGTCCTCCCCAGAGCTTTGCAAAGTGGCTGGTCTGGGGCCAAAAGAGGTGTGAGGTTCACCGCCCCCAGTGGGGATGGTGCGGGGCCTGCATTCTTCTTCCAGAGCTGCAACAGTCACACTCTTTTGTGGTCAAGGTGACCCATTAGGCAAGAGCTCAGGGTTCTGCCTGAGGCCACCAGCCAGAATTGTTTGCTGTCCCCCGGAGGGTGGGGGCAGGCATGTGAAAGACCTTGGCCTCATTACCACCCGCTTTGGCCAACTTGGCCCACCAATCCTAGGCTCTGAAAACTGGTCCACTCCCAGGCTGCTCTCATCAAGGGCTTCCTCAAAGGTCTGCTTCACAAGCACGTTTTCTGGCCTGCAGTAGACAGTGGGGAAATGAACACACAGGGAGGCCAAGGTTACTGCCCACGATCACAACGTGTCAAAGTGGTGAACCAGGGACCAGTCTTTCCGTCTACTCCCACGATGGCCAAAGAGAGAGCTCCCATGGGTGGTGTGGAAGGACCTTGTTTCCGAGTCATTCTAATATTTTAAATAAGCTCATCATCTAGGGCGGTGGTCTCCAAGTGGTAGCATGTGCCACGCGTGGATGACAGTGCTGCTGAGAAAATCAGCTTCTTGGCAGTGGGATCCTTGCTAGCTCATTTTGGAATGCCAGCATCCCACCATGGCATAGCTGAAATGTTCCAAATCTCTCAAACTTAATGAAACACCTGTCCTCTCTAACACCATCAGAGGTAATTACACAGGGCTCTCACACAATCATACGTACCCAGCCTCCAACTGCCTCATCAGCTGCTTCCCCGGGTATATACCTAGGTGTGTTCCCTGTCAATCCTGGCATGACCGAGTTGGAAGAGCCCCTCCTTCTTAATTCTCCAGGAAAATTGGCATAAAATTCTGTAGTCTGGTATCAGCTGGCCTTAGATAAGTTTGAAATAATTATGACAGAGTTAGGAAAATCTTTATTTTTTATTTATTTATTTTTGGCTGTGCTTGGTCTTCACTGCTGTGGGGTTTCCTCTAGCTATAGCGAGCAGGGGCTACTCTTAGCTACTGTGCACGGGCCTCTCTGCGGTGGCTTCTCATGTTGAGGAGCACAGGCTCTAGGGCACTCAGGCTTCAGGAACCGTGGCATGTGGGCTCAGTAGTTGCACTTCCCAGGCCCTAGTGGTTGCACTTCACAGGCGCAATACTCGTGGTTTAGTTGCTCCACTGCACCTTGGATCTTCCCAGATCAGGGACTAAACCCTTGTCTTCTGCATTGGCAGGTGGATTCTTTACCACTGAGCCACCAGGGAAACCCAGGGAAATCTCTTTTTTTCTAAACAACTTTTTTTTTTTCTTTTTGCCATGTCACATAGGATGTGGGATCTTAGTTCTCCTGTAAGTGTGTTAGTCACTCAGTCGTGTCCAACTCTTTGCAACCCCATAGACTGTATAGCCCACCAGACTCCTCTGTCCATGGAATTCTCCAAGCAAGAATACTGGAGTGGGTTGCCTTTCCCTTCTCCAGGGGATCTTCCTGACCCAGGGATTGAACCTGGGTTTCCTGCATTGCAGGTGGATTCTTTACCATCTGAGCCACAAGGGAAGCCTTAGTTTCCCTGGTGCTGCTGCTGCTGCTAAGTCACCTCACCTACCAGGGATCAAAACCCACTCCCTTGCTATGGAAGTGCAGAGTCTTAACCACTGGACCACCAGGCAAGCCCAGGAAAATCTTTTTTTAAACAACTTAAGTTTTAATTTTTTGCTACATCACACAGCATGCAGGATCTTAATTCCCCTACCAGGGATTGAACCCATGCCTCCTGTAGCGGAAGCGCAGAGTCTTAACCACTGGACTACCAGGGATGTCCTAGAGTCAGGAGAACCTTTACATTCAAACTGCCAGACTTTAGATGACTGATGCACACACATAGGGTACTGTTGAAAACTTAGAATTCATATTTTAAAAACTCTATTTAGAAACTGTCCCCATTGGTCATTTTGTAGATGAATGTTTACACATACACCACACATATTCTACTCAAACACATTTTCCTAACAGTGTTAGTCTGCACGCTCAATCCCCATGAACCGCAAAGGGAAAAAAAAATCCTCATCTTGGGAGCCCAAAGACTGAGGTCAGATGGGGAAGTCTTGACTCTGGTGAGAAAGTAGGAGAGACAGTCACAGGCCCACACAGAGCTCCAGGGTCCCTTTCTATGCCAGTACGTCTTTTCCTTCTTCCCGCAGGATGCGGAGAAGCAGAAAGAGATGAGAAGAAAGGCAGGGCCAAGCTTTAGAATAAGTCACCAAAATGGCAAACAGGTCTTCTTCAGCTTTTCCAAGAACAACCCCACCCCATCCCCACACACAGAACTATATTTATGTACATACTGTTACACACACATATGAAGAGACAAAGAATTATAGAACACATCAGCTGTTCATTTTCATAAGCCCAGCTGAGAGCAATCCTGCAATAGAGAAGCCTGTGGTGAGAGTCCAGGGATTGCTACCAGCAGTGAGGGAAAAGGCCAGTCTCTACCAGGTTCCGAACGCACGCCCTGATATGCCTAGAAGCTTCCAGCATGCAGAGCCACCCAAAAACGTTAGTCTCAAGTGCGTCCTTCTGGAGCCTCAGACTCCCCATATGCCCCAGGCTCATCTCTACCCAGATTTCCCTGGGGGCTCGATGGTAAAGAATCTGCCTGCAATGCAGGAGGTAAGGGTTAAATCCCTGGGCTGGGAAGATCTGTTGCAGAAGGAATAGGCTACCCACTCCAGTATATTTGGGCTTCCCTGGTAGCTCAGACAATAAAGAATCTGCCTGCAGTGTGGAAGACCTGGGTTCAATTCCTGGGTCGGGAAGATCCCCTGGGGAAGGGAGTGGCAACCCACTCCAGTATTCTTTCCTGGAAAATTCCATGGACAGAGGAGCCCAGTGGGCTACAGTCCATGGGGTCACAAAGAGTCAGATACAACTTAGTGACTAAATAGCAACAATAACACATCCCTATACAAAACTGGATATTTGATGGGGAAGCAAAACTGAGTTGGAAAACGCACTGAGGGGGACTTCCCTGGTCTTCCAGTGGTTAATACTTTGCCTTCCAATGCACAAGAGCAGGTTCAGTCCCTGGTCAGGGAGCCAAGATCCCACATACCTCGAGGCCAAAAAAAAAAAATCATAAAACAGAAGCACTATTGTAACAAATTCAATTAGACTTTAAAAAAATGATTCCATCCAAAAAAATCTCTAAAAAATAAAAAAATAAGATAAAATGCACATAGGCAAAAGGAACAAAAAAGTCATTTATAGTCATAAAAGGTGGAGACTGCACAATGGATTATAAAGGCATAGATTTTGGAGTCTATATGCCAGCTAGCATTCTACCTTTCTGGATACAAATCTCTTCAAGGGCAAAATTGCAGCAAAAATCCTCACCATGCAGGGCTGCTGCCAGGACACTAGGTATTCACTGTAAGGTCTGAGCCGCAAAGGACACAGCACACAGTAGCTGTTCATTTTTTCCTCACCTCTGGCTTCTCTCTTTCCTCCCCAGCCTTGACCGAAGTCCCAGTCATTTTTTCCACCTTAGAAGCAGAACCAGCTCTCACTGATAATTCATCCAGGGGCTGAAAGTTCTATTTCATACACCTGAGCTTGAAGACGGACTTCAGTCTGGCCTAACAAACCCATTGACCCTTTCTCACTCACTCTGCCCACCTCAAGTCACCAAGGCCATAAAGGCCCCCCCCCCTTTTTTTCTCTTGTTTGGTCATCTCACAATGCCTAAAATCGCATCTTGCTCAACAGTAAACCTCAGGAGAAGCTGGCCATGGTGCTGGGAAATTTCAGGAAGGAAACAAAACTAGACACACAAACATGAGCCTGGCCAATCACCGTTTCCCAGCCGGCAAATCACCAAGGCCAATGGTGACTCCCTTTTGGGGGAGGGGACACTGTTCACAGCTGTCACAACTGACCCTTGTGCTGACAGGTTTCCTTCCAGTTCTTCCCACTGGGCTTTGGTAGCTGTTGCACATAGTGGAGGAAACAAAACCTACTTTGCCTTGTAAAATCAAGACAAAGAGGAGCTTTCCAAAAGCCATTTTTCCCTCCAAAAAAGCTCTTCTGAAACCAAGGGAAAGCAAAATTACAGATAATGAAGCTCCAAATAAAGTCATTGAAACTGATTAAGTTCATGAAAGGCCCCTTTCGTTCCAATGTCCAAGAAAGAAAGCCCAAAGCTGTCTTGACCAGTGGAACTTCCTGGGTTCAGAAACACAGGAGACCATCCTCACGCCATCTGGCTGGGGTGGGAGGAGCTGAAGTGCTCTGCTTGGGAACTATGCCAAAGTGGGATTTCCAGTCTTTTTAAACACTTCTCTTTCTCTCTCTCTCTTTTTTAATTGGAGGATAATTGCTTTACACTGTTGTGTTGGTTTCTGCCATATAACAACATTGATCAACCATAAGTGCACATATATCCCCACCCTCTTGAGCCCTCTCTCCCACCCCTTCCCATCCTACCCCTCTAGGGATGGATCTCCCATGGGTCCTATCTGGTCCCAAAATGCCTCCCCAAACTTCCACCCTCACACATCTTCCCCAACAGCCTTGCAGCTGTATCAGAGCCATCTCCGCGGTAGACAGAATCACTGCTCCTCCAAAGAAAGATGTCCACATCTTAATCTCCAGAATTAGAGACTATGTTACTTCACATGGAAAAAGAGATTTGGCAGGTTCCCTGGTGGCTGAGCGGTAAAGAATCTGCCTGCAATGCAGGAGATGTGGGTTCAGTCCTTGGGTCAGGAAGATCCCCTGGAGGAGGAAATGGCAACCCACTCCAGTAATCTTGCCTGGAGAATCCCATGCACAGAGGAGCCTGGTGGGCTACATTCCATGGGGTCACAAAGAGTCAGACTGTGTGACTAACACACAAAGTTAAGGACCTGGGGAGCTTATCCTGGATTATCTAGATGGGCCCAATCCAATCCCAGGAATCCTTAAGAATAGACACCCTCCTCCAGCTGTGGTTAGTAGGAGATGCACTCAAGAAAGGGGCAGAGAGATGCCATGCTGCTGGTTTTGAGCATGGAGGGGGGGAGCCATGAGCCAAGGAAAGTGGGCAAACCACTGGAAGCTGGAAAAGATGAGGCAACAGATTCCCCCCTAGAACTTTTGTGAACGTGTTAGCCTCTCAGTTGTGTCTAACTCTATGACCTCATGGACTGTAGCCTACCAGGCTCCTCTGTCCACAGGGCTTTCCAGGCAAGAGTACTGGAGTGGGTTGCCATTCCCACCTCAAGGGGATCTTCCTGACCCAGGAATTGAACCCAGGTCTCCAGCATTATAGGTGGACTCTTTACTGTGTGAGCTACCAGGAAGGAATAAAGCTTTGCTGGCACCTGGGTTTCAGCCAAGTGAGCATCTGACCTACAGAATTGTAAGACAGTAAGTTTGTGCTGATTTAAGTCAGTAATTTCCATAATCTGTCACAGCAGTGATAGGAGGCACACACTACACTGCTGATCCCTGGCAAGGGGTCTGCTAATGCCTCCCCACGTTCCCCCAGGGCTTGATTCTTCCAAAGGTACTTCTGGCTGAGCCCTCCCAGCAGAGAAGCTCACCTGCCTCACCTGTTACTTCTGTGGCACTCTGGCCCAGGTCCTCACCAAAAGAGCAGTCTGTCCTCTTTTCCAGTTTCAAACAGCCCTGCTTCCTTAAAGACACTCCCAAGACTTGTTCCTAGGACCCTTCGGGTTCCAAGCTAATTTGTCAGATGATGGACTGCAGACACGGGAAAGGTGAGGATGCTCCGGCACCCGGAGGTGGACTTGAAAAACATCAGCACCAGCGCCTGTGATGCAGGACAACTGTCCACAGGCAAGCACAGACCCGGAAGAAGCTGGCCCTTTTCCTAAGTCTGGGTGCACTCTCTAAGCTGGTTTTTATGCTGGCTCTTTCCTAAGTTGAGGTCATAGGCACAAAAGCTAATCTTCAGAACAGGGAACCCAGGGAAGCTGAAGACAGTGGGAACTGTCAGAGGAGAAGGAAGCCCCTCTTGTGGGACAGTGGTGGTGGCAGGAGCCGGGGCACATGTGGGAGTCTCCTCCAGCAGACTACCTCCCTGCCAGGGGCCCTGGAACCTGGTTCTGGGCTGTCAGCAAAGACAGATTTAGAACCCATGATCTCATCTTGCAGAACAGCCCCAGGGCCTCAGAGTACTCTGGGAAATATCACTTTGGCAAGTTGGAAAGTGGACATCACTGCTGGTGTTCTCAGGTAGGCGGAGTGCCCAGGGGTCCCTCCCTTGGCTCACCCAGGAGGAGCAGGTGCAGATGGCCAGGGCATGGGAAGAGATGGGACGTTGGCTGAGGCCTGGACTCCTACCACCCTGCTCTGCCTCAGCCCGGAGAGCCCAGGTACTGTGAGCTGGCGCTTTAAGGTGAGTGCATATATATATACCAACGTTCTTTGCTGTGATGAGCAATGAGTAGTAACAAATATCCTAACCATGAGCTGGTGGCTCATGTCCCTGTGAAGCCCCGCTCCTGCTTATACCAAGACAGGCTGTGATAGAGTGTTTATAAATGGAGCAGCAGCAGAAGGTGGGGGAGGCCTAGAGCTCATTCCCTCTGCTGTTTACTGCAAATAAGACCAAAGCCCTGCAAAGGGCTAGGTTGGTGATGACTGTCCCTTGCTCCTTGAAGCTAATCAGCAGCAGGGAAGGCTGAGAATTCATCATCGAGTGCAAACCCAAATTTCTGCTGCTGGCCCAGGCCACCTCTCCGTGGCCTCGCAGTTGGTTTTTTGGCTAATCTTAACTAGGGACTCCAGCTGGTCAGGTCTCCTGAGGTTTCTCAGTGTGTGTCATGGACAGATTCTCCCTCCAGAGCAAAGAAGCCACACCAGGTCCTGCAACACTGCCCGCAAAGTCCCAGAAGGGCAGTGGAGGGGGGCAGGTTCTTTGTCTGAGACGAGGACCCCTGGCTCCTGCTTCTGCAGTCAATGGATGGGGCTCCACAGTCCTTCCTGATGACGGGGGGAATAAAAATTCTAACAGAGTGGACTTGATACATCTCTCATAGAAAGAAATCCACCTCTAACTACCAAATAAACATTGGTACTTCTAGAAGGTAGGACTCACAGAAAAGAGCGGTCCCCATCACACTGCTAAAGGTGATGGATAGTGATAGAGAATAAAAGTTGTCATATAAGAAAGGCCAGGTTTATATCCCAACCCGCCAGGGGTGAGTTGCATGTCAGTTTCAGTCATATTAGGGAAGATCAACTCCTAGAGAAGAAGGGCTATGGGTCCAATAAATTCCATACTGGGAAGTGCCAATGGGAGGTAATGAGGGGCTGTCAGAGAAATAAATCAAAACATGTTGAGAATTTGGGGTGACCACCAAAATAAAATCTCTTTCCTCAAAGACATTAGAGACATCATTGTGGCTGAAGAAAGGAAAGTTCTACAAGCAAGTCGGAAAGAAACTGACAGCAGCATCTCTTCATGTAAAGATGTCAGGGAAAAAACTGCAGGGAGAAACTGTGATACAGAGCAAGAAGCTAGCATTAGGGCTACACACCAGGACCCAGAGGGTAGAGGCGGGGCCAGCTGCAGGAGCAAACAATCTTTAGGGGGGGGTCTGACACAGAGCACTCAGCCAACATCCCATGACACACATGATGCGCACAAACACACACATGTGTGCACACACACACGTATTCACACGCCCTTGCAGCACCGGGAGAAGAAACAAAATTAGTTCAGACTGTGAACCATTTATCCTGGAGAGGCAAAATGAGATTTTTTTTTTTCGGCTGTTCTTTTAATTAAAAGTTAGCTCATAAATCAAAGACCTTGTTTCCAGGCTGCAGGAGATGGTAGGAAGAATCCCAAGCTTTTCAGAACTGAGTATTGCCCTGTGACCCCCTTCCTTCACCCACGGTATGCACCCCGTTACAGCACCTCAAGTAGCAATCTAAGGAGGAACCAAGGGTGGCTTCCTGAAGTTCTCCCAAAGAGATCTTGAATGTGTACATGCACGCATGCACGCGCGCGGGCACACACACACACACACACACAAACACACGTAAATCCCTCAAGGTCTGGTTAGTGCATCTATTTGGAGCCTCTGAGGTTTTCCCTGGGGATCTTCTACCCTCTGCTCTAATACTCTGCCTGGGTTCACATAGGTGTTTACATCAATGGAGTTTGAAGACTCTCCTTAGAAGTTTACTAAGCACAGAAAATCATTTGGTCTTCACCATTGTCTTAATTTTTATTTGTTTCTCCTACTGAATCAAGAAATGTTCTCCAGATGTGAAGACCTTCTATTCTCAGCTTATTCATATGAGAGACGGAGGGTGCATATATTAGCATGCTAGTTGCTCAAAAGGTGAAATATGTATAGATAAACAATTTGTCTAAAATCAGGAGTGCAGCCAGCAACAAAGTCAAGATTTCCCAGCTGTCAGTTCCACCTCTTCAGGCAATCTGCTAGTCTCAGTTTCAACAGTTTAGAAGCATGAGAAACCCCTGACACAGACTTGGACAGACACTTGGGCACAAAGGCTGCAGGGATGCCTAGGAGCGAACATGGGAAGTAGCAGGGTAGCACCCAATGGTGCCTTTTTCCCCTTCTTGCCTTCTTCTGGCTTAAGAGAATGGTTGCCATGACCACTAAGGAAGTTTATTATTTTTTCATTTTCAAGCTACTCCCCATGAAAGCATCTGAAAGTATTGTGTACTCTCGCTCACATGTTTGCACATTTTGAGGGGAGAAAAGGGGACAAAGAAAGACGACCTCTTACAAGAAAAGGAATGGAGAGAGGGTTTTGTTTTAGCATCCTTTCTCGAATCTACCCATGATGCCCTGAGCCTCTCTCTCCCTGTGTCCCGTCACCCGACCCAGCTATATCCCTCTGATCTTGCTGCCGTCAAAGAAAGAGTCCAGACGAACACAAAGGTCATACAAGGCACAAAGTTCCCCTTTCTCCTGTCCCCAGACCCCAGTCCCTCAAAAAACAATCAAATTTAAAGCAGAAAGATTAAATTATCACTAAGTTAATTATGGGAATCACACTTAGGCTGGCTGCCGGGAAGCGAGGTCAGCAGGCAAGAGGCATTAAAATTAAGGGCAGATGCATGAAGCACTTAAAAAAGCAACTGGGAGACTCATTACCCACCCACCCCCCACCCACGAGGGAGCAAGAAACCACTCTGATGTTTGAGGCGCTGTCCATCTGGGCAATAGTCAGAGCGTTTGACAGCTAAATAGCTGCACTCTGTCATCATCTCAAAGCCAAAGTGGGGCGAGTCAGAGGTAAACTGATTAGATGGTGTGCTGCTAATTTCCCAGACAGAATGCGAGGGAGTGGGCTCAGTCCAAGAGGGCAGAGCACAGGAGGACCTGCCCCAGGCTTGAGTGCAAAGAGAAGGGTCTAGAACCTAAAATATGGCACAAATGAACTCATCTTCAATGCAGAAACAGAATCACAGATGTAGAGAGCAGGCGTGTGGTTGCCAAGGGGGCGGAGGCAAGGGAGAGGTACGGACTGGGAGTCTGGGGTTAGTAGATGCAAACTATTACATTAGAATGGATGAATAACGAGGTCCTACTGTATAGCATGGGGAATTATATCCAGTCTCCTGGGACCGATCATAATGAAAAAGAATATGAGAAAAGGAATGCATATGTGTGTGTGTGTGTTTGTGTGTAGCTGAGCCACTTTGCTGTACAGCAGAAATTATTTCAACACTGTAAATCTACTATGCTTCAATTTTTTTTTTTTAAGAGACAGGTCTGGCTCCTAAGTGTGCATGCCATGGGTACACATCAGCATGCATGAGTGCACACAGGTATGCATGGAATTAGGTACAGGTGCATGTTTATGACATGGATGTGTGTGTATGTGTGGCAGAGGGTCCACAGTCATGCATATGTGGGTGTATCTCGTATCCACCTGAAAATCGAAAGTGAAGAGCTTAGAAAGGATCAGAGGGCTCCTTCTAGCACATCTGCAACAGGGCAACTCCTTATAAGCTTTCTTTGATTTCCAAGACTCACCCAGTGGCTGCCACCAGCTCAGCCATGAAAATACATATCATTTAATTACTCCACGTGCCATCCAGTTATGGATGTTCAAGGACTCCTCAGGCATCGTCAATATGATATAAGTTTAAGACATGTCAGCCAAAAAATTGGCTATCCACAGAATGAGTTTGAAGGCTGAAAAAAAACAGTGTTTTTCAAACCAGTCTGCAGGATTGCTTCCTCCATGCAGGATTCCAGCTCTGCCCTTTTGCCATTTCCAAAGAGGAAGAGATGGTGGGGAAGCCTGACAGGGAACCTGGCCCTGAGTCAGTAGCCAGCTTTGGAACTAGAATTCCCAAATTAAGTTCCTCACCTGGAGGATGAATTTCAAGGGCCAGTGGTCCTGACTGGGTCCAGAGTGAGTTTTTTTAGAATTCATAGTCAAAAAACAAAAGGACAGAGGGGAGATGGGGGAATTTGTGGGTGGGTAGAGTAAATTACATGGGGAAAATTAATTTGGAAGATCCCATTTAACTGTAGTTATGAGAAATGATTTAATAAACTTGGATGATTTAATTATTCCAAGAGACATCCACTGAACACAGTCTAATCTTTGTATTTAAGCAGAAAAGTACCCTCACTCTTAAGGAAAATTGGATGCAGGGAAATACAAACAACTACAGCCCTCACTAAAGGAAGGGACTGAGTGATTCTCATTTCAGTTTCAGAAAAAAAAGCATGTCACAGGAAAACAAGCTGATAGAGCATTTGGTTTTTAAAAATCTCCAACACAATTTCTGAGCTTGATGTGGCATAAAACCAGCCACATCTTGTATTTTTCATATCTTCTCCAATATTGAGTAAGAAGATACCTTGTGCTCTTTAATTCAAGAAACACCCGGTATATTACAGATAGGTCAAGTAGATATGTCTTGACTCAAGGTGATGTTCACAATAATAATCCTTAAAGTAAACTGTATTATTGGCAGAATATTCTCTGTCCCTCCCTCCAGGAACATATATGCACCTGGTCTCTTGCCGTGGGGAGGGTATAGTCTCCACACCATTCTCTTTGGTGTGGCCTATGAAATGTGAGGGCCAATGACACGTGCCACATCCAAGCCACAGCATTAACATCCGAGAGGGATCTGGGCATGTCTTTAGCCTCTGTTCAAAAGAAGTGACCCAGAGCATAGCTGCAGCCAAACCAGGGTGCATGCGAACATGAGCTGCAGACAAGTTTATGCTGTTGTGGTAGTCACTTAAACCGGGGGTTATTTGTTACTGTGCCATAACTTAGCCTAAACTAGCTGATACACACACACAAACACAGACACACACACACAGGTACTATAAGACCCTAAGCCCCAAGAGTCACTCTTCAAATATGTTTTTTTATTTAGCATTTCAGGAAAATACTGTGTTGGACACCCACATCTAACTAGGAAAGGTTTAGACATGCTGGGGGAGAAGTTTACAAGTCTGATCCAGAGGTAAAAAAACAAACAAACACACAAAAAAACCAACTATTTTTTAATGCAAAGAAAATGAACAAATTCCTCTTGGGAAAAATTCTAAGATTTTGAAACTATTGCCTATGATTTCTGGGTAATCAAACTGTGACTGAATAAAAACTCAACTTAGTAAAATAAATATATTCAGAGGCTATTAATTTTAGGAAAGTGTTCTTCAGTTTAGAAAAGGATTCATTGGTCCCTTTGATGAACTCCTATCTCTTAAGCCCATGATCTTACCATCGGGGGAAGAGGCCCGCAACCTCACTGAGGCAATGAAGCAGTCAGTCAAGGTGTCCTTGACCCTGCCCAGCTCACGAGGAGACCAGTTCCCCAGCCGCCACAGGGGCACTTAAGGCCAGCAGCATGGTTCAGGCCCATACGAGGTCTCAGATGATCCTGCTTGATAAAACTTCATGGGATTTAAGAAAGATGGATTCTGTGAGTGATATTTAAAATGTAATTTCCTCTCCCAAGCCTGGTATATCTGGGGGAAGGCCCAGAAGAGCTTTAATCATAAAGATTAAATAAGACATTCTTATTGTATGCTCATCTAAAGCATTTAAAATATGGCTTTAGGTACACACAACTTTTCAAAAAGTGAAATCGCTGTAAAGGGATTCTGTTTCTGGTAGAAAAGTGTGGATAAATGCTGTGCTCTTAGGAAGAAATAGAGAGAATTGAATGATCACAGTGGGGAAGGCTGGCAAGTTAGCAGAAGGACCAAGGTAAGGACTTCATCCACTTACAGATCTTTAAGAATGAACCAAAGGTAATCTAACCATCTTGACTGTTATCAGAAACCACAAAGCATATAAGATACCCATGTGATTATAGGTATAATCCTGCCTGAAGCAACACTTGGCATCTGGGATTCCTGCTGGGAAGACCTGAGAAGCATCAGGATTTGATGTGACTTGTGGATGCAGTGATGAGAGTGGGTCATAAGCCGGTCTCAGCATCGTTCTGGCCCCTCAAGTCCAACCAGCCACTGAGGTCACACCCAAGTTCAGCAGCCCCACTCACAGCACACTCTCAATCTGGTGCAAAATATGAGTAGTTACACAGAAAGACAATCCAACTCCCTGGCGAGAATCTCTTTCTGTATGCCTTCCCTTCCACCCTTCTTGCTCCCAAGCCCTCTGGAGCCTTCGGGGTGGGGGATGGTGAGGGAGGAACCTTCTGGAAGGGGGCTCAAAGCAGAAAAACTGGGTTGAGGGGAGGTACTGGGGATGCCAGAGAGTGGCCCCAAGGAAGAGAGAGCCAGTGGAGGGGGAGGATCCCTGAGCCAATACCCACTGCTCATGGACCCACTCTTTGGCCCACTTTTCCGAATGAGACTCAGAGGGGCACCAACAGGGCAAAGCAGGTCAAGTGAATCAACCATCTGATCACAATGTCCCTCGAGCCACTAAATCTATGAAAAAATCGTGGAACCAGAGCTGCCTCAGACTTACTATCCCACTGTCATCCTGGGTAATCAGTCAAGATAACATCCGTGAATGGGTTTCCCCTAGGTAAAGTGTACAAGCCACACAACAACAAGAAGCAGAGGCCAAGAGCTGAGAGAGTAAACGTGGGGCAAGCAGGTCCAGGACAGAGAAAAGCCATGAGGCTTGGGTGGAGGGGACCAGCATTTAGGAGGAAAAAGAAGGCTGGATGGACTGGGTGGAGGTAGAGGCTAAAAGGACCAGGGGGTCTAAGGAGAAGGTATAATTACATCCTCAGTTGCAGGGGGCTTGCCAAGAAGTTATGGGATACGACCCAGTCACAGGAACCTTGGTTGACCAATAACAGGAAAAGTAATCAGGAACCACTGAGCACAGCCCTGGGGGCTGTTGGGAGAGAGAATTCTAGTTAGAACCCCCCAAGACAAACACCCCAAGTGAGTCCTGGGTGGCAGGTCAGCAGTAAGTGGAAAAGCACAGCTTGTTTCCCAGAAAGCCTCTGGCCCCTCCCCAGGACCACTGCCCACTCTGCTGTGCAATGCACTCCAGCATAATTGCCCCTCAAGAGGGAGGCTGCTCTTGGAGGGAGGTTTGTGATGTGAGAGCTGCTGTGGAGGTGGGAAGCTCACCATTTCTTACGTGGGAGCCCCTTCCTTGGTATTTCAATTTAGCTGGGATCCTGGAGACTCATAACGTGAGGGGCCAGGCAGTGTTCAGGGCTGAAGGGCTGAGCTGGAGGACCTGTGTCCTTCAAGTGGCTGGACCTCTCATATGCAGGTGGGTGACAGGCCGTGGGGGCCACAGAAGCTTGGACAAGAAGATATATAGTTTTTCAAGTAGCAGAGTGAGAGAATTGGAGCTGTTTTAGATAGATGAGTGGCAAAATCTACAGGAAATTAAAATGGGGGGTGCCTTGAGATGGGGAATTCAGTTACAACCATCCACACTTGACCACTGGGGCCCTGAGCCAGGGCAGAGACAGAGGGAAGGAAAGGAAAGTAAGAAGGTTCTAGCCAACAGGTATGCTGGCTAGATGCAGGAGGTAAGATTTACCCACAGGCCGAGAGCATAGCCACAGGTGGAGTCCATGACTTGCCTGTATCAGCGAGGGCAGACCTTAGATCAAATCGCACGCCCTCCAGTGAGTTACTCAATGCCTCTCCTCCTTTACCTGAAAGGAAAGGCTGAGGATGCCATGAGATGATCAATGTACACAACACAAGGGAAACACCTAGAACAGTGCCTGGTGCCTGCAAGGTGTTCAAAGCACGGCAGGCCCCTTCCCATCCTCTTTCCTGCCAGGTGCAATCCACAGGAAAATGACCCCTTCCTAAAAGCGAGGTCAAAGATGAGCACACATCCTTCTACTTGTGGGCTCATCTCGTGGCTTCCCTCATGGTTCAGTTGGTAAAGAATCCACCTACTATGCAGGAGACCTGGGTTTGACCCCTGGGTGGGGAAGATCCCCTGGAGGAGGGCATGGCAACTCACTCCAGTATCCTTTCCCTGAGAATCTCCAGGGACAGAGGAGCCTAGGAGGCTACAGTCCATTGGGTCACAAAGAGTCAGACACGACTGAGCGACTTTCACTTTGCTTCACTTCACTTTAAAAGCTAGGTAATCTCCCAAAGAGGCCAGAGTCAGGGGGCAAGGATCCTCTATGCAATCAGAGCTCTCATCGGTTACTGACACGAAAGGTAAGTCTCACTTGTCCACCATCACAAATTACTACCCTTTCCCTAAGATAAGCTGGGTCCCCAGGGACGCCTCCCCGAGCTCCCAGACCACCCACTCAAGACGATGTGGTGCCCTCTGGCCCTGTGAGTGTAGCAGGCCACTTCACCTCTTCTTGTTCATCCTTTGGGTTCTCTCCTATGTCAATCAAAGTCTCTGGGAGCCCAAAGTCAGGATTCAATGCTGGCGCCATGATGGTTCCTGAGTAAGGCTGTGCTTCTTCCTACACCACTAAAAGTCAACTTGAACTTTAAAAGTACTGGTTCAAGTGTCCTTGATGGCTTAGAAACAAAGCCATCATGTGGCAGGCAGACTCTAAGGTGACCTTAATGACGCCTGCCTCCTTATCCATACCATTGTGGAAGTGCCTCCCCTGAGTGTAGGCTGGACCATGTGACTGGCTTCTAATAACAGGATGCCACAAAAGTCTTCTCTGAATTTAGGTTTCAGAAAATCTGGCTGTCATCATGCTCACTGCCTCTTGCTGGCTCCCTCTCTCAGCTGCCGTGTTGTGTGAGTGGCCTCATGGGGAGGCCCACGTGGGCAGCGGCCGAGGTCTCCAATGAGGACCTGAGTCCTTGAGCTGCCAAGTGCATGATCTCAGAGGAGGAGCCTCCCCAACTCCGGCCTTGAGCTTGGAGATGATGGATGCTCCAGACAACACTTTGATTATAGTCCTCTGAGCCAGAGGACTTAGCTAAGCCAGACCTGGATTCCTGCCCCACAGACTCTGCGAGATGAATTTTTTTAAGCCTCTGGGTTGGGGTCATTTGTTACGCAGCAGTCCGTAATCAATACATCTGTGTCCCCTGGGGGCAGGATAGAAGGCACGGAGTGAATGGGGGAGAAGTGAGGAGTTGTTTTAGAAGTCACCAGGAATGCCCCTATGAGAAGCCAAAGCTGCTGGAAGAAGCACCACGACGGCACCAGGAAGCAAGTCCAGTGGCCACATTCATGGGAAGTCGCTCGAGAACAAGTAGGGACTATGAGCAGACCCCACCCCCCAATCAGAGCTTCCACTGGTGGACTCTAAGTCAAGCTGGCTGCCACTGCCTTCCCCAGCCCTGGTCCTATCCTGGCTTGGAGCCTCCACCAGGATCACCATCCAGAGTCTATCCTCTTCCCGTCCAAAATGGATCAGCTATGAGCCCAGCAGTGAGGGGACCACTGACGGCGAGGTGCCCCACCTCCTCCTCTTGCCTCCTGCCTCCTCCCTCTTCCTCTGGTACATCATGCCTTTCATCCTTTCCCATCTTTGTTGTCTTGGTTACATGGCCAGACTCCTGATATGCTGCTAGTTTTCATTTTAATGATATGTTCTTGTAAAGCACAATATTTTACTTCAATTGCATGTGTCACTGGATAAATTCCTCCAGCGTGCCTGGCATTTGAGCATCAGCTGACTGAGCATGCTCTATGATTTGGGGTGTTTCTGCAGCACTTTCTTTAATTTTAATGTCTGTGCTTTAATTTGTGATCAGGATCATTCTACACAAATGTATATATATATATATATATTTATATATATATATATATATACACACACACACATATGATTCAAAAAAACGGCACACATCTATCAATAAATCTTGAATTGGCAAAGCTCATTTAAAATCATCTCCTTAAGTCACGTGCACTAGCAGTGATCATTTGGAAAATAGAATGACAAATGTTTCCAGGGTAATCTTTTCTGGGGATCTCAAAGTGTGTTTCAAGAGGACACCAGGAGGAGAACAAGTCTAAGCCCCAGCTCTTGAGGTCCAACTGCCTTGAGAGGGTCTGCAGCAGATGCACCGTTGAGAGGACACCACTCTAACCCTACTCGGGTCAGCACTGGTGACCACTTGGGACCGCCGCCCAGAGACCTGCGGGACAGGGGGTGAGCCTCAGGGCTGAGTAGTGAAAAGTAGGGAAGGATAAGAAAATAGCATGAGTGGGAACACATTTACACAAAAAGGATGGTTGAGTGAGGGCTTGATGTTGTTCAGGAATATAAGATATGCCCAAGAGGATGGCTCAGATGGTAAGAATTCACCTGCAATGCAGGAAACCCAGGTTTGGAAGGGTCTCCAGGGTCAGGAAGATCCCCTGGAGAAGGAAATGACAGCCCACCCCAGTATTCTTGCCTGGAGAATTCCATGGACAGAGGAGTCTGGTGGGCTACAGTTCATGGGGTCACAAAGAGTCAGACACAACTGAGCGACTAACACACACACACAAGAGGATGCTGCCAGCTGAGCTGGTGGCCATGTCTCCCAGGCACTACGTGAACAAAAAGGCCTACAGCCCAGCTGAGGAGACTGAATTGAGGTGGGAGGAGGGCCACAAGAAGTGGGCGGAAGGGCACGGGGCAAGGTTGGTTTGAAGGCCAGTCCCAGGACCCCCAGGCTTGAATGGCCAGCCATCTCTCTGTCACTCCTTAGACGTGAAGTCAGAGAAAGGAGGGTCCCTGGAACATCTGTTATACTCTTCTGTTTGCAGCATCTCAGCCTCAGCATCCTCCTCACTCAACCCGTAAGTTAAGATCTACGTGGGCCTAATACTTGCAAAACCAGGGGTGGGAAATGCAAAAACAGCACGACAAAAATAACCACAATGACAACAAAGAGCCAACAACTTTGATGTACTTTTCTCATTATGGAAATTGTCTGGCGTTGATTCTTCAATATCTCTTTTTCCCTTCTGCTTGAGGGACTACCCACAAGCAAAGCGGCCAGCCTCTCTGGTTTGAAAAACTAACAGAGGATGAGATGGTTGGATGGCATCACTGACTCAATGGATGTGAGTTTAAGCAAACTCTGGGAGATGGTGAAGGACAGGGAAGCCAGCATGCCGCAGTCCATGGGGTCGCAAAGAGTCGGACATGACTGAGTGATGGAACAGCAACAACAACATCACGGGCAACTCACCAAACGTTATATCCGGTACGCTCAGGTTCTGCTCTGATCGCAGGGCAAGCTGGAGTTTCAGCTGTATCTCCACTGCATTTTGTGATACCTCTAGCCATCTAGAGAGCTTTCCATGACATGAGTTTCTTTTTAGTTAACTTATTGTTATTATTATTATTGTTTTTATTTTGTTATTATCATTGTTGTTGTTATTAGTTATTATCAACTGATTTGTTGATAAATTTCCAGGTGAATAGTAAAGAGTTCTCAGATACACTGAGGAAGTTGCAAGGCAGGGGCTGCCCATCTCTGATCTGGTGTTGCCCTGTGACTCGAGCACTGCAGAAACACACACACACACAGCATCTGTTTCTGAGAGCTTATGTTCAGAATGACACAGCCTCAGGAGAGTCTCCCTCCCCCTCTGCTAGTTGCCTTTCTGGATCTGTGTTCAGGGCCTATGGAACACAGGCAAATCAATTCCAAACAGGCTCAGACACAAAAAGGCAAATATGTATGATATCATTTATGTGTGGAATCTAAAAAATCTGATACAAATCAATTTATATACAAAACAGACTCATAGACATAGAAAACAAATATATGGTTACCAAAGGGGAAAGAGAGGGAGGGATAAATTAGGAGTTTGGGATTAACATATACACATTATTATATATGAAATAGATATAAAATAGATTACCAACAAGGACTTACTATATACCACAGGGAACTCTACTCAATATTTTGTAACAACTTGCAAGGGAAAAGAATTTGAAAAAGAAAAGCTAGATGTATATAACTGAACCACTTTACTGTACACATGAAACTAACACAATATTATAAATCCACTATATGTCAATAAAATAAAATAAAAAGAAAAAAGAAAAAAATTCAAACAGGCTCACACAAAAAAATTAGGAAGACTGAATTAAGCTGCATGACAATTCCCAAGAAGAATGACTTTGTGTTCTCTACTCCTGTGACTCTCCATGCTGACACACACCCACACAAGAGAGGTTGTGTGTGTGTGCCTGCACACACACATACACACACACACACACACCCTACTACAAGCCAACAGCAAGGCCAGCCAGGGTTCTGTTTACCCAATATTCTCCCAGCGCTCCGCCCCTTGGTATGTGCAGTTCAACCTAACAAAACACCCAGGAAAGATGCAATCACAAAATGAAAGGAGCAATCACACCTCAAGTGAAAGTTTATGATGTTCTGGTTCACAATGAACATTAGTCTCTCCCACTAATGTCAGGCAGTAATTCACTGCTGAACAGCAGCCATAAAATACGATCACTTAGTGGTAAAAATGCAAGAGACAGAGAAATCGGAGCTGGAATATTTAAGCAAAGAGATCTTGTCCTCTGAGGCAACACTGACTTCATTTCCCCAACTTGGGTCAAAGGTTTTCAGATTTATATGGACACCTTAAAGCAAATCGGAATGGTGCTGGCCTTAAGAGTTTAACCTGTAGTTGAAACTGTAACAGCCTGTAACTTATTCCTAAATTTCTAGGCACTTCCTGATGACTGCAGCATTTATGTGCCAATGCCAGCCATAACATACACACACACAGATCAGAAAAAATAAAAGACATCCAAATTGGTACTTTCCTCACCTCCTTTCCCCCTGCCTCATGTGATGTGTGCACTAAAGCAGTAAAATTACGGTCGTCAGAGACAAGGTTGCCAATGGTGGGGACCCATACCTTTCAAACAAAATGGAAAGTCAGTAATTTTCAGGGCAGCCCATGGATAGCTGCTACAGACTAGCTCCTGAACTCCTGAAACTCACAGCAAACTCCCTTATTCTTAGCAAACCCCCTAACCCCCTCCCGCCCAGCCTTCCCACCTTGAGTCGCTTGTCATATTGCAAAGAACCCTGCAAGGCCCTTGATTCACGCAGGAGATTATTACAGGGCTCAGAGAAGCCGGCTCTGTAATTACGGCGGCCATATGATTTCTATTATCCTGAGCCCCCAGTTTCAGTAGCTCACAAAACTTCCCACTAAATCCTCCTGCAGCCCCACAGCTTTCCACGGCTGGGCCTCTGCCCAAAGAGTGAATGGGGTCCTGATAACCTCTGGGAAAAGCAGGACAGAGTTATGACAAGGGAAGGGGAGCGGTGCTCAGTGAGCCAGAGTGGTGGGGAAATTCTATTGTTTAGAAAAAAATAAATAAATGGGCCAGTTTCGCTTTTTATTATTTCAAACAACAGACGCGGCGGCCCAGCTTTCCTTTCCCTATTCAGACTGTCCCCCAGGGCCGGCTGAGTCTGCAGGAGTGTAGCTGGGCTTCAGCAAAACTATTAAAAAGGCCACCACTCTGAGCTCGTGGAGCAGAAAGTTTGCTGCCCCCATGGCCTGGCTTTCCCCCAGGAGGACCACTGGCTCATTCCCCCACATATGACTTGCTGGCCCTGCTTCCCAAATGTTTACGCTTCACCAGTCCCACCACAGTTCTGGAAATTAAATGTAATGTCCCAGGTGACTGAAATAGAACCTCGCCCCCACCCCCTGCTCCAAAGTAAAAGATGAAAAATGCCAGTCCACGGTTTCTAAAGCCTTAAAGCCCCCGGTCAGGTATGGCCTCTCATAGCCAGCCTGGCTGAACTCGGGGGAGACTTCAGGGCAAGGCTCTGCCCACAGACTGCCCCACAATGGATGTATGTGTGCAATTGGCCTGCCGGGGGTCCTGGAGGTGTCCTCAGCCCCCACTCACAGAGATGGGCCTCACTCTGACCCCCATCAGGGGACTGGCTTCCACAGGTGAGAGAGTCAGCCCCATCAGCCTCTGACCACCCTCTGACCAAGAGCACACATTTATTTGCAAGTCAGCCGACTTAGGTTTACGACGCAGCCATGGCCAGGAAACATCTTTTTTCCCCCCAAGAGAAAATAACTTTCTGTTCTGTTATGTGCAGTGAATTCTCAATATTTATATCATGGACACCATATACTCACCAGCTCAGACAATAGCGAAAAAAAAAAAAAATTTCTTCTAAAGGGTCTACTTGGTCTGGCCAGCAAGTGAAAAGATCCTCTGGCCCCTGGTAGGAAGTTGAGGGGGGTGGGAACCTTCCAGAACATTGAAGGAAGTTACCTCTCCCTTCTACTGAGATGGGCTTAGTAGAGACAAGACCTAAAGCACTCCCAGTTCCTTCATTTACTTATTTACCCTCAACAGCACTTATTTAACCATCAGAGCAAGCGAAGCAGGTCAACAGACATTTCACTGTGTGACTTGGATATGGGAATGACTTTGGTATTTAGAATCCACTTTGCCAGCAAATCGAACTCATTGAATCCTCATGAAGAATGAAGTCACCTGAGCAACCAACAGAAACATCTTTTCCTGAAGTCCCTGCTCTAAAGCTCATGGACTTCCCCTCCTTGGCTTATACGGAAGCTTATCAGACACAATTTCAGCAAGTTTGGTTATCTGATTTCCCAGCTCACTGAAAGCTGGAAGCTGCAGCTCAGGGAGGAGGAAGGGTGCTGATGTGGACCAGGACGCCTGGCAGCATCTGGAAGTGATGAGTGACAAGGTGCCCTAGAGGAAGAGCTGGGAAGGCTGCAACGATCAGACACAACATGCCTGCACTTCCCAGCATCCTCCCCGGGCGTCCATGAGCCCAGTCCACTATGTGAGTAGTAATCACAACAAGAAGGCCAAGGCAGCAAGAAAACATTCAGTTGTGTTCAACATAGTCTTTGCAGAAAGGCAGGTGACTAGGAAATATAATTCTTCAAGCTGTAAAGACAAAGGTTAAATTAATCTGTTCATTTGACATAGAAGGCAGTGATCCCAATGCGTGGTGGGTTGCCTGCATCACTCTTGCCACATGCCATGGCATTTCACCAACATACGCTTTCTCTTCCAGCCGCTAGCTATGTAACTGCTCCACACACATCCCCAGCCCAGACACACTCTGCTCCCTGCCTCTCCCCCTCCACACTCTCACCCTCCAGCCCCACCACCTGTTCCACAAAGATGCACAATCTGAAGAGAGAAAAACAATGGCTGGAATGGGCTGTCACACCATAGGACAGGATAACAAGTACAATCTCGAGATCTGCAGAGAGCATTTCCCCTTGACCATCAAGCTCATACCCATAAACACAGCAAAGAGAAAAGCAGGCATCAAAACTCGGTCTCAGATAAGGCACTGCCACTTCATCCATCTGGACCGCATGATGTCCAGAAAATTCCAGGGGAAGCCTAATTAAAACAAGCAGGATCTCCGCATGGCATCATCAGTATTTCCCAGGAGAAAGACTCAAGTATGATTATCGGCCAACAGAAAACGAGACCTACTGCCTTGAGTTTTAGAAAGGCTTTTGATCCAAGCAAGAAGGGCACTCCCTTCTTCTTTAGGGACCAGCGCCAACCCACTGAGAGCCCAAGCCGAGGCAGGTGACAGAGTACTGCATAGATGGGGACGTGAAACACAGCAGATGGGCCAAGGTCACCCAGTACCGCTGAAGCCAGCAAGCTTCTGGAGAACGAGGAGGAAATCTCATGTGCCCGGAGCACATGGTTCCACTCCACCTGAAGGCATTTCTGTGCTCCCACAGCATCCATGGTTTCCTCGTCCCACGATCTGGCTCTTAGCCCCAGTAGCAATTCCAGCAGGTACTATATACTTTCCTCCCTCTGTTCCCTGAGTGGATTCCAGATGGATGCACCAGCCAGAAGGGCTGAAGAGAGAGGAACAGGCACATCCCTTGCCCCTGTCCATCCTTCCCAACCATCCATGCCTAATAAAGGTCTTGCCTTAGGGCATATGCCCAAGCTAGACAGAGCACACCATTTAGACTAGGAGCCTGGAGACGCACACCTCTCAGGAGCACACCAGCCCGTAGAAGAGGTGGATCCACACACTCACCCAGTGTGAGTCCCACAACAATCCTCCATGTGAAGGCAGAGAAGGGACAAGAATACCACTGTCGACCTCAAAACAGCAAGACACCTCCTTAGTGCAAACCTGTATCACTCACCAACCAGGCCCAGGGTAGTAAGAGAACACAAGCCAACATCTGTCCCGCTGGGGACAGGCTGTCCGCACAATCACCGAAATGACTACCCCTTGTCCTACCTTCTTCAGCTTGCCACTTTTGGTGCCCACGAAGGCCAGAGAGTGATTCTTGTAGACGTAAGCGATGACAGAAGTCATGCGGTCCCTGTCCTCCGTGAAGACGGGGACGCCACGCACCATCTCTGACACGCCCAGGGGGGCGTTCATATCCAGGCCACAAAAGTTGTCATCAATGGTTAAGAGCTGAAAAGGAAGAGGCAGAAGAATTAGAAGCTAGCAGCTGGGCAACTCACGGAGGCACTGAGTCAGGGAACTCTGGAACTAGGAGAATCCTTAGAGATGAATCACCAGGTATAAATCACTGCTTTATCACATGAAAAACTCAGCTCTGGAGAAACTAGGTAGCCTGTCAACAGTCATCTAGGTAGACTGCAGAAAGTCACATGGCAGAAAGTCACAGGTCCCTGGAGTCTTCTCTCTACCACACTCTGCAGCCTCTCTGCCCCACCTCCAGCTGCTCCAGGTACCATCTTGACAGCCCATCATCAGCATGACTTGGGAAAGCACTGGGCCACCACTCACGAGCAGGGGACCCAGACATCCCTGATAGGGAGTGAGTGGGGCAAGGTCTCCATATCTACACACTTACTGTCGAGCAGACACACAGATCAGGACACAAAGGCGTGGAACAGAGAAATGGGAATGTTAATACATGTACGCCAACACCATGGCAGAGACGTGTATGGACAACTGGTCGGGAAAGGAGGAAAGGGAGGAGTGGAAAGTTTGTGGATGAATTCAGTCGGGCCACAAGTGCCTCCCTACATCCCATCCCAGCCTCCTTCTTTCACAGCATAGAGAAGAAGGGCAGCCCTGACACTGCCATACTCTCACCAGCGTTTCCCAAATTGCCTTCCATGGAACACAAGTCCCACAAGATTTTCTACCATAAACGGGTTCCTTGGGCAAATGATTTGGGGCAATGTCCTGAAACCCAGTACATTCTAACATCATGTAAGATATTCCTAATTGTTACCAAAAAAATGTCTGAAAAGTCTTTTTAGGAAGAAATAGCCCTAAAATTCTCTCAGCATTTTTTCTGAACAATTTATTTCCTAAACCATTTTTTCACAGGAACACTTTTTAGCATCCCTTAAAGAGGACGTTCCTGGGATTCCCAGGTACCCTGTGAGACACAGGGACCCAACTCTGGCTTCTGATTCCGGGACAATTTCAGGAGTCAAGAACCAACAAGTAAAGCCATTTCTGCACCCTACCCTACCCCCATTGTTTTAGCTGAGTGTCTCCCTGTTTTATTGCAGCCTCCCAGATCCCCATGTAAACAGAGGGTCACAGCTAGGGAGTCCTCCTAGGGAGTGGCGAAGACCCTGACAATGGCTGCTGAGGGGCCTCCAGTGCCCCCCACTGAGCAGCTTGGGGGTTGGCACTGACCTCCCTGAGCCTCTTAGATCCTACACTGGATTTCTCCCTTTTTCTCAGAAGAACTGTCTCTCCTAAGAGTCATTCCATCTCTCTGTGCTTTGATTTTCCACTCTATAAAGATGAAGGAAACAAACTCCACTTTTTGATGGGCGTCCATAAAGCCTATAGAGCTCATGCCTGTAAACGCCTTTGGACTTTTCAGAGAAAGCAGGGAAATAAAATACAAGGTGTCATTTTTTTAAAGGCTCCAATCCAGCCAAAGGAAGAGGCTTCTGGAGAACCAGCAGGCAGGCTCTTGCCAGCAGAGCCACTTCAAAGTGGCCAACTCGGAGCTTTCCAGGGATGCAGGGGCCCTCATCTCCCTCCCAGCAGTGGGAGGCAGGGGTGACAGGCAATGTGTGCGTGCCGAGCATCTCGACCTCCCTCCTATCACGGTGGGGGCAGCCAGGGCAGGGGGAGCACGTACAGCTACGTGTGGTGCAGACGTCCACCCCACATCCTGTTTTGGCCTCTCTCGCATCGTCTAATCCAACAGCCCAGACCAAACACAACCCCTACCTCGCTCAGTCGTGTCTGACTCTTTGCGACCCCATGTACTGTAGCCCACCAGGCTTCTCTGTCCATAGCAAGAATACTGGAGTGGGTTGCCATTGCCTTCTGGATCTTCCAGAAGGATCTTCCCGACCCAGGGATCAAACCCAGGTCTCCTGCATCACAGGTGGATTCTTTATTGTCTGAGCCACCAGGGAAGCCTCTACTACCTCCACTCCCTCCAAAAACAACTGCAGGAATCAAAAGGCAAGAGGAAGCTTTCAAGGTCCAGTCCGACCTTTATGGTTTTTTCCTAAAATGAGGAATTGGGGAAAAGAGAGACAGCTAGCGTGGAGAGTAGAAGAGATGGAGAGGAAACAGGAAGAAAAAAAACCAGATAAAGGACAGACAATGTCTTCTCCCTGATGGACATAACCACGGTGACTGCCAAGCGTTCAGAGGGCAGCTTAGGGATCTTCATGGCCTTGCACATTCCTGCCTCTGATCCTGTCCTCACCCTGGACTTTCTCAGCCCTAAACTGTGCTGCCCGGATGTCTGCCTTTAGCCAAAGGATCTCACCCACTACTACCATTTTCCACGTAGATAAGGCTGAAGGACTGTCCACTCTCCACAAAGGGAAACTGAGGCAGGGAACAAGGCCATCCATGTTTCCCACCACACCTGGTACAAACACACACCGCCTTGACCTGACACGACTCAGGCTGTTCAGACCCCAGGACTGCAATTCTGAGTTTTAAGTAACCAGATAACTTTCTTCTTCACTGGGCAGAACACGAGATGAAAACCATCCACCTACAAAAACAAAAGTGTGCATTCAGCCAATGGCTGCATTAAATCCTTGCTTGCTCAGAGGCAGAAAGTCAGGGACCCACAAGTGTTTACCACGGCAGCATCTTGTACCGCAAAAGCCCTGGTGAGGAATGTTTTCATCGGCGGGGGACAGTGAGAACAGCTCAGCCTGGTGTCCTGGCAGCCAGGACTCTACCAGTTTCAGCTCAGGTCAGCTCCCTGCGAGACCCACACAGGAGGCAGATCCGGGGCTCCTCACCTAGACCTGCAGGTACGTCCCCAGATTGCTGACCTCATGGTATTGTCATCAGGCTCGAATGAAGCAAAGGCCACAACTGGGGCTCCTACCATGGCCCTAGGATTCCGGAGACAATGAGAGCTTCCCACTCAGACTCCCCTGTGTCTTGGTTTCTCCCTCTGAGTGGGGCCCTAGGTGAAAAAAGGGTGATGGAGACCCTGGACCAGGAGCCTGAACCAGACACCAGCCTGGGTGTGCACGGATGCTGAGGTCCCCAACTGTGGCATAGGGTGGGGGCGGGGCCTTACTCTTCACTTCTTCCAGCTGGGGTTGATAAGGGAAGGATTTTTAACAGTGAAGGAGTGGGAGAAAACACAAGACTTGGGTTCACACGGCAGCTGAGCAGCTTCCCAAGCATACGCCTTGGCACAGCCTCCTCCCACTCTCTGGGCCTACCATTCCTTGACAGTAAAATAGCAAGACGGGCTCATCCTGAGACCAAGGTGACACAACAGGTGTGAAGGCACTGGCTAAACTGGAGAGCCCTCAAGGTAGTGTTTCTTCGGGTTCACTTTTCTGATGGAAATCCTGCTCGGAACAGCCTTGAGTGGCGGGTGGGAAGGTGCAGCAGGGAGTGGCCCTTGCATGCTCCCGGCCAGAACATAGCTCTCTGAGGACACCACCCTCAGAGTCTGAGCCAAAGCATCAGAGTAATTGCAGCATGGGAAGAGAGGAGGGCAGAGGGAGGGTCCCACAGGGCCTGCAGACCCTGGGGGGCTGGGGTGTAGGGAGCAGATGCCAGGACCCGTGGAAGGGAAGCCTAATTGGCGAACACCTTCGACAAGTGAAGGCTGGAGCAGATTCCTGAGCACCCTGGGCAACAGGGGAGGAGAGTGTGTGCTCCTCCCGCCCTGGCCGAGCTCTCCCCTGGGCTCCATTAACAGCAAGATTAGAGCTGGAGCCAGAGGAGCCAGGAAGGGGCTGGGCTCTGTGGTAATCAGGAGCTGGGCGCGCCTGCAGGCCCTCTCCCCTGCCAGTCCACAAATACCCACGAATGAGCTCTGGCCACCTCTCCAGTGCTTATTCATTAGACAGCAGCTTCATTCTTACCAGGGAAAGAGATTAGGGTCTGCTGCATGGGAATGTATGTGGTGGGCACCCCTGTGAACAGACCCCAAAGCCTCAGACAGGGCCATAGCCTCTGGGATCCCTTCCGGCCCATTATGAAGATACCAGATCTGCTTTGCACAGATGTCCTCATGGGGTGCCTGACTTGTAAAGTGAGACTGGTGATCCACTGGATTCCAGGGGCTGGCCATGAGCTCAAGGATGGCACCGCATTTTAGGCATGTTCGTACCCTTAGCTCTGTTCCTGGTTTGTAATAGGTTAAGACATATATATTAAATGGAAAATGCATGGATGAATTGATGGATGACTAAATAAAGACCTGAGTCTCAAAATAGCTAACACTATTTTGGAACTAGAGCCAGAAAGCCTAGGTTAGAATCCCGGCTCCACCACTTAGTGCTGTGTGACCTGGGGCAAGTTATTTAACTTCTCCATGCCCCAGGTTTTCATGGGTAGTATAGGGATAATAATAATAGCATATACTTCCCAGTACTGTAGAGAGGATTCAATGGCTAATTCATGTAGAACAACGTCTGGCCATTAGTAAGTGCTAAGAGAGCGTTGGGCTTCCCAGGTGGCTCAGTGGTAAAGAATCCACCTGCCAATGCAAGAGACCTGAGTTCAGTTCCCGGGTTGAGAAGATCCCCTGGAGAAGGAGGAAATGGCAACCCAGTCCAGTATTCTTGCCTGAAAAATCCCATGGACAGAGGAGCCTGGTGGGCTACAATCCATGGGGTCTCGAAAGAGTGGGATACAACTCAGCAACTAAACAGCAACAACAAACCAAAGAGCGGTTAGCTCTAGTTACTGTTGGTTACCCTTGTGTGTGTGTGAAGGTCGCTCAGATGTGTCCGACTCTTTGTGACCCCATGGACTATACAGTTCATGGAAATCTTCAAGCCAGAATACTGAAGTGGGTAGCCTTTCCCTTCTCCAGGGGATCTTCCCAACCCAGGGATTGAATCCAGGTCATCCGTAGACAATTCAAATAACCCTCGCGAGTCCTAGAATCTTTGGGGAAATTCATGATACCTGTCTCAGAGAGGTGTGATCAAGATTAAAGGCACTAAGGTTATCAAGATGAAAGAGCAAAGGTGGTTCTTCCTAAAGATCTATCAGGCCAATGAGGCTGATTAAGGAGAAATAGTCTTAGGTCCAGAAGAGTTAGGGCAGGGTGTGTATGTTAGTCCCTCAGTCACGTCTGACTCTTTGAGATCTGAGAGAGTCTTGCCCGGAGAATCCCATGGACTGTAGCCCACCAGGCTCCTCTGTCCATGGAATTCTCCAGGCAAGAATACTGGAGTGGGGTGCCATTCCCTTCTCCGGGGATCTTTCCAACCCAGGGATCAAACCAGGGTCTCCTGCATCGCAGGCAGAGTCTACTGTCTGAGCCACCAGGGAAGGCCTGGTTAGAGTTAGGGCCGCTCCTTGGAAATGCAAATTCTGTCACCCCCACCCCAGATCTACTGGATCAGAGACTCTGGAGCTGGGGCTCAGAGATCTGTATCCTAACCCCTTCCCAGATGATTTAGTAAGAAGCACCATCCCAGGTCACCACGGGGGTCTCTTCCTGGCTGAGGGTGCCACAGACTAGGCCCAGGAGAGAACGCCATGTGACAAGCATAACCACCGGAGCAGGACCCACTAGACCTGGAGGCGGAGGGGCCCCGTGGCAGCCTCCCCGAGCCGAGCAGCAGTGGTGGAGGTGGCGTGGGGAGCCAGAGCTGACACTCCGAATTACAATCTAATAGCTTACCGCGCTTACCTCGCACTCAGCGGCAAAGGTTACCGTGCAATTACGTGTCGCTACATACAAATGACAGAGCAGTTACGGTTACTTTACCAATTACAAGGAAATTGCTCCCACTCTGCAGAGAGACTGGCACTCTGAAAAGCTCTATCATCTCCACAGAAAGGGGATTTTAAGTGCTGCCAGCATCCTTCCTGCTCAGTCTCCCCAGGCTGCAGGGCAGAGCTGCAGAGCAGCCACCCAAGGACCCCAGCGGTTTCTGCTGGTCTCTGCAGAGACCCTCTGAGAAGGGCTGAAGAAGGAGTAGACCTGGGAGACAGTGGGCATCACCGTCCGGCCCCTGCCCCACCATCACCCTCATAACCTGGGCCAATCCATCCTGAAGCCCTCCAGTGACGAGGCCTTGGGTGGGGACCTGATTCTGAAATCACTCTTCGTCCTGGCTAGCATGGCCCCCAGCCTGCTTGCAGATGCATCCCTCTTGCCGGGTGGAGCTGTTTTAGCCCCGCCCTTAGTCACCCCACCTTTGCAGAAACCCCAGATCGAGTCCTTATTATGGAAAGATCAGAACTAGACCAGAGCTCAGTGGTCCAAAAGCAGTGCTAATGAGATAAAGGTCACCAGGTCCATGCCCCTGTGGGCCAATTAGCTCAGCTTTGGGACCTGGTCTCTTCCATAGCCATAGGCTGCCCCTTTCACCCCAGATGTCCGCTGTTTACAAATATCCCAGACTGATCCAAAGGTGAGCCTGCAGAGATGGGTGAATCCTCCACCTGGGGATACAGCTGCCAACCGCTCTGAGCTGGCAGCCGCCGTCTCTGAACCCAGGAAGGAAAAATACAAAGTCGACCTGGTCCTCCCATTGCTCATGGTAGCTCCTGGCCCAGCAGAGAGAGGAATCCTTCCATCTGAGAGCAAACCCATTCTCCAGCTCTCTCTGAAGGCAAAAGTAGCATCCAGCCTCAAGCCGCCTAGTCCTGAGCACCCCACACCCACCCCCAAAGCTAGGAGGCTGGACCATTATGGGGAAGAAGGCATCCGAGACCTTCCGAAGCTCACCCACTGCGGGGCCTTCAGTTGGGCCTTTTTCCATCCAACTTTTGGTCTCTTAGGCTACTCTCCGTTGCCACTAGAGGACACTGAGGCACTAAATGAAGACAACAGCATTTACTGTTCCTCACTAATTACTTTGCTTAAGAGTGTTTAGGAGGATCCACTAGGCACCAAGCAGCAGGTGAGGACCTAACAATAGAAAGATGGCTTGGAGGACCTGCAGACCAGGTGCATGACTAGGCAAGGCCATGTAGGCCCAGCTTCAGTTGTGCACCGGGGCTGGAGGGACAGAGGTTGGGACCATGACTGCTGAGGGGGGGCAGTAAGGTTCCAAGGAAGAGGCAACACTGGGGTCACTTGTGGGTTCCCCATCCAGGACAGGGTATGGCCATGCTTTCCCACATTGTGCAATTTCAGAGGAAAATGACCCCAGAGCTTAGAACTGAACAGCCCCATTTTACAGAAGAGAAAAATGGAGTCTTAGAGAGTGAACTGACCTCTCATGTTCTATCAAGGTACTGAGAAATAGATACCAGAACCCCAAATTCCCAGTCCGAAGGGGAAAAAAAGTGGTATTACACAGAGGCTTCCTCTAGGGTACTGGAGGGTGGCCCTGAAAGGACCAGGAATAGGGACCAGGTCTCAGCATGCCAGGATGAGAGAGGCTGCTGGAGGGACAGGCCTGACTTCTTTTGCTACCATCCAGGAAAAGCCTTCTGCCCTTCTGTGATCTCTGGGAGAAATTGAACCTCCTGTCTGGAGGAGGCCCTTGGCTAGTCATCAGATTGGGCTTCCTCCTTTCCTGGGCCAACCTGTCCCTAAGGAGAGGGAAAGCTGAAGTTCAGAAAAGAAACACAAGTTAGGAGAAAAAGAGGTGCCTGTTGATGTGGAAGAGTAAAGGTCTTTAGATTCTTCATGCTCAGCGGCCCCAAACGTGTACCCACTAATTAATTACACTTACACACACACACACACACACACACACACACACATACTGGGAGCTGACCAGAGTAGAGCTCCACAGGAAACAGGGAATAGGTGAATTACACATGTGGGATTCCTTTATAAAGGGAGATATTGATCAGGTAAGTACAGTAGCTCATGTCTAAATACAGACTCAGCTGTATATCTCTGCAGTGCAGGAAGGTAATGATCCCTGCTTACTGGAGCCAGATCTCAAATAGAACCGCTGACCCCACGGCATTCATAGATGTGCCAGGCTCTGATGCCCACAGCGTATCCATCCCTGGAGACGACTCTGTGTGCCCTCTGACAGCAGGCTGGGAGGGAAGCAGGAAGAGTCCTCAGGGAGGCAGGAACCTCATGGGGAGGCTCTGGTTGGCTTCAGGTTACTCTCATCAGAAAGCTTGTTTCTCCATAAAATATTCCCATGTGCCTTGAGTACTCATTTCTAAAACAAAGAAAGAGATCCAAAAACTCAGACAATATCGCCCTACGATTGCTTACTGTTCTTCATAAACTTTGCTCTTTTTCATAATTTCTAACCCTCCCTGAAGCTCTGCCCAGGGCTCAGGCTGATCCCAGGCAGTCAAACTCACTTCAGAGCCAGAGAAACCCCAATAGAGGCAAAAGTTGGCCCCAAACCTCGGCCGTGAGCCCAGATGTCAAGAAAATAGCATGCAGGAGAGGACATGTTTCCAGCTAGATCCTCCCTGCGGTCACCTTCCTGTGCCCCTCTGGTTTTTGTAAGGCAGAAGGGAATGGCTCCACTTTGGCACACGGCGCTGGCGTCACCTCATTAAGTTAGTGGAAAGAAGGAGAAAAGACAACTCACAGAGTTGTTCTGCCTCATCCTCTTAGTTACTAACACATTATCTCAGAACGGCTCTTTATTGTGTCTTTTTCAATGAGATTGAAGGAGAAATGAATGTGCAGAGAAAGAGAGAGGAAGCCAGCAAACCGCAGTCACAGTAACCTGGTTAGACCAACACGTTAGTGAAGGGGCTTTGTGAAAAGTGTCTTGGGGTTGGAAAAAGAACCCAATGAATCACACCAAGATTCCCAATGAGCTATGCACCCTGTTTCTAAGCATCTCACAGAGATGGGTACCAGAATACAGGTCATCTAAGTGGCCATTCACTCATCATGATAACAAGTTATCTTTCTAATAGGCAACTAATGCCATTAATTTGAGCTACTTTCCCAAGAGAGAGTCACTAAGCCCACTCCAGGCTGTAACCAATGGCGAGCTGTAGCAATGCACCCCTCCTAGGAATTGCTGAGCGTGGCAGGCAAAGAGCAGCTCCAAGTCAGGAACCCCAGGGATCAAACCCCTGACCTTCTCCTCATTAGCTCAGCTGCTGAGAGCCCCAGGTTCCTCCCTCTGGGTAAGCAGAGAGGGCCATAACACCATGACCAGAGATTCAGGCTGGCCAAGCAAGAGAAACGGATGAATCTCCACTAGTCCAGTTCTGCAGGTAACCTCAACGACGGGTTCAGTGCAGAAGCCAAAGCTTGACCCCTGGGAAAGACCAAAGGCAGCCTTGGAATGGCACCAAGCAAAACCCACAGGTGTGGTCCCTTTCCTTGGGTACCTTAATCTTCAGAGGTCCCCGGCGGCTGCCTGCCAAGGACCAAGAGCCGCCTCCCCATCCCCCAGCCCATCAATTCCACGTCCCCACTGCTCTCCCTGTCTCCTGCAGACAACCTGAGCCGCCACCGGAACTGTAATTGGAGCGGGCCACACCACAATGATTAAGTTTGCGTGTTTTCTGGCCGGCGCTGGGAAGCAGTGGCCCCGATCGCCAGGCTGAATTACGGGGGAGGTCATTCCCTTGTTAGAAGGAATAAATTTTATTAGCCCCAGTCTCGTTGCCATGCATCTTCCCCCTCTTCGCTCCTCGGGCCCGAGTGTGGGTCTGGATAATGTTGCCGGCACGCAGGATAAATCAGCCGAACAAATCCCATTATATTTTGGAACACTGACAGAGACACAGTAATGACACCAAGACTGGGAAAAGATGCAGGTTCTCTTCTCCCCCCGCTGATGCCGTTTCATAAATGCGGATGGCATGCGGGGCCCAATTCACTAGGAAAAATAAAAGAAATATGTAAATTGAGGGACTGAATGGAGAACTCCGTGAGTTGTCTTTTTTCCTTCTTTCCACTAACTTTGTAAATGAGGTGACGCCAGCGCCGTGTGCCAACGTGGAGCCATTCCCTTCTGCCTTACAAAGGCCAGAGGGGCACAGGAAGGTGACCGCAGGGAGGTTCTAGCTGGAAATGTCTCGTCTCCTTCAAAGGCTTTGACTTGGTATTCATATCATGTGCTGGATGGCAGGGAAGGTGGGTGGGCACGCTCCAGGCCTGGGATTCCGAACATAACATCTGGGTCTGGCACAGCCCAAATTTCTCAAAAGCAGACATCGGTGGAGAAAAAAAAAACGTTAGGTATGAAAGCACAGCAATATTATTAAATCCCTTTCTGTCTCCTCAGGTGGTTACAGTAACCAAAGGAGAGTACACGGATGATGCCATGAGCTATTTCAGTGTTCTACAAATATAAGGTGCTCTGTGTCTATCATCACTTATGAGTGTCTCTGTATTTCTCTTTCCCTAGGAGTCTCGGCACACTTTATTAAAGGGATATGGTTTTATTGCCTCCTTCTAAAAGATGAAATGTATGATTCAAAGCAAAAGGGAAACCACTCACCAGCTCAGTGACCTCTCACGAGATGGACCTGGATGAGACTCAAAGACCCAAGCCCGCAGGCCAGCATCCTGGCCAAGACGCCACCCTGAGAGGATGATAGGAGTTGGAGGGAAGGCAGACCTGGATGGATAAGTCAGGCTGGTCTGTGTGCTGACCGAATGAGAGGCTCTGTTGCTGATTTGGGCTGGGCCATTGCACACCGTCTAGGGGTGTGTGTGCATGAGTGTGTGTGTACACAGGTGTGGGTGCATGGCTGTACTTGCGGTGTGAGCTGCTGTATGTGGTGTGGGGGTGTGGGGGAGGATCCATCACAGAAACGGGGAGCCTCCGGGACGCCTTGCAGAGTGTGAGTGTAAGTGAGAAAGTGAAGCACAGCAGAGAGAGCGACAGAGAGAAAAGACAGAGTGGGACATCCACGCAGAGAGGATGTGTGTGCACGTGTGGGTGTGTACCGGGGTGCATGCCTCTGTGTGGGGCTTCATGAAGTCATGGTCAGGATCTCAGCGTGAAGACATGGCAAGGCTGCCCCATGCCCTAATCCCCCGCTCGGCAAACCCCGCCCTGTGGCCGTGGCAGCTGTCTGTGTTAACATCTGCAGGCCTGATCCCTGGATCTCATCACCCTCCCTGCTGGCCCGATGGGCTCCAGAGTGGTTCCTGGTAAGTCACACCCAGCCTAGGAGGCCCGCTTCAAGCCCCTTCCTCTCACCAGGTCCAGCTCATCACCTAGAGCTTGGCCACCATCAGGGACCCAAAGCCCTGCCTGTATTTGGCCGGGATGTAACTTTTATTGCAAATGCTTTCTCCCAAAGAGAAAGGGGTAAGTGTCCTTTTCACCTGAATACCTGGGACAGAAGCCTTCTCAAGGGAAGGGGGAAAAGCTTGAATCTATAATGACTGGAGGTGTGACCCGGCAGCCCCCAGTGCTAAACAAGAAGGGGTCATGGGGCTGTGAGGGGTGAGGGCTTGCACTGACGGAGGTTTGTGACGTGTGCCGTCAGGGGGACTAGAGTGTGGCGTGTGGGCTGGGTCCCAGTGTGTGTGTGTGTGTGTGTGTGTGTGTGTGAGTGAGTCTCAAACGTAGTAGAGCTGAGGAAGGAGGGATAGGGGTGGGCAGGCAGGAGCAGGAGATCATGGTCTATGGGAGGACTTCGGCTGAGCAGAAAGAGAAAGCCTTGCCTTGCGCCATAAACAACAGGATACACCCATCTAGTCAGAGCCGCACTTCCTGCTGACAGGAAAAGAAAACAGCCCGAGCAGATGGGCACAATCCCGCCCCCAGAGCCTGGGGTAGCTGCCTGGCCGTTCCGGATACGGACTCGTGGAGTGTCAGGATCCCCGGCGCCAGACTTCACTGAGTGACCGTCCAGGCCGGGCAGGGAGGCCAGCCCACGTCCAGGCAGTGGCCCTGTCCCCTCCCAGGGCTGCCCTGAGAGAGCAGTGGACGTGAGTCAGACTGACGGCGCACACCAGCGGGTTCTCCTCCACTGCCGACGTGAAGCGAAGCTTGGGGTTAAAAACGAAAAGCTCGGTCCGAGTGCCTCTGTGAGTCTGAGCAGTACTGGCAAGTAAACTCCAAAGTTGAGAAGATGCCTGGTCTGGCAACGGCTCTCAATCAGGGGCTCCAGGAAACATGAGGGATTTCCTGGTTCTGCAGTGACTGCAGAGTCCCGTGGGCACACAGGGCTCCACAGTCCAGCAAGGCAAGTGCCCAGCACCACCAATCATCCCCCTGCCCCAGGTCCCACCACGGCCCTATCGAGAAACACCAGTGGGAAGAGCCCCAGGCTGAGAAGTAGGATGTATAAAAGGTTCTGCTCCACCAATTACATGACCTTCAGTGAAGCCCTTGACTTTTCCGATCCTCCATTTCCTCAACCAGATGGGATGTCTGCCTTCCCTATTATCCTACAGAACTGCTGGGAGGAGAAGAGGAGGTGATGAAGCCCTTTATACGTTGTCAGGCCCCACAAGGACTCTTCAGTGGGATTGGCAGGTGGCTCAGAGGCCAGCACGCTCTGCTTGGAGGCTAGACAGGGGCGAGGCAGGGATTCTGGTCACAGTTTCTGCCCCATGGACCAATGTCTTCTATTGGACAGTCACTCTAAGTTCAAGTCTTGGAGGCGGAGATTAAGCAGCTGAGTTCTGGTGGCTTAGATAGTAAAGAATCTGCCTGCGATGCAGGAGACCCAGGTTCAGTCCCTGGGTTCAGAAGATCCCCTGGAGGAGGGCATGGCAACCCACTCCAATATTCTTGCCTGTAGAATTCCATGGATAGAGGAGCCTGGCAGGCTATAGTCCAGGGGGTCACAAAGAGTCGGAGACTGATGTTTTCTGCCCCATCCAGCATTCTCAGCATTAAAGCTGATGCTGCCTAACTCCTACACCCACTTCTCAACTGGTTCCAAACTTAGGGAAGACTTAAGTGGCGTAAGTGATGGTCACTCCCAGGGCCACAGCGCTTGTTCCCATCACAGAGGCTATAATGACCTGCTTGGAGGCATCTCTTCTGGACTCCTAGGCTCCTAGAGACTGATGTCATTTCATGATTCTTGGAATCAGCCAGGAGACAGTACATTGCCAAGGGCCTAATAAAAATTTCATCCATTCATTAACTCATTTGTAGGCAGAAGGGCTAGTGTTCTGTAGGTGACCCTGGAAGGCTGAAGGAAGGGTGAGGAGGTGTAGATAGCCATGCCTGGGGAGCACTAGGATGCCTGGCTTCTCTACCCATGAAGAACACAAGGTCTTGGAGCCCAACAGCACACTCTCCAGCCTGGTGGTCTCACTCCAGGTCAGAATTCTTAGGGCTCCCAGAAAGGGACTGAGAGCTGTTACCTTGGCCTGCTCAGGTCATGGGACATGACAAAAGCCTCAGGCTATGAGCTCCTCACCCCAACTGCAGAAAGAAGAAGGTCTGGGGAGACCAGGCAGTAGCCCTTAAAGAGACCAAAGATAGAGACCATCTCAGTGCTGAGTAGCAGAAACACAGAAATTACACTGCCATCCTTAACCCTCACCCAAGATGCTCACCAGCAAAGGGCGTTAGGCTGATCTACAGTCTCCCAAATCCTAAGACACACTAGGAAGAGGCCTGGTCGATCCCTCTAGGATCCATCCTCTGCCCAGGCCCTCCTGAGGTCCTTAGAGGAATTTTCAGACACCATCCCATTTGTTCTTGGATACCTCTTTCCATACAGGCTGGAGAAAAAAAAACCAGGACCCAAGAAGGAATGGGCCAGAGGCAAAGGCAGAAGTTTCTTCGCCCCTCCCCGACCCTGCCCTCCCCAAGCACCAGCAAACGCCCGGGCTCCTTCCCCGGCCTCTACACCTGATGCCCATTCTGGGATTTGCATGTGCAAGATGCGCTGACACTCACTGGGACACAATCCCATGAGGAAGCCACTTCTCACCGACAGGCCCTTATCCATGATGGGGGCTCAACCAGACTTCCCCGGTTCTCCAAGAGTGAAGACAACAGGTTGCTCCCTACAGATCCAGACTCCAGGTTCCCAGCCCAAAGTTTGTCTTCTCACCTGGTCACCAGGCTATGGGCCACCACGTGGCTCCACTGACGCCCCACACATGCAGGCCCTCGGACCTCATCTTCCGTGAGTACAGCTGAATACAGCAGGGACCTGGGGAGGAGGTGGGGCCTAAGGTTCATACCGCTTCCTGCTCGGAGTCCTGGAGGCATGAGTTCAGGGGAAGAAATGTGAATCCCAGGAAACGGAAGAGACCAGAAAAGCCTGAAGAGCACCATGGGACAAGCATTCTAGCTCAAAGAATTAGGACAACCAGAGTGCATTAAAAATGATGGGCAAAAGGGATGGACTTCCAGTTATAAAATAAATTAGTCCTGGGGTGTAATATAGAGCATGGTGATACAGTTCAATATACTGTGTTGTATGGGCTTCCCAGATGGTGCTAATGGTAAAGAACCTGCCTGCCAATTCAGGAGACAGAAGACATACGGGTTCAAGCCCTGGGTTGGGAAGATCCCCTGGAGGAGGGAATGGCAATCTACTCCAGTATTCTTGCTATGGACAGGGGAGCCTGGCGGGCTACAGTCCATGGGGTTGCAAAGAGTCAGACACAACTGAAGCAACTTAGCATGTACACACTGTGTTGTATATTTGAGAGGTGCTAAAAAGGGAGTAAAAACTGTGGAAAATTCTTCAAGAAATGAGAATGCCAGACCACCTGACCTGCCTCCTGAGAAATCTGTATGCAGGTCAAGAAGCAACAGTTAGAATTGGACATGGAACAGCAGACTGGTTCCAAATTGGGAAGAGTACATCTACGTTGTATATTGTCACCCTGTTTATTTAACTTATATGCAGAGTACATCATGAGAAATGCTGGGCTGGAGGAAGCACAAGCTGGAATCAAGACTGCCGGGAGAAATAGCAATAACCTCAGATACCGAGATGACACCACCCTTATGGCAGAAAGTGAAGAAGAACTAAAGAACCTTTTGATGAAAGTGAAAGAGGAGAGTGAAAAAGCTGGCTTAAAACTCAACATTCAGAAAACTAAGATCATGGCATCTGGTCCCATCACTTCATGGCAAATAGATCAGGAAACAGTGGCAACAGTGAGAAACTATTTTGGGGGGCTCCAAAATCACTGCAGATGGTGACTGCAGCCATGAAATTAAAAGACAGTTGCTCTTGGAAGAAAAGTTATGACCAACCTAGACAGCTTATTAAAAAGCAGAGAGATTACTTTGCCAATGAAATCCATCTAAGCAAAGCTATGGTTTTTCCAGTAGTCATGTATGGATATGAGAGTTGGACTATAAAGAAAGCTAAGCGCTGAAGAATTGATGCTTTTGAACTGTGGTGTTGGAGAACTCTTGAGAGTCCCTTGAACTAGATCCAACCAGTCAATACTAAAGGAAATCAATCCTGAATATTCATTGGAAGGACTTCTGAAGCTGAAATTCCAATACTTTGGCCACCTGATGCAAAGAACTCACTCACTGGAAAAGACCTTGATGCTGGGAAAAATTGAAGGTGGGAGGAGAAGGGGAGGACAGAGGATGAGATGGTTGGATGGCATCCCTGACTCAATGGACATGAGTTTGAGTAAACTCTGGGAGTTGATGATGGACAGGAAGGCCTGGTGTGCTGCAGTCCATGGGGTCGCAGAGAGTTGGACATGACTGAGTGACTGAACTGAACAGAGTAGAGGTTTGTTTTTTGTTTTTTAGTACAATTGCTTTACAACGTTGTGTTAGTTTCTGCTGTACTATATGAATCAGCTAAATGTATACATATATCCCCTCCCTCTTGAGCCTCCCTCCCACACCCCCCATCCCACCCCTCATCACAGAGCACTGAGCTGAGCTCCCTGTGCTTTGCAGCAGCTTCGTACTAGCTACCTATTTTACACATGGCAGTGTATATATGTCAACGCTACAAGAGAATAGACCTTACAAGTCCTGATCATAAGAAAATATGTAACTATGTACGGTGATGGATTGTTAACTAGACTCTTGCAGTGATCATTTTGCAATATATACAAATATTGAACCATTATGCTGTACATCTGAAACTAATGTCATGTTACATGTAAATTTCATCTCAATTTTAAAATGAACCACTTTGTAAGCTCTTTGAGCTGTAACTATGACAAAACCTACAAGAGACTCCAATCCTACAAAACATAAGTCCTAAAGTCAGCCTCCTGTGCCTTACACACCCCTCCTCCACTTTCCTGCTTAAAACATCACAGGACAGAGGTCATCTGAGATTGTGTTCCCCTTCTCAGGCCTCAAGGGAATCCCAGACTCGAGGCAAAACAAAACAAAATTCTAGAATTTGTCCCATCCCCATCCCTCATTGCCTCAAGGTAAGAATGCAAAAGGGAAAGGAATGCCTTGAGAAGGAAGAGTGCAGGAAAAGCTGGGTTTGCAAACAGTGTGCCCAAGAGGGCTCTTCAACGGGAAGGCTCAGGAGCCTGGCCTGGCTGGTGGCGGGTGAAACCTGTGTGGTCTGGGCTGAGGCCAAAAGAAGCGTAGCCTAGCCCCAGAGCAAAGTAACTTGAGCATCGGCTGAATCAAAAGAAACTGATACTGTGCATTAAAAGCCAGTGTGGCCTTTTAGACTGGCTAGGGAGTCAGCCCCCAGCCCTGTGTGAAGTTTCTGGCCTCCTCCTTTCTGCTCTCAACCCTGAACTTGCCTCGAACTTGAAAAGGCTAATTAAAGCCCAAAGAAAAATCAAAAGCTTGTTATCTGGCTCCATTAGTCCCAGTACTGGCATTAGCCTGTCTTGCAAAGCTGCCTTTCCTCTGTTCTCTCCAAGGCCGCCAGGCGGATGTTAGGACCTACAGCTCTGCAGACTCCCCATGATGAACTCTGCTTTTTGTGCTGTGGCAGGGAGCAAGGGCGAGACAAATGCTTGCCTGTGGGCAGTCAGGCTGATCCCCGCTGCTGATTTTACTCCCAAAAGCATCGCCCCAAAAGACAGGCTAGGAGCAAGTTTTCTGCAGCAAAAATAGCCAACCCCTCTAATCTCAAAAGAACTAGCTGTTAAGTAAGCACACTGCATAAACTTACTATTTTCTAACACGAGGAGCATGTGTGTGAGCTCATGGGGGTATTTCTTGTGTACATGCATATGCATGTGTATAGAGATGTGTGTGGGTGTGTGTGCAAGCGTGGTGGTGAGAGGCAAGGGTCTTCTCCTCAAATGCAGTCTCTGCCATGCACACACAAAGTATGTGACTTAGGGCAACTCACTCAAGTTGTTGGGCCTCAGAACAAATATATAGATTGGGAGATTCTCTGAGCACCTTCTCATGGAAACACTCTTAGGGCATCTCCCCCAGGGACATACATCTGAGTGTGTAATAAACATACACACAGCACAGCATCTGGCCTGTCATTCATTGCCTTCATGTGGGAGCAGTCTGCAGCCCAGGAAGTCCATAAGCCCATCTTATAGATTCTTGACTGGATCACCTACTGCCCAAACCAAAGTCTCTAGGTCTCAGCAGATACAAGGGAGTCCCCTCGATGCCCTGGCCTCAAGTCCCCTCAATGTGTTGCTTCCTTCTGTGGCTCATGGTGCCTCTTCAATTCCCTCTGTGACACTAGGGGCGTCTCCTGGCTTTTCAGGACCTCCAAGAAGAAATGACATCTTATAATTTCAGCCATTGGAAAACTCACTAGAAAACAGCCTGAGCCTAAATGCTAGGGCACCAAAGACAAATTTGGGTGGCAAGTGAGTTCCTTCTTTCTCTTCCTCTCCCCGCTGTCACCCCAAATCCCAGTACCCCAAGGAATGACCTCACCACATGCTGGGGGTGGGGTGCCAGCGCCCTCTGAGGGCTGCTTGGCAAGCAGCCACACTTTATGAACGAAACTTGCACTTCTTAAATCAGTCCAGATACCCTCTCCTAATATGGGATTCCATCTAAGTTTGACTAGGAGTCAAGAACTACATCCACACAAATGCATGTTTCTACCTGATGAGTGAACTGACTTTTCTTCTCCTACACTAATATTATGGGATAGATTTTCTCAAACAAGGTTCATAACTTTTCAAATGGACAATAAATAGGAAAAAGGGAAAGGAGAGTGACACAGGGCATAGAGGATGCCAATAGCTGAACCTTCCAAGTCACTTGAAGAGTGGTTGAGAAAAAACAACCATGAAGATGAACAGAAGTCAAGCCATAGAAAGGCAGATGCTTCTCACTTTAGGTCACAAGTGGGTTAGGTTGGGAGAGGCAGGAGTCTGTGTCACCCATAGCACCTGTGGTCACCCAGCAACCTGAGGCCATCTGTCCATCAGGACCCTGGGCATGCTTCCCAAACCAACCCTCATTCTCCCCTTCCTCCAGTTTCCTTCAGCCCTTCTGTCACCCAGCACTGCTCCAAGGTTGCTTCTGGACATTGTGACATATCTCTTCCATGGAACTGTACACACAGAAGATGCTTAACAAATACAGTTTTCTAAGCAAGCTCTGTTTTTCAACTATGTTCACTGGACTCTCATCCTATTCCTTCTGATCTTATTTCCTAAAGACACAAGGGGCTAAAAACATACCTCTTCAAAAGTTCTACATCTACTCCAAATGTGAAAAGACTGCCTCCCCTACTCCCAGTAGTGGTTTTACTCTAAGCTCTCCCCCCATCACCCAATAGTTTCATTCTACACTCCCAGAAGGGTGATTAACAGGTGTGGTTGGTAAGAAGGTGGTACACCAGTGCACGAGGTGAGGGGTCCAATGCCAGTGTTCTGGGACAGTCTGGAGGGATATGGTGGGGAGGGAGGTGGGAGGGGGGTTCAGGATGGGGGGGGACACATGTATACCTGTGGCTGATTCATGTTTATGTATGGCAAAAAAAAAATCACAGTATTGTAAAACAATTATCCTCCAATTAAAACAAATCAATTAATTTTTTAAAAAAGAAGAAGCTGGCTACACATCTGGTATCACAGCATACACAATGCAGCCTTCAACAATGCCTGGTCCACGCGGAATGTATGGAATGCAGTTCCCGCCTATTCTAGCCCCTCCTCTTTCAGCCACTGAGCCAATCAGAACAGAGAAAAGTGCCGATAGAAAAACCTACATTCAGCTCCGGCTCTGACTCTCATAAGCTCAGTGCCAGTGGTCACAGCATGCCTGAGCTGGTGATGATCCGAGTCTAAGGAGCCCCAGAGGTGGGATATACTTGTCTCATCTACAAAACAGGACAGGTGGTTCTCACCCTGTGGAGGCCACAGCCTAGGCCTCCTCACTGTGCCCTCCCGGCCCATGGGTCCTCCCTGGACTCACCGCGCTGCTGCAAGGAATGTCCTTCACCTTGAGCCAGGCCAGGTCCAGCGTGCCCTCACCCCGGTAGCAGGACTGTAGCCGCTCCTTAATGCGGTCGTTGATCTGCTTCAGGATGAAGATGCATAAGGCCGACTCGTCCAGGGATTTCATCTTCCGCTTCTGGCCTTTGGAGAAGACGGTGAAGAGGAGGTCGTCCTCTGGGCGGACCCCGAGGGTCTCGGCGAGCACGGCCCCGGCTTTGGACAGGTAGGCGGCCTGCAGCAGGCGGTACTCCACCCCACCGCGCTCACAGCCGATGGGCACCTCCACGTAGGAGTTGAAGGCTGTGTCCTCCTTGCAAAGCCTCACAAGCTTGGATGTATATACCTGCTCCTTTGTGGTGGAGCCCGGGGGAGACACCATCTCAGGCTGGAGGGTCAAAAAGTAGACAAAGTTGCCGCTGCTGAAGCCGTAGACATAGTAGATATCAAAGTCGGGGATGACGGTGAAGGTGTCCGAAGGGATCTTGATCATCGAGGCCACAAACTCGTCATGGAAGACGTAGGCGAACATGCCGTCTGCCTCCGAGTTCTTGGTCAGTTTCCGGCTGGAGATGGTGGGGAAATACTCCGGCTTCCCATCCACAGCGGTGGCAATGAAGAGTTTGTCATCCAGGTTGTTGTAGGAGACGATCACCCCAAAGACGGAGCCACTCTCGTTGACCCCCGACAGGTAGTGTTCCTTCTTGTGGAAAGGCTCCCCCAGCTTGAAGAGGTCCTCCAGCCTCAGCAGCTTGCAGATTCCTTGGTACAGGCTGCCACAGGCGATCAGCCTGTTCTCCTTGTAGTCTATGAGCAGCATCTTGTTGACATTGTTGGTGGGGGTCAGGGGCTCGTTGCATGTCTGGACGATGCGGGGCGGGTAGCACTTGGGGTTGTCCTCGTCCGGCCCCGTCTGGTGGGTCACCAGGACCTTCAGGTCACTGGAGAGCTTGTAGATCCGGTTGACGGCCCCCACGTAAATGTGCCCTGTCCTCTCATCCACCACCAGGTGGTTGAAGCTCTCCGCGGGCTCCCCGCGGAATGTAACGAAAGACCGCTTCTGGGACGGTGGGGGTGACTGCCGGGGGAGCAGAGTGGAGGAGCCCATCCCCACCATCAGGAGATGGGAGAGCAGGCAAGTCCAGTTCCAAGGCATGGCTTTCATTTCAGAGACGCGTCCTCGGGGCACGGGGTACTGGGCACAGGGCACAGCAGTGTCACGTGAGGAGGGCAGGCTCCCTGTGGGGGAAAGGAAAGAGGTGATGCTGATGACAAAGGCCGAGTCTTAGTTTCACCCCATAGCTTGTCTGGCTGGGCCCTCAAAGCATCCTGCACATGCTGAAACAGATCTGCAAGGGGGGAAGCTGGGGCTGGTCCCCAGCATACGTGTATGAGTCAGCCCGAGCTAGTGGCGGCAGGCCGGCATGTCAGTAGTAGTACTAGTAATAATACTAGCGATGGTAGCAACAGTCATAATGGTGGTGGTAATGATGATGATAATGTTGATGTTGATGATAGATAGTCACTGCCCACAGAATGCCTGACTTTGCATCAGTCACTGTCCAGCACCTTCCAGGGACTCTCATTGCATTTGAACAAATCTTTAGTGCTGTGACTCTTCCACCTGGCCCCCTTCCCACCCCTCACACACACACCCAGCTCTGCTCTCTTCCCTTCTCTGCGCCCAGGAGCCCTTACATCTGCAGGTTTCTTGCCCTTGGGCCGAGTTAGGTGCAGCCAAGTGAGGATAATTAGCAGAAACCCAGTGGGAGGGGGAGAGGCTAGGAAGAGGGGAGGTGAGCTGCATGTACTCGGCCTCCCCATCCCTGAGGTCTGTGAATTGCCTCCTGTCTGCCTCCATTTGGTCCTAGGGGAGATAACAGGCCTCCGTGTTTTTGCTCCTAAACATTGCCCTGCCTCTGAGGAGGCACCTGGTCAACAGCTCCTCTATTAACCTTTGTGCCAATGACCTGATTTGCATGAAGGATGTTTCCTACTAGGGACCCTAACCAGCAGCCTCCGATGTAAGTACCTCTGACATTCCCACTTTAGAGCGGAGGGCAGGTGTCCAAGATGCACAGGTAAAAGCGGTAAAGGTCATCCGACATCCCTGGTGATCCTGTGGTCAAGAATCCACCTGCCAACAATGCAGGGGAGATGGGTTCGATCTCCGGTCCAGGAAGATTCCACGTGCCTCAAAGCAACTAAGCCCCTGCACCACAACTACTGAAGCTCTTGCACCTAGGGCCCATGCTTCTTCAAGAAGGGAAGCCACTTCAATGAGTAGCCCATGCAATGCAACTGGAGAGTAGCCCCTGCTCACCAACGCTAGAGAAAGCCCATGCACACCAATGAAGGCCCAGCATAGCCAAAAATAAATAATTTTTTTGTATAAAACTATACTTGAATAAACTGATTCATTTTTTTAAAAAAGCAAGAGAGGCCGACTCATACACGCATGGAAACATCATACATGCAAATCAGGTCACTGACACAAAGGTTAATTGAGGTCCACGCTCTTGTATTGTCCTGCTAAACCATTTCAGTTTACCCCAGCCGGGCACAGATGGGAATGTCCAACAGTGACGGCTTATACACAACAGACCAGTTCAAACAACCCTTCCTTGGGGGCTGTCCATTACAGCTCCAGCCCCCTAGGTCTGCACCTACTGCAGGGGAAGTTTCTCCTTTGCCCCTCCCCGCCATCCCAATCCCCCTGGCCCGTGCAAGAGGCCAAATTAACCACCCAGATCTCAGATCCCTTCACTGTGTGTCAGCAACCCAGTCCTCCAGATCCACTGCCCAGCTCTGAGCCTCGATATCATTTTAATAAGGCAGATCTTGGCTGCCACCCATAGTGAGGCCTCCTCTGAGAGGTTTTCATTAAAGGCAGAGAACAAATGCTTTAAGAAATGGTCAAGTAAATAAATAAATAAACAACTCCCTGTGGAACAATATAGTTTTCCATCCTAATGGTCTCATTCATTTCTATTCAAGATGCCTTTCGGCATGCATTTCCAGAAAATGGTTTTTCATATTTCTTCCAGTTTGGGAGAAATCTAGGAAGGAATGGCCTATGTCTTATTCAGAGACGTCTCACCTCTGTGGAATTTTTTTCATTCTCCCCCCAGTCCCTGCCCAAATAACTCAGAAACAAGCTGATGGGAAGAGGTAGGTGACTGAGCCAAAGCCCCATCCCCCATCCCAAGCAGCTTGTTAGTTACTGTTAGGCTCTCAGTCATGTCAGACTCTCTGTGACCCCATGGACTGTAGCCCACCAGACTCCTCTGTGCATGGAATTCTCCAGGAAAGAACACTGGAGTGGGTAGTCATTTTCTTGTCCAGGGTACCTTCCCTTCCCAGGGATCAAACCTAGGTCTCCTGCATTACAGGCAGATTGTTTACCATCTAAGCCACCAGGGAAATCCCAAGCAGAGAGACTGCAAAGTCCTAAATGAAATCAACCCTGAATATTTATTGGAAGGACTGATACTGAAGTTGAAGCTCCAATACCTTGGCCACCTGATGTGAAAAAGATTGGAAAAGGATCCTGATGCTGGGAAAGATTGAGGGCAGGGGGAGAAGGGAGCGACAGAGGATGAGATGGTTGGAAGGACGACAGAGGATGAGATGGTTGGATGGGATCATTGACTCAATGGACATGAGTTTGAGCAAGCTCTGGAAGATGGTGAAGGACAGGGAAGCCTGGTGTGCTGCAGTCCATGGAGTCCAAAAGAGTTGGATACAACTGAGAGAATAAACAAGAGGCAAAAGAAAGCTAAACAGAGACTTGACATTGTCAGCAAAGGTCCCAGTGAAAACCACAAATCTTCTCAAAAAAACATCAGAGAAGGGGAACTGGCAGATAGCACACCCAGGACCAACAGCAGTCCTGTGAGCAGATGACCTTCCTCTCTTCCCCCACAAGGCAAACATGCGCCCAGAGCACATTCCAAATGAGCAAGATACTGTGGATCCAAGGATGGCCGAGGCTGGACCAGGCCCTGGAAGAACCCTGAGTCAGGGGAGTGGATACCGCCAGAACCCCAGTTACTCAGATGATGAAATGTTAGATGATGGACTTCAAGAGCTCAGATGAGTACAGCTGACCTCCAACCTGGGGCAAGGGGAACGAGGAGAAGGTTGCAGGATGCCTCAGAGAGGCCAGGGCATTTGAGCTGAGCCTTGAACTTTGAGAGGATGTGAAGAGCTGGAGAGGAAGGGCCTCCCTGGGGAGGGGTCCTTGGAGCCACAGCAAGGGCACCCTCAGGGTGCACACCAGGAGGCATCTGTCTGGAAAACACGGTTCGTAAGAGTCAGGAGGACATAGGGTGAGAAAGGGAGCCAGGACCTTCTCAAGTTGTCCCTGGGAGGTGGAGACTAAAATACACAGTGTTGAAGAAAAAACTTGGGAAGAGCTTAGTTCCTGCTCCCAGAAAGGACCTCCATGCTCCTGTTGGTTTAGCCTTTGCTGAAACAACTGAGTTTGGAGCTGAGGCCTGTGAGAGCTCCATGGGAGCAGGGGGCACCTTGTTCATTGGTGTCTCCATAGCGCCAGACCCACAGCTGACATGGAATGGAGGTTCAAGACCTCTTCTCTGGCTGGAAGGAAGAGGGCTGGAGGCGTGGAGGAGCATCAGCATCTGTGTATCACTTACAGGACCGCAGGCCCCAGCCAAATGCTAGGACACCCATGACCTCACTCATCAGACAACTGTTGGCTGGGGTCGGAAGTGTTTGATCTGCTTTGCAGGTGAGGAAGCCAGCTTAGCAAGAGCACATGGTTCATGGGTCATAAGCTGGCAGAGCTGAGCCTGAAACCCAGCGTTGGTGGTGGTGGTGGTCTAGTCACTAAGTCGTGTCTGACTCTTGCGACCCCACCAGGCTCCTCTGTCCATGGGATTTTCTAAGCAAGACTACTGGAATGGAGTGCCATTTCCTTTTTCCAGGGGATCTTCCCAACCCAGGGATCGAACCTGGGTTTCCTGCACTATAGGCAGATTCTTTACTGACTGGGCTACCAGGAAAGCTCAGGTGAAGCCCAGCATTGTAGTACTACAAAAGCCATCCTCTTTCTAGGAAAGCACAATTCCAGAGCCCCCAGAAGTCAATTTTATTTTATTTACTTATTTTTAAATTTTGATTCTTTCCAGTGAAAGCTCTTATCAAATTTGTTACACTGCTTCAGTTTTATGCTTTGGTTTTTTTGGCCACATGGTATGTGAGATCTTAGCCCCCTGAATAGGGATCGAACTCACACCTCCTGCATTGGAAGGTGAAGTCTTAACTGCTAGACCACTAGAGAAGTCCTGGAAGTCCATTTTAATCCATGTTAAGTTCCCACATACAGAAATCCCAATACATCACCCAGCAATACTTCTCCTAGCTCTGTAGAGGGAAAGCAAAGCCCCTGGAACCCCCAGGGCATAACCTCACAGGTAACGCCCATCAGGCAGGCACAGGTATTCATTTCTAAAAGCAATAACAACTGGAAAGTGCCTGGCACACAGTGTCTCTCAGCCCCAAGTAAGTGTTTCTTACGTGTGAGTTGTTGTCGATGTTATTGTTGTTGTTGTTGACAAGACTTTAACAAGATTAGAAGGACTAGGATCAAAAAATACCCAAAGGTACCATCTCTGTAAGTGATGAGGGGTCAGGATGGTTCATTGTGAATTGCCTGTGCACATCTAAGTATCAGAGAAGAATCTAGAAGTTTATCTGAAAGAGATGATCCATTTGGACAATTCCAACTGCTGATTTTAGAGACAAGAAAGCTGTGACCCACAGACATTAAACGACTTGCAGGAGGTCCCGCAGTGAGCTTACAGTGGGGATGGGCTCAAGCTCAAGTCCCTGGACTCCCAATCCAGGGCTCTTCTCACCACCCTTGGCCTATCTCCTGACTTTACCTGAACCCCCTTCAGCCTTTGTCTGGAGGAGCCTGCTATATGGGTGCCACATCCTCTGCTGGCTACTGCAGCTCTGAGAACACTGCTGCCAACAGCCAAATTCCAGCAGGGTTGGTAATCCTCATTCCAGACAGGCAGGTGCAGGTCAGGCCTCAGCCACCGGCCTTCTGGAGGGAACTGTCAACAGTCCCTGTATTGGAACCTGCCGAGCACCAGGAAAGCTTGCCTGCCACAGCCCTGCCTTACTGTACCCACTCACGGGCCCGCAAGCCAATCAACAGCTCTCTGGTTTGCAAGAGGCGAGACGAGGAAGCCTGTAATTATAAATTTACTGAGCAGAAAGGTGCCAGGCCTCATTCCCCATCTTCTATTAGGCACTGAAATGAGACACAGTTATGCATCTCAAACACTCGTCACCCTCATCTGGGGACGGTGAAATTACTGTGCCTGGAGAGGGGGGAACCCACAGAAAACAATAACGTGTGATAGGAATAACCAGCCTCTCATTTCACACACCACGAAAGAGACTGATTAGAAAACAAATAAGGGAAATGGAAGAGAATGGGGGAGGTAGAGCTGTGAGCTCCAGGGATGTGGAGGGCTCCAGCTTGCCTCCTCAGAGACCCCACTAGACACCACCCAGGGGTGAACCAACTGCAGCCCTCCCAGCCCAGTGCCAGCCCCACAGGTGGGCAGAGTTGCCCACCCTGCCCCCGCCCAAGGCTGCCTGAGGCCGTCCGTCCCGGCAAAGCTGGATTTAATCCTGGTAAGTTAGGATGTGACCTAGGAAACCCCCATTGAGATTCCAGGTCCCATCTGCCATTTCTCTCTCGGCTCATCACCAAGTATTGGAGGTGGCATTCAGCCCAGTTCTGATGCTTCAAGGCAAATAATGAAGCCAAGTCACCCCCAAATGGCCCTGAAGGACTCAGGAACTAGGAAGAAAGAGAAAGGCTCAGGAAGGTGGGACTGAAAGACTCTGAATCAAACCCAAACACGCTGCTGTTTTCCCCCTCTTTGAAATCAAATTTTAATTCTAAATCATCTCAGGAGAGGTGGGACTCATTTTTAGAAGCTGATCATCATTTTGATTAAAGAAACTGGGGCTTTGTTTTATGTGGCACATGGTGAAGAGCTCAAACTAATTTTCATGAAATAGCATCATCTCAGATTCTTGAGTGGCAGAGAAGAAAGTTATTATAGAGTAGTTTAAAAATAGCAATTACTGCACAAAATTACTTCAGAGTTTACAAAGTATTTTCATATATATTACCTTGTTCTGACTGTACTGTGCGTGGCAACCCTGTTAGGCAGAAGTATTTGTAAGCAGGCAGCCTTTACAGATAAGGAAACAGATGCATGAGTAGTTACAGGTCCCGGCTGGGGTCATACCCAGTCAAACTGGGACTTGGAAATCTCTTCAGGTCTCCCTCGGTGGCACACGGTACCTTCCCTGACCCTCTGAACAGAATCCTCTTGTCCTCAGGACCTTTGCTATGGAATAATAGAACATCCAGAAAATGTCTTCTGGGATGGCATTTAAGACAAGTCACAATCCATCTTGAGTCTAGAAATCAACTGAGCAGGCCACAAGTGCTCTTTTTAATGAAATAAAATAGAGGAGAAAAATAAAAGCATGTCCCATTTAGGAAGGATGAAAACTTTTGTGAGACTGATGTTTCAGCCACGTAAGTACATACGTGAGTGTGAAGTAACTCTACTGCCCACGGTCGGTCACTGACATGGTAACTGTGCTGTGTCCACTTGACTGAGCCACGGTGCCCAGATATGTGGTCAAACGTTATCCTGGATGTTTCTGAGAGGGTGTTTTTGGATGCGATTATCCATTTGAATCAGTGGACTTTGAGTGAGGCAGACGTCCCCCTACAATATGGGTGTGCAGCCACCCAATCAGTTGAAGACTGACTCACACAAAAGCCTGACCTCCCCAAGGGAGAGGGGATTCTGCAGCCGATGCCTTTGGACTTGAACTACAACATGGGCTTTCCTCTGAGTCTCAAGTCTGCAGTCCTACTCTGCTGATTTTGGACTTGGGGCCTCCATAATTGCATGACCTAATTCCTTAAAATAACCACCCACCCCACCCCACCCCACACACACAGCTTCTGCTTCTCTGGAAAACTCTAATACAGTTGTGATCAAAAAAACAAAACTTGGAAGACACTGTTAGACACAGTAGACACCTGTTGTTTTTGCTACCATTCATTTATCCTCTAGAGATCCACCCCTTCACCCTTTCTCAGCCAAAAGTTTCTGGGAAAATTAACTTCACCCCTGGTTCAGGGGAGGACATGTCACCCTAGCTCAAACCAATCAGCACAGAGCAGGGGTGGGTCCCAGTGACTGGTTCAGGGATGGGCACTTGGTTGGATCACAATCTCTGGGAGGCAATAGACTTTGGACAGGAGTGCTGAGGAAAACATTCTAGGTCTACCATTGGCTGTGGCCTTGGAGAGGGGTGGGCTTAAGAATTCCGGGCACCATCTTGTAATCAGGGGGGTTAGAGGGGGGCAGGGAGCCTGAAGAGAAGGAAGCCTAGTCCCAGGACAGCAGAGTTGAGCCAGGGCATGGAAAGTCCTGAGTCCCAGGTCCTGGTGATCACACAGATGTCTAGATCACGTGCACTGAAGCTCTATGCTTATACTTTCCAGCTATAAGAGCCAAAAATTCCCCTTTTACATAAGCCAGCGAGGGTTCTGGCACTTGTTAATGAAAGAATTATGACCCATACACAGAAAAATCCAGCCTTCCAGCCAAAAGAATAAGTGTCTCTCACCACATCCTAATAGACTGTCCTTTCACAAGAAGAAGTAATCATGCCTGGGTCCCACTGCCCCAGAGATAAACTAGAATTTTGCTAATATAATGAGTTTGTGTGTGCATGTTGACTTTCATAGCCCACCACAATGCTCCCCTGTCTGCTGGGCCTTTGCCTTCTCTTGGGCTCTTCACCTGTCCACGCCCCCGTGTCTTCTGCTTAGGGTGGTTACCTGGCCTGGGATGATCACCCCATCCCCTCCCCTAGGGCCTCATTCTTCTGATGAATCATGTCTGACCCTGGCATTGTTCTAGGACAGCCCCTCACCCATGTGTAACTGCAGGAACTCAAGTTAGTCTCACATTCCACAAACACTGTTATATTTGCCCACTGATGCTCCCCCTTCTCTAAAACATATGAGCTTCTGGAGGTTAGAAATTACTATGTATTTTTGCCACTGTTCTCTTCTATTTCAAGCCCAGAGCTGGATACATGGTTGGTATGTCATAAATGTTTGGGAATGCATAAACGAGTGGATGGATGAATTATGAATGAGCGAGTTGATGAGTGACTAAACGAGGAATGAATGGCGACTTCACAGAAGAGTATGTGAGACCACAGCTGGGATTCCCCTACAACTGAAGCACCATGTGAATCTCGATGCTGAGCCACTTAGGCCAAACTCACAATGCTGACCTTACCCACTCTAATCTAGGGCATGTAGCTACTTAAATAGCCTATTTTGTCCATTAAAAACATGACTTCAAATGCAACAGGAAACTACATCTCTCAGACACGGTTTACAATGAGAGCTGCCCATCCACCAAGTGGAACATCATAATAGGTTGCCTGGCATCCACAAATTAGACTTGAGAACCATCTCCCTACTCAGCAGAGGAACTCAGCAAAGACCCTGTTGAGAAGAAGGAGCTGGGCCGGAAAACTAAACTGCAGCGAGGGAAAGAGACAATACAGGAGACCCAGCTGCTGGAAGTCAGGATGTGTTCGTTCATTTGGCCAATGAGTGTTGATGGAATATGTATCACATGTGGGGTTCTGAGCTGGGTGTCAAGGACTATAGACACTCCAAAGCAGAGAACAGTAGCCCTGCTGTCTGGTGGCTAAGGTATATTGGACCCTGTAGCTTTCCCCTTTGAGGTTGTCCACAGTCACTGGCAAGCTCTGCCAAGCTCTACCTCTCAGTCCCACCTGGCTCCCTAGAAACCAGGAACTTCATCCTCCTTCATCCTCCCGATGGGGCTACACTAGAGGTAAGCCATCTCTTGTGCAGGTGAGCCCAGGGGGACAGGAAGCTAGCTATCCACCAAAACAATATGCTTCTCCATCACTGCAGCTGCTGATATAAAGCTGTTGATAAGAGATGCCTACCAGCTATGGTCTCCCTGGCCTCTCTGGGTCCACATAGCCTCCAGGTATGACCGCATGACAGGTGAAGGAGTGATGGGGACACTTTCATGCCGAAACAGGTAAGAAATGGCTATGTCTTCTCTACAGAGCATTTCACCAGCTGGATAAAGAAGATTCTGATGCCCTGCAAGATCGTGGAGCCTCAAGATGGAAGGACCCACCGACCAACCACAGACATCCAAGTCAAACAAGAAATAAACCATCCTGCCTCCTGAGAAATCTATATGCAGGCCAAGAAGCAACAGTCAGAACTGGACAAGGAACAACAGACTGGTTCCAAATCAGGAAAGGAGTACGTTAAGGCTGTATATTGTCACTCTGCTTATATAACTTATATGCAGAGTACATCATGAGAAATGCTGGACTGGATGAAGTACAAGGTGGAATCAAGATTGCCAGGAGAAATATCAATAACCTCAGATATGCAGATGGCACCACCCTTATGGCAGAAAGTGAAGAAGAACTAAAGAGCCTCTTGATGAAAGTGAAAGAGGAGAGTGAAAAAATTGGCTTAAAACTCAACATTCAGAAAACTAAGATCATGGCATCCTGTCCCATCACTTCATGGCAAATAGATGCGGAAACAATGGAAACAGTGACAGACTTTATTTTTGGGGGCTCCAAAATCACTGCAGATGGTGATTGCAGCCATGAAATTAAAAGACGCTTACTCCTTGGAAGAAAAGTTATGACCAACCTAGATAGCATATTAAAAAGCAGAGACATTACTTTGCCAATGAATGTCCATCTAGGCAAGGCTATAGTTTTTCCAGTGGTCATGTATGGATGTGAGAGTTGGACTATACAGAAAGTCGAGTGCCAGAGGATTGATGCCTTTGAACTGTGGTGTTGGAGAAGACTGTTGAGAGTCCCTTGGACTGCAAGGAGATCCAACCAGCCCATCCGAAAGGATATCAGTCCTGAATATTCATTCGAAGGACTGATGCTGAAGCTGAAACTCCAATACTTTGGCCACCTGATGGAAAGAACTGACTTATTGGAAAAGACCCTGATGCTGGGAAAGACTGAAGGCAGGAGGAGAAGGGGACGACCGAGGATGAGATGGTTGGATGGCATCACTGACTCGATGCACATGAGTTTGAGTAGACTCCGGGAGTTGGTGATGGACAGGGAGGCCTGTTTTACTGAGGTCCATGGGGTCACAAAGGGTCAGACACGACTGAGCAGCTGAACTGAACTGAACTGGGACAAGGCTCTGAACTGGTGGACTTGTGTGTCCCAACAGTTGGCACCAACCAAATGAATACAGAACACAGCCAGACACAGTGTATCTGAGCCCATTTCAATCTGAAACTGGTACCCGGGGGGTTCTGTTCCTTGGAGTGCATGAGGCTGACTCCAGGGAAAGTCCTCTTTAAGTGTCAGTAGCTCCCTCCTTGTTCCCAAAGCCAGACTGCAAGTCACCAAGCCCAGCGAGGTGGGAGATGGCCATGTCAGTGTCTCCCCGGGGCAAAAAATCTTCCTGTTACTCTGAAGTGGTCTTTCTGAAGTTTGGGACCAAGAAGGCACCTTGTGTGTGTGCAGCTAGGAGCAGTGGGGGGACTGGGGACACGGCCCAGGTCCCCTTTCTATTTCACCTAAGAAACACCAGCCAGCCACTGATCCAAATCAGTAAAATGGACAAAGGTCTTTGTAAGATTCCTCCTCCAATTTGTAATCAATGCATTCAGAAGAACACCCTCAGGAAGCAACTGGTATTTTTTCCTGTCTGCATTTCTCAGTTTAAACTCTTGGTTTCTAGAAGAAGGAGCCATGAGTTGTGATTTTCTTTCTTTTCCCAGAGAATTATTTTTTCATAGGACATCTGTCCCTGCCTTCTGAAGCCACAATGGTTATAGCGCCCCCTGCTCTGCCAAGTCCTGGCCTTCGCTGCTACCCCTCCTCCTCGTCAATGTCTCAGAAATTACGGCTGCATTCACGGGAGGAAGAGCGCTCCAGGTGTGAGTGTTGTAGTGCATTCCATCACTACCACTAGGGGAAAGGTCAGGTCAAAGGAACGGTCCTCCCAAGAGGAGGTCACAGCGCTGTGACTAAACAGTCTCCTACGCAGGGGCGGGGGTGTGCCCAGAAGGGTCAGCCTGGTTGTAACCCAGCACAAAAGCAGAAGGCGGCAACAGCAGGGGCAGGTCACAAGCCCAGGGATCAACCCCTCCAGTCTGCTTTTGCTCTGCTTCTGTTCCTTTGAGCAATGAGAAATGTGCCATCCATGGCCAGGGCAGGGCTAGAGAAGGGCATAAAAGGTACGGAGAGGGAGACATGGGGAGCCAGGCCCAAGCTTAGAGTCTGGCTGCCAGGCAACCAGCCCAGTCCCCGGGAAATTCAGCACCAAGCTCGGTGACTTAATCCTTTACTTCCCAGTTTATTAGACAGGGCTGGGGGAACACGATTACCATGGACAGAGCCTTTGCAATCAGCCTGGAAGAAGCCCCTGCCAGAGAATGAGCCAGGGAGCCACCCTCATTCAGAGATTAGGTCAATGCTGGACCCCTGAGGCCCCCATCTGTGGTTTCCCCTCCCCCAAGCCTCCCCTCCTTGGCCTTGAGGGAGTACCCCCTCCCAGGGTGCAGAACCACCTGTTCCTGGCCAAGTCCGCCATTCCCAGCAGAGCTGAGTGGGAGCTCCAGTGAAGCCCAGGCAGCCCAATATGGAACGCTATTATTACACCACGGCAGTCCTTTATATTCCAGGCACTGTGCTCGGGCAGGGGAGTCGCTAAGCAATGAGTCTCTTTACTCCAAGTCTGGCTGCAAGGCATTCAAAACACAACACTCTCAGTGGCAGCCTGGGCTGCGAGGACACAATTGTCAGCTTCTTTCCAGGGTCCCATTTAAAGGAACCGGCCGGCCAGGAACTGGGGGGCAGATGTCCCAAGCTGACTTGGCGTCCGTGTGGTCACTCTCTCCCATCCCAATCCTTGGTGTTGCTGGTGAAAAATGCCCCGTCCAGGGAGGCTGGCTCCCAGTTACTTCTGAGCATCCCCACTGGCCTGTGGATATGCAGAAATGGGGGCATATCATGGGAAGATGTTCAAGATACCCCAAAGCTGTGACAAAGGAAGCATTTGTTGTCACTTTTGCTGCCCCAAGGCCTGAGTAGACATTCACATTACAGACAGGGGTCTGGGGAGCCCACCACAAGCTAGGGACAGTCATCCACCCACCCAGGCCCATCTCAAGAGCGTGGCCTGGGGTGAAGTAGACTGAAGGCTTGCTTTGCTGTCTGATCTTCATCTAAAATGGAGGCTCCCCCAGCCATCCATTCGCCACTCCCCTGAGCCTCACCATTTTCTCGCCCTGGACTCCCAGCCCGGCACCAGAAAGCAAAGTGACATCATCTGGGCTTCAGGCTAGCAAGCTCCCTCTCTCAAGGTCCTTCTCTCCTGCCATGGTTGCAGGAAGAGGCAGGATCTTCTTCATTCCCAGCAGTTGACCTGTCAGCCAAGGTCACTCCTAAGAAGCCCTTTCTCTCTGAATCACAGTAGCAAGGATGCCATAGGCATCAGGAATGGTACTTCTCGCTGGCCACAGTCTTGCTTTCTTGATGCCTCAGTGTCCCCATCTGTAAAATGGCATTTCTGGAAACAGGGTGCTAAGTCAAGGTCACTCATTATGCTTCTTTTGGACTTAATTCTAGAAGGAGTGAGAGTGAAGCATTTCAGGCTGCGTGGAGCATAGGCTGACACTGATGTGGGGAGGGTTCCACAAGTGGCCTTTGCCATGAAATGGTAAGGATGACAACACCCAAGGGTGGGTGTTCACCACAAAACTGAAGGCTGGTGCTGAAGTCTCTCTCTCGAGTCTCTTTGCATCTTCACTTAAAGGCTTTGTAGTGGCTAAAGTCCAAGTTGTGAGGTGCTTTGGGAGGGCCCGCTGGTCAAGTCCCACGACCTGGCCCTGGAGAATGCAGGGCACGCAGCTGTTAAGCCGGCTTCCATCACACTCATTGAAACTATTTTCTCTCTCTCAGTAAGGATTGCTGGAGCAGGACACACTCTGTCAGCTCAGGCATCGGCCAATTCACTGAGTCAGACTCTAGAGAGAAAGTTAACCCTCCAAGGAGGGGCCTTCACTGCTCCCAGCCTCTGAGGACTCCGAGTCTCTCGACAGTTGAGTGAAGAATCAGCAGGAGGCCTCCAAGCTCTGAGGCTCCCCCACCCACTAAAGGGCTTAACCACCACCCTACAATAAGGAGATCCTGCCTATTTCATCTCCTATCTTGAGCTAGAGAAGAAACTTTTTAAAAGAATGGAAATCCCTCTCTTTAGATGGCTGGAAATCTCTCAGTAGACTTTTCTAACTAAAAAAAGTCAATAGGTTTGGAAAGGATGCTAGAAGCAGGTTGCTAGGGGTACCCAGATGGGAACCCACTGTGCTCAGATCCTTGCACTCAGCATCTCTCCCAGGTACCACTCTGTTCCCAGAATGCCTCTTCCCACCCAGAGCATCAGTGCCAGCTTCTTCACAGCAGCCCTGCATCCCACAGCCTGACCTCCTGCCTTCCAACCCACAGGGCTTTCCTGCTGACAGGAAGTGAGTGACTCCACCCAGCGGGGGCAACATGAGGGAACAGGCCATTTGGGGCAGATTTAGGCTAAATAACTGCACCTTGGTGTCACCTAATGTCTGGTAAGAGAGCTCTCTCCCTGGTCCCCTCCTTGTCCTTGTCCTCCTCCTCCCTCTCTTTTTCAATTCCCCAGAAAATCAGGAAGTGAACAGTTGTCTCCCTTGCTGGTCTATATTCATGTAATTAGTGCTATTTAATTCCATGATGAGCCAAAGCTCATAAAATACAAAACACATTTCAGCTGCGTGCCGCAAATCTTGGCAGAAATCTCCCCTGCAGCCGGAAGCCGAACCGAGCTATATTCACTCCTTAAAAAAAAAAAAAAAAAAAAAAGTTCAGAATCGACTGGAACAAAGTTTGGGGACCAGGCACTATTACCTGTAAACAGACAAGGAGCTAACAAGATAGGATATTTGATATCTTCAAGTTTGGAAATAATCTCTATCACCAAGGCAACACTGAATTTTTAAAATATTTGATCAAATAATGCTAGTATTAGGAGGCCGTACCTCCTAAGCAGGAGGTTCTGAGCCCCCCACTCTCTCCTTATTTTCATGGGCTTTAGGTGTTTGGGTCCCAGGCAGTGTGGGGGTACCTGAGCCACCATCTCATCCTGACTCTCCCTCCTGAAGGACACACGCCTATGAATCAAAGGACCAAAGAGACCTGTGGGTTCTGGCAATGAGTCTCCATTAACTAACACAGTCTTACCTTCCAGCTCCTTTGCCCCCGCCCACACCATCTTGCTGAGACCTCACTCTGTTTCCCTATTGGTGCAGCAACATATGAACAGGAGCGGGAAATCTGAATTCCCATTCTGCCGCCATTTCTCAAGTGAGGCACAGAATGGCAAAGGCCCCCCAAGACCATTCTCCAAGGTGCCCATCACTGGAGAAGCCACACAGCATGGGTCTCAGCAAGTCCACCCCTGCCCCCCCATCAAGGTCAGGCCCTCTCACCAGCATTCGCGAGGGAGCCTGGTCCCTCCCATAGCACCCCTGTGAATCGGTCAACCGCTGCTCCTTCTCCAGGTGACAAGAACATGGTGGGCAGGGTGCTGGACAGCCCGGGGCAAGGCCAAGCAGAGGAAAGAATCCTATTGGATGCTGCCGACACCTCGTTTTAAGACCTGTTCAGAAGCTGTGTTACCGGGGGCACAAGAGTCCAAGAGGTGGATCCAAGGTGTGATAGAGGATCAAACCCACTGCGAAACCCAGGAGACCTTGAAGTAGGCCCTGCAGCTCTTATAAATCTGCTCTGCACATCACTCAGTGGATGGAACCACGCAATGCTCCGCTCAGCGAGAACACGAGCCAGCTCTGGCCACCTCCTCCCCTCACACGGCCTGAAAGTCCACCACCATCACCTCTTGTTTGTGGGTTATATTTGGCTTTCCACATGCTCCTTCACATGCAATCAGCCCTCATGACTCCAAAAATATAGATCCATCCCCATCCAACCCATTATTATTACTGGCCAGATGGGGACACAGAGACTCAGAGAATTCCATCAAGTTCCCAAAGCCCAGCTCTTCATATGCCCACAACTCAGGTCTTCTGATGGACCCAACACTTCCCTGTAAACCACAAGGCCACCCATCAGGGCCATCAATGAAGGTGGCATGTCAAAAGTGGAATGGGGGATAAGTTGAGAAGATAAAGACGACGTGACCAATGCAGTGGTTAGCTGGGAGGAAAGGGAGGCCTCTTAGCCTGTTAGAGTATAAACAATTTTGGACCGTCATGACCTCCATATACTTTGATGGCTTGCATGTGATGGAAGGGGACCCTTTCCTTCAGACCAAGGAGATGGCACAAGTGGACAAGTTCTCAGTGGCCAAGGGATGATATAAGGAGCCAGGTAGCAAGAAGGGTGGGTGACTCAAGTCCATCTCTGCATTCACCAACAACACTTGATCAGCTCCTACTACATACCAGAAACCTATGTTCCAAGGGTGTGCAGCGAGTAAGACCAAAAGATCTTCGATGTCAGAGAGCTTACATTTGACAGGAAGAAGACAGACAATAAACAGGAAAAATAGTTATTTTCAGATAGTATTATTTTCGAATTTTTGAAGTTATTTTTAAAAAAAAGGATAGTCGTTTAATATGGAATAAGGGGCACGGCATTCCCCAGCTGCAGAGGCCAGTAGAGGTGCCTCCCAAGTGATGCTTGAAGGGGACTTAACAAATGACAAGGAGAAGCCAGCTGTGCAACGGTCTGGGGACACAGCATTCCAGGGCAAAGGCAGAGTGAGTGAGAAACTCTGAGAAGGGGGCAGATTTTGGCAAGGAAAAGGCAGAAGACCGAACTGCCGGAAGGCACCGGGCAAGCAGGGAAGTGTGAGTAATGGGGTCTGAGGGAAAGGCGGGGACAGATGACAGAGAACATTCAAATCCAGAGGAGGAATGAGAATTTCATTCCAAATGGGATGGGAAGTCATGAAAAGGTCTTGAGCAAGGAAGTAAAACGATCAGTATATCATTGACCAACTCAGTCTGGCTCCAGGTGGAGGATGATTTGAGGGTAGAACAGGTGACCTGCCAGAGTTCCTTGAGGGGTGATGGAGGCTTGACTCAGGTGTTATAGGTGAAAACAGGGTCATCATTGTTCCAGTAGGGCTTACTGGTGAATATGGAAATAAGAGGAATATTTATAATACCACCTTGATTTTGGCTGGAGCACCTGGGTGAATGGTACTTCCTTTCTACTGATATGGGGAAGGCTAGGGAGGAACAGGGCAAGTAAGGAAAGATGTCAAGAGTTCAGTTTGGAACATCAAGGGCAAGGCTGTCTGCAGAGTCTGCCACGCTGGGATGGAAGGGACTCATGGAGGGAAATGGCTTACAGAGAACCCTGCTATGTGGTCTGCATAAAGCATCTCATTTAAATGCTCCAAGTGGATGCTAATGGTATCCTTATTTTCTAGATGAGAAACTGATCCTCAGTACCTAATATGAAGTGAAACAGATCTGAACCTAAGCCTGCAGAAAACCCCAGAGGCATCAGGGCGCCCGCTTGCATCAGCCTTTGGTAGAGGCAGAGACTGAACCAAGGGACCTTGGCTGGCAAAGGGTTGTGCCAACTAAAATATTTTCCTAAGAGACCTAGCATTTTACACTTACATTTTGTGAAAGAAAAACTATCACATCAAAGTTTCCATTTTACTAAAGGGAAATTGCAAATGCTTATGAAGTACAGGCTAATTTGTAAGCTCATAAATTTGTACCCAAAATTAATAATATGAAAAGAGTGGAAATGGCAAAGGATATTCAGCATCAGTCATATACTTCTTAGCAATGAGCTCTCTCTTCACTCTCTCTCCAAGCTATAAAGAGCATCTTGGGGACCCAGTTATGCTAACCAGTGAAGGTTTAAGAAATTAGACTGAAATCAAAAGAATTCAGGCTAAGGATAAGACCTTTTAATATTAACTTTTAAGAAAATTATGGCAAAATCTACATAAGGTAAAAATTTTCCATTTTAACCATTTTTCTTCTTTTTTATTTGAGCTATAGTTGATTTGCAATTTTGTGTTAGGTGTACAGCAAAATGATTCAGTTAATATATGTGTGTATATATATTCTTTTTCATATTCTTATCCATGATAGGTATTAAATAGAGTTGCCTGTTGTTTAGTCACTAAGTCATGTCTGACTCTTTGCAATCCCAGGACTGTAGCCCACCAGTCTCCTCTGTCCATGGGATTTCCCAGGCATGAATACTGGAGTGGGTTGTCATTTCCTTCTCCAGGAGATCTCCTGACCCAGGGATCAAACCCACATTCCTTTGTGTCCCCTGCATTGGCAGGCAGATTCTTTACTACTGAGCCACCTGGGAAGCCCAGGCATTTCCTGTGCTATTCAGTAAATCTTTGTTGTTTATCTATTTTATATATAGTAGTTCGTTCATTGCAAACTCCTAATCTATCCCTACCATTTCCTTTTTGGTAACCATAAGCTTGCTTTCTACGTCTGTGAGTCTGTGTCTGTTTTGTAAACAAGTTCATTTGCATTACTTTTCAGATTCCACATATAGGGGCTATAACCGCTGTAACCATTTTTAACTGTACAGTTCAGTACCATTAAGAACATTTGTATTGCTGTGCAACCATCACTGTCATCCATCTCCAGAACTTTCCCTTCATCCCAAGCTGCAATTCTGTACCCATTAAACACCAGTTCACCAAACCCCTGTCCCTGCAGGCCCCTGGCAGCTAATATTCCACTGTCTGTCTATGGATTTGACTACTCTAGGGGCCTCATTTAAGTGCAGTCTTAGAGTACTTGTCCTTACATGTCTGGCTTATCTCTCTTAGCATGATGTCTTCCAGGTTCATCTATGCTATGGCATGTAGAGTAAGACATGTTTAATTTTAAAACATGGACTTCCCCTGTCAAAAAATCTTTTCTGGATTCTAAGTAATTCCTGCTCACAGTTGCCATTTCACGGACACTGGTGAGAATGGGAAGAAATGTTGAAATGAGAAAATGTAATAGGATAAATGCCCACGAAAGCTTCTTGAATGAAAGCATGCCCATGGAAGCTTCTTGAATGAAAGCATACCCCCTAACAACACCTGCAACTCCAAACCTGCATACCTATCATGACATGGCAACATGAAGAACATCAGTCCCTCACAAAGCTTCACCCTAAAAGGGTCCCTGATGAAGCAAGTTGGGGAAACACCAGTCACCGTCCTAGACAGTCAATTTGCATATTTGTTGCTGTTGTTTAGTCACTAAGTTGTGTCCGACTCTTTGCGACCCCCTGTGCTTATTATTAAAAGTCCTGAGAAGTCTTTTGATGAAGACACCCATTGAAGGATTATTAACCAGTTTCTCAAACATGCTTGACTACAGATGCTTAATACCTATTAATACCTTCCATTGCTTAATGCCTTTTAATGTCTCTAGGAACACTGTTCCACGTCCACACTTTGGGAAATGTTGGTATGCTGGCTTCCAGTCTTCAAAATAGTGTTCCATCCATTTTCTCACTTAGTCTTTATAAAAATCCAGTCAAGTAGATTGAGAAATTTAAGGTAATTTGCTTCACTTATTAAAACACACACACACATAGCTATCAAGTTTTAGGTCCGGAAGGAAAATCTCCAGGTGAGAGAAGCATCTGGAAGAAGTGGTCTGGACTCTGTCCCCCTGATGTCCCTTTCGGCTAAAAGCCCACTGCTATAACACACTGTGTGTACCATCGCCACAGCCCCAGGACACACAGCATCCCCCCTTCTAATCTTCTGGCAGAAGACTACATGGCCATACCCTCTCCTGCTGTCTCTTACACAGCTGAAGTGTGAATTGAAAGTCGCTCAGTCATGAACAACCCTTTGCGACCCCATGGCCTGCAGCCCACCAGGCTCCTCTGTCCATGGGGATTCTCCAGGCCAGGATACTGGAGTGGGCTGCCATTTCCTCTTCCTTACACAGCTGAGAAAGGCCACAATGTTCTCTATGATAATATGAAATCTGACAGGGAAACCAAACATAGACAAAGGAAGACACATAAAATATGTCTCTCTGAACAAACGATGGGTTTCTGCTTCAGACATTCCTAATTCATTTCCAGGTTCAAAGGTCCCTCCATCCTCCAGCCAAAGAGCGGGTTCAACTTCAAGGCACCTGGCTTGGAAGTCTCACTGCCTCTCGGCCTGTAGTGAAGGCGTTTGCGGTGCCCCTGTGGGGGCTGCTGCTTTGTTTGAAGATAATGAGCCTCTATCCTGGTCTCACGAAGGGGTGACCAAAGTGGCATCAGGCATCCAGGTAAGAGGTGGCTTCCCAAATGGGCACACCTTTGCAGGCAGGAGAGGGGATTCCCACCCCTCTCTGAGCCTCAATCTTTATGCCTAAACTTTAAAGGGTCTCTAGGGTTCTAGCCAGGGGTCAAAAAAGGACACGGACACAGCAGCACAGTGCGTGTTCATCTACCGATGAAGAGAAATAAACCATAACTTGGAAATCACAGTGACTTGTTACAGTATTTATTTTCCTTTTATGATACCCAGGCCCTAGGCAAAATACTATTAAAATGTCCAGCCTTGTCTCAACCGTGCTATTAGATATTAATGGGCAGTTGTAAATCCATTCCTGGGCTGAGGTTCTAAGGAAGATACATCCCGTCCTTGAGAGCCAATGCAGCTGAAGCTGCAGTTATTAGCAGGAGAAATCCCAATCTCTAGGGGAGAGTCGAGGCTGCAGGATCTCAGCTGCCCACCCCGCCTCAAGTGGAGGTTCTCCCTCCAGTGCCAGGTCTGAGCAAGGCCATCATTCCCTGACTGAGCAAATCCTGCCATCCCCTCTACTCTCCCAGATCCCCACCTGCCCACCTCCCTACCTTCTAGATGCTTTGGGGAGGAATTATCCTCTCCATTGAGTAGATGAAGAAACAGAGGCTCAGAGAGGTTAAAGGCGTTTCCAAATGTCACCGAGATTGTCCCAGGAAAGGGGTGATCAGCAAGCACATCAAGGAAGGATAACACAGTGTGGTAAAGTGTCAAACGGGCACAGGAAAATGAACTGAAAAGAAATGAAGCGATCTCTAAGTGAACAACGAACAGGAGTCAGTCGACAGTGAAAAATCAATGAGGCAAAATGCTCAGCCTGTAAAGATCGATGAGGCAACCAACCAACGACCCGTATTCCCACCTGAATTGGCACCCGATCACATCACGGTCACTTTTGTATCTGCCCAAACCAACCCCCCATGCCACCTGCTGGCATATTCCCCGGGGTACCAGATTCAACCTCCACCTAGGCGACCCCCAGTGCTGATTCGAACAGCATCTTCAAACATCCCTTGAGACGTAGCTGATGGAGTTCGCACAGACAGGCTACAGGAAGAAGCCCCTGGAACGAGGAGATAAGGTCACCTTCAGAGAGTTAATTTAGTAATGATAAAGACATCCTCACAGAAGCAGCAGATATCTGCAGAAGCCACCTTACGGGAACTAAGTGTCCCCAGACCACTACTGAAAGAGCAGTGAGCCAAAGTTCACTCGAGGTGACATGATTTCTTCGTCAAGACAAGAATGTAACTCTAGAAGGCTGTAGTCTGGATAAAGAAGATATTAGCCAACTCAGGGCAGTTGGCCTGGAGTACAGAACAAATCAGCATGAACTGCTGAATTTTAATCTTATACCAACCAGGGAGAGAGCACAGGGGTGGCCATCAGACATGAGTGTGGGGCTTACCCACTGGGAGGAAGGACAGCAGTTGGTCACCAGGCTTCTCCATGGCATAGATGATACCAGCCTCCTGGTTCCAATTCCACATTACTCCCGTGAGCCAGCTGAACCACTGATTCTTTCTTGATGGTATATCCCCCCAACTTTATTCAGGAGTACAGCCTCCATAGGCAGCCTCATCTCAGAAGGGGGCCAATCAAGATTGGAATAAGCCAGTGAATCCCAGTCCTGGTGGGTAATCATGACTGGATTAAGCCAATCATGGGGGTCTCCTTCCCCCTGCCAGTGATAAGCTTTGGAACAGCCATGACTCAAGCCTGGCCCACTGGACCCGATGGGAAGCCTGCTGGGGACCCCATGCAGAGGAACAGTCCTCTTCCTCACTTGTCCACCACCCCTGGTGCCATCAACTGTTGCAAGCTTCTTCTGAACGAGAGGGGAGACATCACTGATGTCCCCAGATACACCCACCATGGCTGAGCAGAGGAAAGGAAGTACCTGGGGGGTGGTGACCCATCACCCCACCTTGTCACTGGATGCTGAGCCACTGAACAGTCCCACCTGGAGGCACCAACCTGCAGTCGTCTCATGGTAGACGGTCATTCACTTACTGTCCACACTATCCTTTGGGTTCTGTTAACAGCAGCTGAAAGCCTCTCACTGACTCACCCAGGAAACTTTCAGGTTACTCAGGGCTTCTCCAGATACCCTGCCACCATGAAGCCAAGAAGGGTATCTAGGAGAGCAAGCACCTTTCTTCCATTAACTAGAACAGACTCCACGACAATGAATGAGGTGGCATTTTTACCTTAAATATCTTAAATATTTTACCTTAAATATCAATATCCCAGAGAATTAGATTGAGTTAGTCCTGAGAATCTCTCCATCCCTGGATACAGACCCTGGTCTATGGTAACTCCACTGTGGGGTACCCAACCCGGAGGCCACTTGCTGCCTGAATGTTGGTGTCACCTTGTTTAATAGCAATTGGAGGGAACAATGGTAAACACATGCCTCCTTCCAGCCCCACCTATTTATATCCACTCAAGTCCCTTATCTACTCTATGTACTTGCATCCTTGTTTTTAAACAAGCTACATCTCTCCTGGGGCTTCCCACGTGGCTCGGTGGTAAAAAGTTCGCCTACTAATGCAGAAGACACAGGTTCGATCCCTGGGTCGAGAAGATCTCCTGGAGAAGGAAGTGGAAACCCACTCCAGTGTTCTTGCTATGGATAGAGGAGCCTGGTAGGCTACAGTCCATGTGGTCACAAAGAGTGGGACATGACCGAGCGACTAAACAAAAACATCCCTCTTACCTACCTCACGGTGTTCTTGAAAGTAAAACAAAATCAACATGAAGAATACAAACTGTTGTATTTTGGATAAGAAGGCTGTGTGGAAAATCATTTCAACTTCCTGTGCATCAGAATTATTGGGGGAGCTTTGTAAAAAGCAAAGACCCAGGAACTCTCATCCAAAAGATGTGGGATAGATATGAGGATTCTTTAAAAAGCAATAATTATTCAAAATTAATTATAAAACAATAAAATGTTGCTTTTTTAGATAAGCAATTATCCCTTGATTCCCAAGTGATTGCTCTAATAATGCAGTCAGAGTGGATAAGAAACACTGACAGCCAATCCTGAGCAGGAGAGGTGACAAGCCCAGGTGAGGGAAGGGGCCACTGGACACCAGCCCCCACTGCCCACAGAGTCAGAACACCAGCAGTCTGAGTCCCAAATTAGGTATCTTCCCATGATGGGGCCAGGCTCAGTAACGTGCATTTCTAACAAAGTGCCAGGCAGCAGTGCTGCTGGCCTGGGACCACACTTTGAGGTCCCCTGATACACGGACTCTCGTTTCTCTCACCATCACCTCCTGTCTCTCACTTGCTTCGGTGTTATAATCCCCATCTTGCAGCCTGCTGTTGTCATTCAGTTACTAAGTTGAGTCCAATTCTTTGCAACCCCATGCACTGCAGCAAGCCAGGCTTCCCTGTCCTTCACCATCTCCCAGAGTTCTCTCAAACTCATGTCCATTGAGTCGGTGATGCCATCCAACCATCTCATCCTCTGTCATCTCCTTCTCCTCCTGCCTTCAATCTTTCCCAGCATCAGGGTCTTTTCCAATGAGTCAGCTCTTCACATCAAGAGGCCAAAGCATTGGAGCTTCAGCATCAGTCCTTCCAGTGAATATTCAGGGTTGATTTCCTTTAGGATTGAGTAGTTTGATCTCCTCACAGACCAAGGGACTCTCAGGAGTCTTCTCCAGCACCACAATTTGAAAACATCAATTCTTCGGTGCTCAGTCTTCTTTTTGGTCCAATTCTCACATCTGTACATGACCACTGGAAAAACCAGAGCTTTGACTAGATGGACCTTTGTTGGCACAGAGATGCAGAAAATCAAAATCAAAATCGTAGGCCCTAGAACCAGAAAAGGAGCTACAGCCTGGACCGAGAGCCTGAGCTTAGTGCTCTGTGCACTCACCAACCACCTCCCTCAAAGGCAATAAATGTCTGAAGGCATAAAAACTGTTTAGATTCATTCCAGTAAAATGTTGAGAGAGATATCTAGAAAGCAACTGGCACTGGTATCAAAATATCCAGTAAGGAGACAGGAAGAGAATGAAACAGTGATAACTAGAGACCAGCCTGGGGGTCAGGATAATAGGTGCAAATGTGTAGATGGAGTTGGGAGGAATTGAAATGTGGACCACTTTCCCTTCATTCTTGTGAAATGAGTTACCTCTTATCAAAATGAAAATAAATTTTCTCTCCTGCATTGTCCAAAGTAATACGCCTCTGGGCACAGTGAATTACCTCTCACATGCTCTGAAAGAGTCACTTCTTAATTCTCTACACATCTGATTCTCTTCTTTCCTGACTGCTTGTCTGCTCCGATCAAGACACCCTCTTACTCGGGAAATTTCAGTGGCCCCCTATTGTCTACAGAATGAAGGAGAGACTTGGCTTTGTGTTCAAATACCTCCTCCATCTGGCTTTCATCATCTCACTCGAATAGAACTCCTCTTCACTGCCCATACTTGTCCCATGCTTTCCTGCCTTCATGCCTTCATCAAGTTTTTCCCTTTGCCTAAGATTCCCTCCTTCTCTCTTCTCTAGCTCTGCCCTTACAAATCTTACCCTGGACAGATTACTTATTCACATTAGGCCTCAGTTTCCTCAACTGTAAAATGGGGATGAGAGAATCAGATGTGTAGAGAATTAAGAAGTGACTCTTTCAGAGCATGTGAGAGGTAATTCACTGTGCCCAGAGGCGTATTACTTTGGACAATGCAGGAGAGAAAATTTATTTTCATTTTGATAAGAGGTAACTCATTTCACAAGAATGAAGGGTAAGACCTGCCTTCTAGATTGTAGTGAGGAATAACTGAGGCAATTTGCATAAATGGTTACCACCATCACAAAGCCCCTCTAACCTCCAAGCCAACGGAATCTCTTTCCTTCCCTGAGCTTCCAAAACAATGTGTGCAAATATCGAACTTATCACTTGAACTTTGCAGTTGCCATCACGTTTATACCTGTATTCACTTGGCAGCTACCTAAGCCCTAATGAGGTGAAGACATGCTTCTTATGTATAGTTCAAGGCTCAGAGCTCAGCACCTAACCCATATAAGTGCCCAACAGGAGTTGGAAGGATATATGATCAGTTTTGTGTGACCATAAATGGACCCTAGAACATCCCTTCCAGTGCTTTCAGCCCCATCAGAGTAGCCACACCCTTGGGCAGGCCACAGAGTCAGAAATCAGGTGGGGGTGAGGCCTCCGATACCCTGATGTTGAAAAGCCCCTGCTGCTGGGAAAGAGTGAGGGCAGGAGGAGAAGGGGATGGCAGAGGATGAGATGGTTGGATGGCATCACCGACTCAATGGACATGAGTCTGGGTAGTCTCCAGGAGTTGGTGATGGACAGGGAGGCCTGGCATATTGCAGTCCATGGGGTCACAAAGAGTCAGACACGACTGAGTGGCTGAACTGAACTGAGGTCTCCAGCATGAAAAGATTTAACTCGTCCTGTGAACCAGTTGCTAAGCTTTGGAGAAGGGTCTCCAGACATCCCTGTTCAAAGAGTTTCCCCAAATCCCCAGAGGCCAGCTTCAGCCCGGTTTTCCATCCCCAAAGCATCTTCCAATAATTCAAAGATTCTCCTCCACAACAGGAGTCCCTTGTGCTTACTTAAAACAAAAAACCCTGGCTTCACAAGAAAACTATTTTTCTCTCATTTGATGCTTCTGGGCCTCTGTTCTTCCAGTGCTCTGCTCGTCTATGAAGCTGCAGCTGCCCTGCCCACCTCAGGGAGCTCTGACTCCATGGAGTCTGGGGGCTTCTCCACACACCGGCTGCAAGCCCAGCAGGCCCCCTCCTCCACCCACTGCCAGCACCACCTCGCCTCCCCTCTGCTCACTGCCTGCCTTGGGCATGCCTGGCACCATCACCCCAGACCAAGCCATCTCCTTGAGCAAAGCCACATCATCCTGGGACTCTGGAACTCTGGCTTGGGCCCACTGCCTGTAGAACCAGACCACTGTGGGTTCTAAAGGACACATTAAGGGGTTCTGTTTGTTTTGGTATCTCACCAAGCAACAGAAGCAATGACACTGAAGGACATTCCTTTGATGAGGGGAGGGGGAAGGCTGAAGAAAGGGAGGCTGGGAAACAAAATGGCCACTCAGTGACGACTTACAGGGCTGAGCCAACTCAGAAGAAAAGGCCACTAAAGAGGAAGCTTGATGAGGGAGAAAGGAGGTTGCAGGGGTGAGGGGAGGCAGGTGAAGAGGAAGGGGGAGCAGGAGCTTACACTGAAATGGATAGTGACAGTGTTAGTCACTCAGTTGGGTCCAACTCCTTGCAACCCATGGACTGTAGCCCACCAGGCTCCTCTGTCCATGGGATTCTCCAGGCAAGAATACTGGAGTGGGTTGGCATTTCCTTCTCCAGGGGAATCTTCCCAACCCAGGGATCGAATCCAAGTCTACTACATTGTGGGCAGATCCTTTTCCATCTGAGCCACCAAATGGATAACTGGTCAGCATAAACAAAGAAAGGATGCACTGCTTCTCTCTGCCTGGCCAGAAGAGGGATACCTAGCAAGATCCATCAGCAATTCTAGCTCTTCCCCATCCCTAATCTAGGGCTCCCCAACTGACCGACTAGGGGGCCACCTGTCCTACTAATTCCTCCCACCATTAGACACACTCCTGCTGCAGGGGCCCCAGTAAGGAAGGGGCAGCTCATCTTCCAGGAGAGAGAAGCACGGTCTCCCTATGCTGTGTCCCCACCACAGTGCAGAGGAGAGAGCCTGGCTGTAAGGGACATCTCCATGGAGACATACACATGCTTACAGACACAAGGGGTAGGGAGGTGAGGAGAGAGCGAATGGAGGAGGATGGAGTCTCCGAGTGAGAGTCAGAGCCAATGGGACAGACGCTAGGTTGGCTGGTGCAGAGGTGTTTTCTTTTAGTGGTCTCCAAAATAAGGAGATATGGGAAGAAAGTACTAGAGTTTCTATTTAAATATATTTTTATCTCAAAAGAATGAAAGATAACAGCTCTACAAATATTCAACACAGAGAACCAGCATGGCCCTGGGTTAACATGTCAACAGGCCTGTGTCCTGCAGGGAGAGCAGGTGTCCCAAGGGCAGAGCTGGGCTCTCATGATGCCGAGGGACTCATGTGGTCCCCTCACACCTGAATTTGCCAGCAGTATGAGCAAGATATGGCTGCATATCTGCATCAGCTAAGGGGTTTTATGATGCATTATTGCATTTTTACCATCCCGTGCTTTTCAAAATAGACAAATGGCTTTAAAAGATTCCTATAATAAGAGTATGGCTAGAAAGGAATAGGAAATGCAAGTGCTAGCAAGAGACCAGAGAACGAAGAGGCCATCCTCTGTCCTTCTTCTGCCAGCACAAACTCTTCACCCACCCACATTACAAGTCACAGGGCTACCTACCCAGACCAGAAGTCACTCCCTTCTCCAAAAAAGAAATCAAAATGATTCAGAAGACTATTTTCATATCTGGATTTATATTCACCATTGTGAATGCATTATGAATGCTGACCTTCCCCATACGCACTGCTTCACTTTGAGATACTGCCTCATGGATGGCAATATGCACCGAAATGCGTCAGACCATAGTCCGTGTCCCGGTCCACCGTGGGCTTCTGTGGGTGGGCCAGGGCAGGGAGGACCTGTGGTCTGGCTGGTGGGCTTCCATGGGACCATGAGGGAGCAGTGGGGTTATACTCTCACGTATCTCAAGATCCAGGTCTTCCTAAAGGCCTTTGTGCTGAGACCAACCAGCTGACTCATTTTTCCTCCCACCCCCTTTCTCACGTCAGTCGCTGATTTGGGGCTCTGCAGGAAAAGGGAAGGGGTCCCTTCCTATTCAAGCACTTCATTCGTCTCATTCACCTTCATGGCAGCTACCCCATGGCCGGTGCCCCCTTGTTCCAGCAGTTCACCCAAGAGAACCAAAAAAAAAAAATGAAATGTGATGCTGCCGGGGGCCAGCGTGAGGAGCTCCACCCATGGCAAAGGTCATGAGGAAGGAGGCTTGGCATACGAAAGGCGTGATCAAGCCTCAGGAAACCCCCTGTTCCCGAGCATCTACCCCCAAACCAGAGTCTGTTTTATGCTCTCCCCCATAACCATTTCTCTCGGAGAAGGAGTTAACTTGCAGCTCCAAGGCAATAACAATTCCTGGGTGTGACAAGAGTGTTTCAGCTTACGGACTCCTCTGAAGGTTATCTAGCCCGCCTGTATAGGTTCGTCTGGCCACATGTGATTGTTTACAGCCTCCCAATCTGAGAGGCAGGAGATGTTTTAGACTTACTAAAGGCAAATTCTTTTGGGGAATTAGAAATTATTAGTATAGTGGGTTGGTTAGGAATTATATTGGTGAAGGGTTTTTCATTTGTTGTGTCAATAATTGCTGCTAATTCCCTCCCCTGGGTGGGACAAGGATATCTCAGGTCAAACCTCTCTGCTGACAGACTAGCTTGTGTGACAGGATTATCCATACTCCTGCCACATGATTGTTTACTACTTCTTAACCATAAACAGCACAGAGAGTTTTGGAGTATTTTGAAAGTCTTAATTAGCATAGGGCTTTTCTCATTGTTGAGTCAATGATTACCACCAGGCCTCCATATCCTTAGGCACCTGGGAATATATTAATCAATGTATTTGGAATATAGAAAAGGAAATAGAGTAGTTTCAAGGTTAGCAATACTAGACTTTTTGAGTTAATGAATTTTCTCTTTTGTAATAGATCACTGTACTTTATTATAAGTCCCTGTGTCCTTGTTATGTAAAAATGTAACTTTATCACTATCTTAAGACTAGATAGATCTTCAGGGGAGCATTGGTGAAAGGATTTTCATTTGTTGGGCTGATGTTTGCTGCTAAATCTCCATATTCCCTGCCCTTATAATGAATATAACTAGCATATAGGAGAAATAAGCATTAACCTTTAAGCATATAGGAGAAATAAGTATTAACCTTTAAGATTAATCATGTTAACCTTGGGTTAAATAAATTCCTTTCTTGATTGTAATTCACTACACCCTCACCCTATAGGAATGCAACTTTATTTGGAGGATGGTGCCTGGTTTAAGAAAAAACACCCTTGGAAGAAATAAGTTTTTTGGTTATCAGAAAGAAAGGATCATAAAATGTCAGCAGGTCTCACTCATGGCCAGAAGATGATGTAATATCCCTAAGAACTTTTTTTTATACATTTATGTGAAGCACCTGATTTTGATAAAGGTCAGGACTGCTGACCCTCGCGTGACTCTGTATTCATCCCTATGTATAACAAAATGTATATAAGCAAACTGCAAAATAAAGGAATCAGATCAGTTTCCGGAAAGACTGATTCCACCATGTCGCTTCTTTCTTGCTCCCGTTTCTCTGGCTGAATTCCCATCTGGATTCAGCCTCCTTTTCTCCACTACACTATCTCCTACTACACTATCCGTTTCTAATCTCTCCCTATATCTGTAATTAAATATGTATTTTTCCAAAGACGCCGACGCCGTCCCCCCACGTTCAAATCACCCTGGATCCACCAGGGCTGGACCCCAGTATGATGCCAAGAAATGAGGACCCAGGTCCCCTTGCTCCCCAACTCTGCTTTAGTCCTGGCTGAACAGCCTCTTGGCAGTCCCCACAGTCAGGAGATTTTCTCTGTGATTAAAGATCAAGGTATCTTCCCCTTCATAAGAGCAAGTTACTGAGACCTCGCCACATGCCCAGCACTGGGCTCTGTGCTTGACCCCATCACCTCTGATAATCCTCACCACAGCCCCTCGAGGTAGGTATGACTCTTGCCCTCTGACAAGGGGAGAAGCTGGGATTCATAGACAGTAGGCATTCTTCAGGGCTGGAGTCTAGACTCTATCCCAGGCTTGGAACCTCAGCTCCCCACCTCTCTTCTGCTTCTCAAGGAGGTCGGAGTGCCAAGCCTGGAGAAAAACTCACATCTGTCTTGTGACCTTATGAGTCGCTCTCTGAACTTCAGGCTCCCATGTATAAAATGGGGTCATAATACATAATACACTACCATGTGCAAAATAGCTAGCTAGTGGGAAGCTTCTGTATAGCACAGGGAGCTCAGCATGTACCCAGTGATGACCTAGAGGGGCGGGGTGGGGGAGGCTCAAGAGGGAGTTCAGTTCAGTTCAGCCACTCAGTCATGTCCGACCCTTTGTGACCCCACGGACTGCAGCATGCCAGGCCTCCCTGTCCACCACCAACTCCCGGAGCTTGCTCAAACTCATGTCCATTGAGTCGGTGATGCCATCCAACCATTTCATCCTGACATCCCCTTCTCCTCCTGCCTTCATTCTTTCCCAGCACCAGGGTCTTTTCCAGTGAGTCAGTCCTTCACATCAGGTGGCCAAAGTATTAGAGTTTTTCAGCTTCCGGATCAGTCCTTCCAACAAATATTCAGGACTCATTTCCTTTAGGAGGGACTGGTTGGATCTCCTTGCAGTCCTAGGGACTCTCAAGAGTCTTCTCCAACACCACAATTCAAAAACATCAATTCTTTGGTGCTCAGCTTTAAAAAAGATCTTCATGACCCACATAACCACAATGGTGTGATCAAGAGGAAGGGGATATATGTGTACACATAGCCAGATCATTTTGTTGTACAGCAGAAATGACCACAACAGTGTAAAGCAGTATGAAAATGAAGTTGCTCAGTCGCATCCAACTCTTTGCAACCCCATGGACTGTAACCTACCAGGCTCCTCCATCCATGGGATTTTCCAGGCAAGAGCAATGGAGTGAGTTGCCATTTCCTTCTCCAAGGGATCTTCCCAACCCAGGGATCAAACCTGGGTCTCCCACATTGTAGGCAGACACTTTACCATCTGAGCCTCCAGGGAAGTCCTTGTAAAGCAGTATACTCTCATTTTAAAAATGGGGTCACAATAGCACAAACCATGTGGGGTTTTTATGAAGATTAAATGAGTGAACAGGTGTAAATGGCTCAAACAGTGCTGGGCACCCACAGCCATCACATCAGTGTTCACCATGATTATTGCCATCATTCTTGGGTTATATTGCTCTCCCAGGAAGCTTAGTCTCTCTTTTCATCCCCCATGAAAGACTAATCCTTGTCATTTTATCCCAATCCTGACTTTTGCTCCAGGCCTGGGGAGAAGCTATAGATCACAGAGGGGAAAGACCAAACTCCCCTTCCCTCATACACCCCTCGGCCACAGTCAGATCTCCACCAAAGGACCCAGGAAGTGAGTAGAGCAGAAGAAAGAAGATGCGGGCTTCAGGGCTCCTTCAGCCCGTGCAGAGCCCCCACCTAGCACATCCAGTCTTCTCCTCCAAGGCAGCCTGCCCAGTATAGGCTGCTTTGCTGGGGTTCCAGATACCCGGAGACTAACTAGGCAGCCAGTCCTTGGGCAAATCAGCCCAGAGGACCCAACAGGAGGCAGCTGCTGAGAAAGGCTGGAAGGCTACAAATCACAGAGCCACTTCAAGGAGCTGCCCTGTCCAGCAGCAGTGGCAGGAGGGGCAGAGCTCAAAAGCCCTCCCCACAGTGAGAAGACACTCTACAGAGATGGATGACACTAACTATTCAGAGGTCCTAACTGCAAGAAGTTGGGGGAACAGATGTTCATGCGAGGGGTATTTTTTTTTTTAAAGAAAAGCATATTTGTTGAGAGTGAACTGTGGAGTTCCTACTCTGTCTCAGACTCTGCTTCTTGCAGAGAAGAGTTACTAAGTTGACCGTACTCTCAGAGATATCAGGCTGCTTAAAAATGAAAAGAAAAACAAGCAGCTACGGAGGACCAGGAAGTCTTGAAGTGGCTGGGATCTTTCGGCTGAAGCTGGGGGCTACTGGGAGGGGAGACTGACCTTTCTGGATGACTCCAAAGAGCAGAGATAGAGCCCCTGAGCGGGGGTCATGAGGCAGAGAGATTTCGATCCTCTCTGAGTCCAGGGGACCAGTCCAGTCATGCCAGACAGGCTCAGACATGGCCACCCCAGACAGGCTCAGGCAGGAGCCAAGTGTCTAGTTGGCAGGAATGTTGCGGACAGAAGCAGGGGAGTGTACCTGCAGGGGAGTGATGCTGAAAGAAGCACTTAGCAGCATCTAGCACCTACTAAACACTCAGCCTGTGATAGTTTTTATGGTAATTATTAATCCAGTGATAAGATAGTGCGGTTCTTTTGAGCCAAAAATAATAAAAACAGCCTTTTTCAAAGGGGTCTTAATCTTTCGAGTCCACTGTTGCCCTGAATGACGTTATTTTCAGCACCCAAAATACCATTTCAAGAAAGTTAAGGACCTCCCTGGTGGTCCAGTGGCTGGGAATCCCCCTGCCAATGCAGGGGACACGGTTTCAATCCCTGGTCCAGGAAGATTCCACATGCCCCAGGGCAACTAAGCCTGTGTGCCATGACTCCTGAAGTCCCGACCTGCCCTAGAGTTTGTGCTCCTCAAAGAGAAGCCACCACAATGAGAAACCCACTCACCGCAACTATAGCAAGCCTGTATGCAGCAACGAAGACCCAGCACAGGAAAAAAAAAAATAATAAAATAATGTAAAAAATTTTAAACGAAAGAAAGAACGTTAAGACGCTTTCTAAGGACTTTTGCCGAGATTCCCCAGGTCGGGATAGGCAGCCTGAAACAGAAGGCCAGGACCTGCACCGAGAGTCATGTGTCTCAGCACAGGGCAGCGGTCCATCCCTGCAACACCGTCTTCAGCTTGGGCTGTGCGGGAAAAAGGAGGAGGGAGGCACATGCGGGAAGAAAGAAAAGGAGCCCCAAGTCTCTCTGAGAGTGAGGTGTCAAATCCACAGTGACAGGGAAAACTCTGATAAGACTGGTAGGTAAAAAAAAAAAAAAAAGTCTTTATCTGGATCAAGCCCTTTTCAAGCCAGGAGCTTCTGTTGTCAATTTCATGGGGAGGTGCGCGGGCAGCGGGGGCCACTGCGACCCACGTGCTCAGCCTGGACACCCAGCCCTGGATCATTTATCAAATCAGCAGACGGGAAAATCCTCCAGCACACAGCAACTCCTCTGCAGGATGCAGAGCATCGCTGAATCCGCCCTGACCCTAGACCTGCTTGCATTTCAATTCCTCCTAGAAAAGACATCAGTCTCATCCCTACTCACATCCCTTCTCCAGCTCTCCTGGTGCAGTTACACACACAGAAGGAGGCAGGTGTGTGGGTGCCATGTGACCACTAGGAGTGCCAGCCCCTGGCGGGGTGGGGACAGCCCCTGCACAGCTATGGATAGAGGACACCATCACCACCTTTCTTCCCAGGACCTGGACGTATCAGCCGTCCACACAGCAGCCCCACAAGAGAGGAGAGGGGTCCTCCGCTCACAAAGGGCAGACACTCAGGCCCATGGAGTTGGAGGACCAGCTCAGGTTCAAGGGCAGAACCTGGTCTGAAGCCTGGGACATCGTCAGCTCCTCGAGACTTAGAGAGTACCTGCTTCTAGGTCAGGAGTTGATGTTTAGTCGCTAAGTCGTGTTCAACTCTTTGTGACCCGATGGACTGTATGTAGCCCATCAGGCTCCTCTGTCCATGGGACTTTCCAGGCAAGAATCCTGGAGTAGGTTGCCATTTTCTCCTCCAGGGGATCTTCCGTACCCAGAGATCCAACCCACGTCTCCTGCACTGCAGGCAGATTCTCTACCACTGAGCCACCTGGGAAGCCCCTGGGTAAGGTACTCCTGCAGTGAGTGAAGTCTTCCCTAATTGAGACAGAGAAAGTGCCAAGGTTTTAATGAACTTCAGTGTGAAAGGGTTAAGGGCATGGACTTTACCTCAGGCAGCCCTGGGCCCTAGGTCTTACTCTGTTGCTTGCTCATTATGTGAACCTGAGCAAATTACTGGATCTCCAAACTTACTTTCTTTATCCATAAAACAGAGTTGAAAATAGGCTCCATACCCACAACTACTATAAAGTGCTCAGTCTGAGCCCTAGCACACAGTAAGTAATCTGGGGAGGGACTCTGGACCAGGCAGGCCTGGATGCTGCTGGCAGCTGTCCTGTTCCATGTCCGCCTCTCTTTGGGTTTCCCTCACTTGGTCACCATAAGAGCAGCCGTCCGAGAGATGCAGCTTCCCTGTTAACAGCCTGGCTTAAGCATGCAAGGAGGAAAATCCCTTCCCCTCTTTCCTGTGTGCACAGGGTGACAGTGTCAGGAGAGGAGAACAAAAACCCAATCGTCCCAGAAAATTCAGGCCCAATAGAAATAAAGTATCCTGAGAACAAGTCTCAGGATCTGTAGTAACACATCCTAGAGGACTTTCCCAGCTCCCAGCCCTTGCCTGTCGCCCTGTGGCCGATGCCACCCCCATCACCCACCTTCCCCTTCTCTCTCCTATTAAAGGACTTCACTAGGACTTCTCAGGACCCTGTCCCTCCCCATCTAGAGCTCAGGGACACGTTGAGCCTCAGCAGACTGACAGTGAAGCCACAAGCCAAGTGACACTCTGTCCCCTGCCTCAGGGGCTGAGCCCTTCCAAGGCTACATCAAACATACAGGATCCCTTGATGTGTGGATATGTGTGTGTGTGTGATGTGTGCAAGGGGGTAAGGGACATACTCTCCACTTGTCTCCTCAGAGCTTACGGTACATGACAAATTGCTGGAAGTAATAAACTGGAAGACTTAAGTCAGTGGTTCTCAACACGTGGTACCCAGCACAGCAGCCCCAGCAATTTCTCGGGCCCATCCCAGACCTACTGAATCAGAAACTCTGGTGGCGGGTCCCCACCACTTGTGATGTTCACAAGCCCTCCAGGAGATTCTGAAGTTTGAGAGCCACTGACTAAACTTATACTTCATGTGGCCGAATAATCTTGAGTCTTAGCATCTGTAAGATGGGACTAAAAATAGTTTCATCATCTGTGAAATGGGAATAATAATGGGACCCACTTCATCGGGTGGTTGGTTACAAAGATTACATGGAATCCTGCATGTAACATGCTTAGCAAATTGCCTAGCACATTGTAAACATTCACAAACATGCGTTAACGTTAATCTTCCTCCTGAATCTAAGACATAGGTTTTGCTATGATCACTAGTCAACAAGTGAGGACCCTAAGGGCTCAGAGAGTTTTTGATGTGATTTGTTCAAGGTCATTTCTCTGTCCAAGATAACAAAAGAGGAACAGGTGTCACGTGCAGGAAGAGTATAAACCATGCTCTTCCTCTCAGGCTTCCAGAAGTTCTCAGTCTGGAGTGCTCTGCCACGGGCATCCAGAAATGTATGGAGGCTTTTTTTTGGTTGACCAAGGGCCCCTGGTTTTTAGCCCCCAGTGGGGCAGGGATGCTCACCCTGTATTTTGGAAGATGGTCATGCATAATGAAGAACTGTACTGACCAAAAGGCCCAGTGACAGCTCCATCAAGAAACATAGGCTGCACCGGACGTTCAGAGCTACACAGAGCAGAACACTGTGTCAGAGGCTGCCTGGAGAACCTGGCGATGAAATCACAGTCATTGCAGTGAAGGACTGAAGTTTCAGGGAACAGGATTCCTGCTGGTGTCCCCAAAACGCCCACATCGGGTGTGGTGAGGGCTGGGTTTTTACCCTTGACATTTTGTTCTCACTTGAACATGCAATGATTAAAGCTTCCCACTGAACCTACATGAGCCTCCACCTCCAAAACCCAGGAAAATTCTGTCCAGCTCTGTGGTATTGAGAATTCTCCAGAAGATTGTACTGGAAACAGACACTGAGTGCAGAGACTAGAGGGTATGATGGGACTTGTCTTAAAATTTTTGTGCTATTTACTATGTGCTGCTAAGGAAGGAAGAGGGCTTCCCAGGTGGCTCAGTGGTAAAGAGTCCACCTGCCAGTGCAGGAGACGCAGGTTCGGTTCCTGGGTCGGGAAGATCTCCTGTGGAAGGACACGGCAACCCACTCTAGTATTCTTGCCTGGGAAATCCCCTGGACAGAAATACTGGTGGGCTACAATCCATGGGGTGGCAAAGAGTCAGACATGAGTACTCATGCTCAAGAAAGGGAGAAGGAGAGAAAAGAAAGTAGAATGTGAATGCTGTTCTGAAAGTAAAATATCCTGGGTGTCAAAAATGCAAGCAGTGGACTTAATCAGTAGAATCAATACAGGTTTACTTCAAAGGATGCCCAGTGAACAGGTGCCCAGACAGAGGGTGGAGGAGGGAAAGGGTGGCAGCAACAACGCATGCAAGTCACCAGTTTGCTGGAAGCAGGGACGGCGCGTGACCCTGATGAACTGGGCCGCTGCCCCTAACTTAACACCTCTTTTCCCATACACCGCCCCCTTCCTTCCTCCAGAGACTTCACCCAGTGCTTTCACCAGTTACTCCTCCCCACAAGGGGTAGAGACTGACTGTGCTAAAACGTTTCTTCTCTCGCAAACCATTAAGCTGTCAAGCCAGGTGGTGAACAAATCCAGAGAGAACCAGAGCTGGAATGCTAATGGCAAACACTGCAATTATTCTTTCTGCTCTGGACAATCCCTGCTTCAACTTTATTGGCCCCAGGTCACATTTTGCGATCTTCGGATGCTGATGGAAGAGACACGACTTGATGCAGAAAATAACCAGGGAGATGATGTCTTGATAGAGATGGAGGTAACAAGCAGAGGAGTTTGGGGGCTTTTTTCATTGTTTTCCTTTTGACATCCACATAGGTGTTCTATAATGGCTTCCGGGTACAAAGCCTCCTATCCAAAGGAAAAGCAACCTCTCCATAAATACTTTGCCCACATCAGTGAAATAGCTGTGTTACACACTTGAGTACCATTTTCGAGGACACTTTAAATAGAGCATCGGTCGCTGCTTTCAATTTAACGTGTGAATGGCAGCCGCTGAGGCAGGCAGAGATGATAAGGTGTGGAGACGGGCTCACAGCTTCCATTGGTGCATCTGCTCAGACTTTTAACAGATCCACAGGCACTTAAGGCATTCTGGGGACAGACGACATGCAAGACTCACTCAACAAGTAAATGGGCACTTGCCATGCATATGCAAAGCTAGGTGCAAGGCACAGAGTGAGACAGAAAAAGAAGAAAAGGGACCCTCCCCTGGATGAGATGGGCTTAGAAATTATAGAAGTTCAAGGGAGAAGAGTGTAAGTGGTATAAGACAGGTAAAATGCTTCAGGTTCAGAGGAGGACTGGGGGGCTGTACTTTTTCCTGTGTAGAAATCCCTGGTGAGTTTTAGGAGAATTAAATGAGATCATGTATCATGAGTACCCAAACAGTGCCTGGAACTAACTCAGTGTTCCATAATGAGGGCAGTCATCAAGGAAGTAGAGTTGACACTGGTGATGTTAAAAATTTTTATAGTTTTAATTATAAATCTAGTGGGTGGTAAGAACAGGAATATTATCAGATAAAGCTTGAGGAGACAAAGATGAAGAAGTAAGGAACAGTATATGCAAAGGTACAGGATACAGGGGGCTTGCTTGGGAAATCATAAATAATACAATATGTCTTCAACATTCTACACGTGCATTATGACATGTCTGGGTGTAGATTTCTATTTATTCATCCTGCTTGGAGTTTGTAGGCCTCCTAAATCTGTTTTTGATGCCTGATGGAAAATTCACAACCATTACTTCTTCAAATGCTACTTCTTCCCAGTTCTCTCTCTTTCTTTGTAGAAATCCAATCAATTAGGTAAGACCTTTTCAATGTATCCACTACGTGCCTTACCCCCATTTCTGTACCTTTCACCTCCCATTTTGGATAGTTTCTCTTGCCCTGTTCCCCACTTCATTAATTATCTCTTCAGCTGTGTCTAAAGCACTTAAAAGTCCATCCACTGAGTTATTAATTTCAGCTGCTATACTTTTCAGTTCTGGAATATCTTTTTGGTTTCAAATCTACTATATATTCTTTATAGTTTCTAGTGTGCTGTTGGGTTTTTTGGTTTTGTTTTCTGTGTGTGTGTTTCACTTAAGTTTTATCTGGAGCAAAATAAGGACTGAAGCCCAGGAGACAGCACCTCATATAGCGCTGAGAAACTGCTCCAAAGAGGCAGAGAAGGGGAAAGGTCAGTATACACGTGATTTTGGTGAAGGGGGAATACGTGCAGTCAAGCACATATGTTTCCAGAAGGTTTCTACTAGTCTCGTGAAGCTTTGCTAATCACGGGGAATGTCATCACCAAGAAGAATTTTAGTACTTTTCCAGATATGGGGAGATACATTTTTGAAGTTAGTGATGACGCTACTCTCCAATCAAGAAAACTGCCAGGTGAGGGAGAAATTCAGGCTAAAATACAGAACCTGCCACTAGAAAGCATCCACTCGGCATAGCACATGATCAGGCAGGAAGGACCAGCCCGTGGCGAGAGGGAGATCACCCCATTTTGTGATTTCAGAGATTCTCTAAGTGATGTTAGCTGACTGTACAATGCTTGTCCAGGGCAAGGAGAAAGCTCTCAGGGCACTTTGTTAATAACCAGATATCCTGGGACATCAGAACACAAGCCAGGAAGTTCCATAGGAAACAGAGAGCATAGAAATGGATTTTAAATGCACGGAGGGCAAGAGGTGCAGACCCATCACTATGTGATAGTTGGTCCTCGGAGACTCCTAGGACCGCCATCACTGGTTCCCCTGAGCGACAGAAAGTGTCCACTAGGACTGAGCTCCCAGGTTTCCAGCTAGAGACTCAATCCAAAAGAAATGTAAACCTTTAAATTATCATCACATCTTCCTTGGCCTACACATCTGCCATGTACTACAAATATTTTTCCCCCTTTCCTCCCTTCTATTTATATGAATGAGTGTCAAAAGGTAGCCACCTGTGAGGAAATAACTTCTGCTTTCACTGTAGGGATCTGGGAGATGAAATAAAATAAAAGTAAAATGTTACTTTGGGAAGGGCGATATAATTTCATAAATAAATTACCAGGCTTGGCATCGATCTGAACTCGTGCTACAGACGGAAGAGAACAGGATGGCCACATCAGGCAAAGTTCAAGAACCTGTCTGCCCCTGACTTTCTTACTAATTGTCTATACCACATCAATGGGATCTGCAGAAAGCAAATGTACTTTCTCTCCCAATATCCTCTGGGCTCAAGAAATTCCCACTAATTCTCCCCAAAGGAACCCACCTCCTGCAATCAGGTCTTCGGCTCCTGCAAGCAGCTTACATTTAACCCAGTGAAAGTTCAGTTACGCTACCTGCGCAGAGTCGCTCAGTCGTGTCCAACTCTGTGCAATCCCATTGACTGTAGCCTGCCAGGCTCCTCTGTCCATGGAATTTTTGAGGCAAGAATACTGGAGTGGGTTGCCACTTCCTCCTCCAGGAGGTCTTCCCAACCTGAGGATCGAACCTGAGTCTCCTGCATTGCAGGTAGGTTCTTTAACTACTGAGCCATCAGGAAGCCGTGGGTGCGCTAGAAGGTGGGAAAGCTGATGGAGGTAGAGTGAGACCTGTGTAAAGGTGTCCCAGGAAGGGATCATCAGTTCCCTGAGGGCGGGATCCTACTGGCTGATTCGCCACTGAACCCCAGGCTCTGGCACCATACCTAGCTTATAGGAGATACTCCGTAAATGCCAGAACTGTTGAACTGAGATTCCGGGGAGGAGGAAAGCAAGCCAGGCATCATGTCTTTCCAAATAATTCTTAAATATTTTTCCATCTAAGAGCCATGCAATGGACTGACACAATATTTTTCTCTTTCATTACATCATCCCAAGGAGGGTCCCCCTATCCCTGCAAATGTATTCTTTTTGCCTCTCAAAGCACTCATTCCATAAAAAAGAGACAAATAGCAGTTGGATTTCCAGACTCCTGAGAAAGGGAGGGCTACATGACTTTCCTGTGTTTTTTGCAGAAAAAAGAAAGAAGGTGAGGATAAGGTTAAGTTGGGATGAAGGTGTTAAGAACTGTAACAGGAGAGAAGAGGCTAAGAAAAGTCAGGTGTTGCTGGGGTGGGGAACCTGCAAGGCTGAGGGCTGACACCATCCACCGCACAGCTACCAGCACCTGCGGGTAAGGACCCAGCAGGAGGTAGCCAGGTATATTCCTGCTGACTGATGGAATCACTTTGTCTATTCACAGCTAAGGTGGGACATGAGAAGAGGACCACCAGTAACCCACCAACCCTGGAAACTGACTAGTGCTGAGTGACCGATCATCTCTGATAATTCCAGTCATCACTAGCTAGGGCAACAGTGGCTTTAACAACTGTCCCCAGTGGACAAGGGGACACATGCCTGAGCCAGAACTACGCCAGTGTCCCTCTGTGATGCTCTGGCCTCCACCCAAGCGCCAAGGGCCCTGTCCTCCAGCTACAACTTCAGGAATTGTACCTTGCCTACTCCCAAAGCTGACCTCTGGAATAGAAAGCAACAGATGGACATAGTTCCGGGGCAGGAATAAGGACACAGATGTAGAGAATGGACATGCGGGTGCAGCGGGGTTGAGGGAGTGGGGCAGGGAAGGGTGGAACAAATTGCGGATTAGGACTAATATGTATATACTACCATGGGTAAAGTAGACAGCTAGTGGGCATCTGAGACACAGTAGAGGGAACTCAGCCCAGTGCTCTGTGATGACCTAGAGGAATGGGATGGGGGCGGGAGGCTCAAGAGAGGAACTACATGCATGCACATGGCTGGTTCACTTTGTTGTATAGCAGAAACTAACACAACATTGTAAACCAATTATACTCAAGTAAAAGTGATAATAAAATAAAGGTTGGTTGGTTAGTCACTAAGTCATGTCCGACTCTTTTGCAATCCCATGGACTATAGCTCGCCAGGCTTCTCTGACCACAGGATTTCCCAGACAAGGATACCAGAGTGGGTGGCCATTTCTTACTCTTCTCAACCCAGGGATCTAACTGGTGTCTCCTGTGGCTCTTGCACAGGAGGGTTCTTTACCACTTATCCACCTGGGAAGCCCAAAATAAGGGTGTGCATGCATACTAAGTTGCTTCAGTCATGACCAAGTCTTTGTGACCCGATGGACTATGGCCTTCCAGGCTCCTCTGTCCATGGGATTCTCCAGGCAAGAATACTAGAGTGGGTTGCTATGCCCTCCTCCAGGGGATCTTCCCAACCCAGGGATCAAATCTTCGTCTCTTGTGTCTCCTGCACCGGCAAGCCAGTTCTTTACCACTAGCACCACATGGGAAGCCCCAAATAAAAAGTAACCAGAAGCAAAACAAAACAAAACAAAAAACCAAGGGCAGCACTGCAAAGAAAAGGTCTGAAGGCAGATAGGTGGAAATGGATGCTTCTAGGACCACAAAAAATTATAGCATCCAGGAGGGGCCATGCGTTAGAGAGCCTCATAGTTATTCTGGTTATTCTGGCTTATTCTCTTAGCTCCTCCCATCTCTGGGCCCAGAAGAAGTTTGAATTCTCTTTATTTTCATCCATCTACCCCAGGTAAAGTTTACAGTTTCCTCCAGAAGCCCCTGACCAGTGAAGGAAGCAGGGAATCTCTACGTGTGGTTCAACCGTCCCATGCTTGCTTCTGGCCCAAGCTGGGCTGCACTCAGGCTTCACCTCTCCATTTCTTCAGAAATCACTGTCCAGCCATCCAGGCCCTAGAGCAGGGCTTCCACTTGGAACAGTGAGTAGAGGAATGAGTGGCTTTTCTATTTCTCCTGGAAAGCTTAGCGAGGCAAGTTCTGTTCACTAAGCAGAGCCCCCAAGAAGGCAGCACTTCACGTTCCACTGACGGGTGCAAAAGCAGAGCTCAGCTGTGTGGCAGATGCTGTGCCCCCACCCGAGACCCCTGGCTCCAGAGGAGAAAAAGGAACGAGATGCCCTCACATCAATTTCTAACACTGAGCTGATGGGGAGACCTGGGGCTGCTGTCCTCGGTGGGATTTGCCTGGACCTCTCTGTGGTCACACATTTACCCTCATAGGAAACTGTGCCTTGAACTCTAGGACAGTATTTCTCCAAGTGTAGTTTCTTGCAGCAGAATCGCACCCATGGAATCAGAACCTCTGAGGGTGCAGGAAGCAGCCTTCTAGACAATAGATCTTTAGGTGCCTCTTATGACACCAGGAGGCAGGGCTCCCAAAATCAAGTGACAACCCTGGGCCCAGGCAAGGAAGGCAAATAGCACAGAGAACACAGCAAGCTGAGCAGAGAGTGTGCAGCTTTGCAAGCTGGAGAACATGTCCTCTGGGAAGTGGCCTCTAGCCAACTCTGCGATTGCCATGTGAGAAGAACGGCTCCATGTTCTCCGATATGCCTGTATTTCTACAGATGTGTAAAAACCACATTTTACATGCAATCTTTTGATCATTAAATTTTGGCCATGGGGAAATATTCCATGTACCTAAATGAAACACAAGTGTGCTTCGGCTCATGGGTTTCCACTTAATAGTCACGATTGAGAACCACTGGTTTAGGATCAATTTAAGAACTGCTAAACTTGAGGATCTGGATGTGAGAGCTGGACCATAAGGAAGGCTGAGTTCCAAAGAACTGACGCTTTCAAACTGTGGTGCTGGAGAAGACCCTTGAACAGCAAGGCGATCACCAGTCAATCCTAAAGGAAATCAACCCTGAATACTCATTGGAAGGACTGATGCTGAAGCTCCAATACTTTGGCCACCTGATGCAGACAGTCGACTCACTGGAAAAGACCCTGATGCTGGGAAAGATTGAGGGAAGAAGGAGAAGAGGGTGACAGAGGATGAGATGGTTGGATGGCATCACTGATTCAATGGACGTGAACTTGGGCAAACTCTGAGAGACAGTGAGGGACAGCGAGGCCTGGTGTGCAGCAGTCCATGGGGTCTCAAAGAATCAGATACAACTTGGCAACTCAACAACAACAAACTTGAGAATGTTTCTCAGCCACACCTAGCAAGACCCTCTGTTTCCCATCTTAATCAGCCCACAGAAGCAAAAGGACCCAGTGGCTGCCTAGTCTGCTAGAGTGAAGCCTTCTGGTTCCTCCCAGGGAAGAGAAAGAAGACTCCACATTTTCAAGGCCCCTCAAGGGGATGTAGTCTTGTGTCCCCGCCGTCAGGCCAGCTCCTGTCACAGGAGGCGTGCCCTCCTGGCTTGGAGCAATCTCTGCCTCAATGAGGTCCTCACTGACCTGCCAGAAGCCATCAAGATTCTTGGAAATTCACAGATTTCAGGCTCCAAGGTCCCTCCCTTGAGTTTCCAGAGTCTATAAGAGGAATAAAGCTGGCATGACTCTGAAATACGGTCCCTCACAACATCTAAAACCCATCCTTGAGAAGCAGAAAAGAAACGGAAATAAAATCACCCAGTGTATTTCCTAGAGTCTGTCCTCCTTGCACTGGCTCTTGCAGACATCAGGAAAACCCTTCAGAAGCATCTTCCTTGGGAGGATCAGCAGAGAGCTGTTGCCTTGGCTCTAGCAGGAGCTCTGGGCAATGGCAAGCAGAACAATGAAGGGGGAGGCAAGGAAGGGTCAAGGTGGGACACCCACCCTCACACCCAATCTGGTGCTTTTCTCCCTCTTCCCCTCACACCTCCTTGGGGCCACAGCTGGGGAGAATCTGAAGATAAGAGAGAGGGAGGGAAAAGGACATCACACTGACATGGGTTTGCTTGAGGTGGTCTTGATCTCTGCCCCCCCCCCCCCCCGCTTCTATCAGCCCTAGTGGGTTCACCACGCTACACTGCTGGATGTAGGAAATGAAAGAGAAACTTATCCAATGCATACGTCAGATGCAAACACCCAAGTGAAAGCCCAGGGGCAGCATAAGTCATTCATAAACTTATCTTCAGATTATAGCATCACTGTCACCTCCAAAGGGCCACAGGTAACTCAGACACTCATCTAGACTCAGGAACAGAAGCCGGCAGACACTGATAACTCTTCGAGTGCTGAGCTTTGAGCTTTTTAAGCTCAGCAGAGGTGGGCAGCGGGGAGAAGGAACACGTCTCCCTCCTATGCCCTGCACTCCAAATACAGTGATCTTGCTTCAGGTTTCCTAAACTGATCATCAGATCCTCCTTGAAACCCTTTCCAGAAGGTTCTCCATCCTCAACCCCCCACTCCCAACACCCTCTCAGAGGCTCTGATTACATCAGCCTGGGCTGAAGCCAGGGCATCTACAATTTTTCAAATTTTCTCAGGTGAATCTTAAAATAAGCAGGGCTTGGGAACCATGGGGTCAACCCTGAGATTCACAAAATGAAAACACACAGGTCAAATATCAAACCAGCCCAGCTGGTTCTACTATTCAAGGCAGGAGATTCCCAAAGTATGCCAATTCCTTACAAGTGGCCTAAGAGATACATTTATTTCTCAAATACTTCCTCTCTTGAAAGAATACACTGAATTACATCAGGTTAGTTCCACTGTGGTATTTTCCCCAATTCCAGTTCACAGAGATCATTTAAAACTGAGAATCCTTTCCAAAGGGAAGAGATATGAGGCCACATTCTTTGACAATGCCTGCTCTGGGCCTGGCAAAGGGCTGAGCACTTTACGTGCATCACCTCACTTAACCCTGTAAGGAAATGATCGGGATTCCATGTGACAGATGAAGAAGTGGAGGGTTAAGTACCTCGCCCAGGCTAGGAAGTGGGGAGACTGAACTTTATCTGCATCTGACCTGAGTCTTTACCTTCAAGCCTGACCCAAGTCTTTTCCTTCACCCCTCCCACATCTACAACTCTGCTTGTTCCTGGACCTCTGAACGTCACTGAACAAACATCCCCTTCCGGCCAACAGAGTTCCTTCAACTCCTATGTCAGGGCCTCCTGGAGGCGTGCAGGCACCGTTGAGGGCAAGGTGGATGGCAGAGGTCAGAGGAGAGGCTGGGAGCTATATATAGGCCTCCTCCCAGGATTGCCTGATGATGTGAGTCATTGATCTCACATCAATGACTACACAGAGCAAAATCCCCCCATATGAACCAATATTGGATGGCAATGTGCAAACCCACTGATCTTTGGGGCTGTTTGTTACGGGATTTCCGATTTGTATCTACTATGCAGAAGGGCCAAAGTACAGGCATTCCCAAACCACAGAGAAGACAGGGAAGGGGTGAAAGCCATCAGGATTCCACAAACACCCACCGAGAGCATCAAATCAGAGGTGAAGACAAGAAAGTATGTTAGTTGCCTAGATTTCTGTTCTCTTGGCTGCTCTGTATTTCAGCCCCTGCCCCAGCTTACAGCTGAGCTCTGGGGATGAGAAGAAACCAGAGAGCACCTCTCTCTGCAACCACAAGTCCAGATCCCCAGATCACCCGGACCAAATTAGGACAGAAAGCAGTCACTGACGCACACACGGGCCCCAGGGAGTCTGAGCGTGAGCGCATCTAATGCTGTCGAACAAAACGTGAAACCAAAGAAAACACCCAGCCAAACAGAGCCCTTTGAATTGATGGCTTCGCTCCAGGATGGCGGATGGGGAGAGCGTGAAGACAGACAAAGCCTCGCTTTGGAAAGGCTCAAAAGAGTTTCTAGGAATGCCACGTCCCAAATCCGGTGGGGTTTGGGAGGGGTCTGGAGAGCCCCGGGTGTTGAACAGCGCTTCCTTGTCAGAGTAGGAAGTGGAGTCCTAGGCTCGTGTAGCCCTGGTCTTTCATCAAATTAAAGTCTAATGCAAAATTAATTCAGAGTACAGTGTAATTCTAACTTCAAGATGACTGCCAAAGGATTTTATGATAAGCCGATGAGCCTAGGGCCATTTCAAGCTCCAGGGAGGTTTTTATTTGTTTTTGTAATGTCCCATCATTTTGTCTACCTTTGGAGGTTTTGCTTGGCAGGTAGAGTCCAGAAGACGGGGGACAGGCTGGAAACAGATGAGACTGCCAACAGTGGACAAGCCTGTAGCTGAACGCACGCCAGGCAGGCTGGGTTCTATTCCCACCACCCATCCCAGAAACACCTGTTCTGACTCAAAGTTGGGGAGTTCTCACCAAACACCAAGAATTCTATGGTGCTTTCTGGTAAATTCCCAATCTAGCATTAAAAGCTAGAAAGTGAAAGTCGCTCAGTCGTGTCCGACTCTTTGTGACCCCAGGGACTGTGGACCACCAGGCTCCTTTGACTCTCCAGGAAAGAAAACTGGAGTAGGTTGCCATGCCCTCCTCCAGGGGATCTTCCCAGCCCAGGGATTGAACCCAGGTCTCCCACTTCACAGGCAGATTCTTTACCATTTGAACCACCAGGGAGTATCTCACATCAGTGACTACACAGAGCAAAATCCCCCCATAACATATGAACCAGTATTGGATGGCAATGTGCAAACCCACTCATCTTTGGTGCTGTTTGTTACAGAAATCACTGATGCTGACTAATACACCATTCATAAGCAACCAAGAACAAACAGAGCAAGCTTACACTAGAAAAGCAATAGCCATCCATTCACTGACCTTGGATTACAAAATTCCAGACAGCCCTACAGGCAGAGCAGTAAGTGTGACTCACCATTGTGAATGAGGATATGCCAGCCACCCTCACACACAACCAGAGTCTCCTGTGAGAGATGGAGTACAGACAACCCCACACCCTCTCGACACCCTCCAGTTTCCCTACTCGAGTACTGGAGAGAGCCTCTGATCTCCCAAGGAAAATGCAATATGACTCTAGGTGTCACCTTTCAAAGACTGTCAGCACAAGTGATTTAAGCCCCAGAAAAAAACCCTTGTGTCCTTTTAACATCCAAAACTAATCCTCTTCACACCAGACGTCAATGTTAAATAAACAGAAATTTCCATTAACCCGCACCTCTGTACATTTATTTTTAAAAAGCGATGTCACTCTCCTTTAAATGAACATACTAATTAGTGTATTAATAAATAGCTGAATGGAATCAATGAGACATGTAATCAAGGTCTGACCAGGAGTCAGGCCAGGTTGGATGTTGGAGAGAGGGAGAGGGAGGAAAAAGGATCTTATTAGCAGGTTTGCTGAAGAGCAACGTGTAAAATCAATGTCCCACATGCAACTGAGATGCAGCCCAAGTGGAGGGTGTGTGTAAAGCTGAGTGCCTGCACGCCTCCTCCCTTTAACAGGAAAGCTCCTGGTGAGAGTTAATGGGACTGGCAGGGTGGATGTTAATTGGGGCTGGAAAAGCCATTCAGAGATCCTGTCCAGATCACAGCTGGCAAAGTTTTTACCCAGAACTTCAGTGCTGAAGACCTGACTCCTCGACTCTTATTTAAAATACTGAAAAATAACAAGCTGGGAGGGTTGATTTCATCCTTAGCAAACACTTGCTCTAAACTGGAAGCCATGATGGGTGTTGTTTGTTGGAGGTTCTCTGTTACTCTTACTCCCCTTCCAAACTCCTGGTCCATAAAGAGTAGCTGGAAGTACCTCTGACCCCAGAGATGGGGTGCTGGGAGGCCAAGGGTCTGGAGGGCTTGAGACAGCTTTAGGGGTGGTAATGGGACAGACTTTGCCCTTCATCAGCCCTCAATTTCCTATAGTGCACCTCAGACCAGGAAGGCTCAGAAAGGTGAAAAGAGGAAATTTTTTTTGCAGGTATGAGGTTTCCAGCTGAAGTGGTGATCTGATTACCTGCAAACCCACCTCACCTCCTTGGGGCTCAGGTTAGCACTGATACCCTCAGTGAATTTCCTCCACCTAAAAACACACCCCTTTGGGCTCGCAAACTCTGAACTAAAGAAACCTGGGTTTTTGTTTCCCTGGGGATTAATTTCAGGAGTCATACCCTTCAGTACAAAATCAATTCAGTGCCTGAGCCCCTTCCCCAATACCAGTGATAAATGGAATATTGCCTGCCATGTCAGTAAACAAAGGATGTCAGAGTCATCAGCAATTGCAGCCCTCCAACCAGCGTGAGCTCGTGAGCCCTGAGGGAACTCAGGAAGGAAAGAGGACCTGACTTCTAGCAGCCATCGGACCACAGTCACTCCCAGTGACCCCTGAGGAAACTCTGGATGTGAAAGCACAGGATGCTGCTGCTAAGTCGCTTCAGTCGTGTCCGACTCTGCGACCCCATAGACGGCAGCCCACCAGGCTCCCTCGTCCCTGGGATTCTCCAGGTAAGAACACTGGAGTGGGTTGCCATTTCCTTCTCCAAAGCATGAGAGTGAAAAGTGAAAGTGACGTCGCTCAGTCGTGTCTGACTCTTAGCGACCCCGTGGACTGCAGCCCACCAGGCTCCTCCGTCCATGGGATTTTCCAGGCGAGAGGACTGGAGTGGGGTGCCATCGCCTTCTCCAGAAAGCACAGGATACTGGCCCACAAATAGCTGAGGTGCATTTCAAAGAAATGACTTCAGTGAGTCCCCACTCTTGCATCCTTCAGTACACAGAAAAACACTAAATTCCTTAACTTGGGAGATCTGTTTTTTTTTTTTTAATTAATAATCTGTTGATGTTCAGACTACCTGCCCTTTGTTGCAAAACTTCTATATAATCTGGCACCTCCCTTTTCCTCCCCAGAGCAGTTCTCTCAGGGTCACTTGAGATGCTGTCTCTCAGGCTTGACGTCCTAAAAATTGCCACCAAATCAAACATAACGCTCAACTTTTAGGTTGTAAATGTTTTTTAAGTCGACACCAGCTAAGTGATACTAAGTGAAGTGGAAACTGTTCAGATGAAAGAGACTCAGAAAAAGAAATCTTGCCTTGGGGCTGGCACTGCCCACGACAAACCCCTTGGGGGTGGTCCTGCTAGGAGGCAGGGGATTGGCTTGTTAGCCCTGATGGGGTGTATGACCCAGGGTTCTGGGTTACTGTAAGGCCCCCTATGAAAATGAGGGTCTTCCTAATTCCTGTTTCTGAAAAAGCCAGTCTCTCTGAGCTACCCCACAGGCAGAAATCCTGCTGCTCTACACACCTATCCCTAGCACTTGTATCCACACCAGATGACCCGGAAGCAGAGGCTACATCATGAGGTGCGTTTCTGCCAGCCTCAGGTAGTGCCTGTGACCCGCTCACTGGAAGGCCAGCATTTCCTGGAGTGACAGTGAGGAGACACATAAAAGGAAGCCTGGGGCCTCGGGAGGAGGCAGTTCTCAGCCGCCCCTGAGCTACTGTCCACAGGACAACTAATGGTGTTTTGCCTCAGGAGGTTCGTAACACTGCTGGAAGATGGATCCTCCCCAGATCCATCAGAAAAACCAAAGGGTGACAGCCTCAGCGCAGGGGCAGAGCTTCCTGACAGGGCCACAAAATCAAATGCAGAAGGGGGGGCCCGAGACAACTGCCCCACGCCCAGTCTGAAACACAAACACCTAAAGCTGGTAGTCAGGGGCCTCCCCGTCTGGTTTGAGAAGCTCTAGAGAAGTCCCCCTGCATCAGTCTTCATCTTCCCTTCTGCACTGAAATGCCTGAAATGCCACCACTGGAGCTCTGTGTCTTTGGGTCAAGTGTTACAGTCTCTCTCCCAACAACCCACTCCTTACTGTGGCTCCTCCATCACGTCCCTTTCCCTGTGGACAGGGAGACACAAGAGCAGGCAGAAGAGGCGAGTGGAGAAGGTTCAAACAGCAGGGGCCCGCTGGTCTACAAGGCTACACGGTGAGACTGAGGGAGAGCGTCCCCTCTGGTCAACTAGAGCTTGGTGGGCAGAAGGATTTCGGTAGAAGAAAGAGACAAGTCTTTCCTCAGCAAGGAGATGAAACAAAGCTTGGCCAATGGGACATGGCACAATGGCAGCTCCCACTCATTCCTGAGTCATGGATATACAACCAGAGCCCCCGAGGGCCTGTCTGAAGAAAATAAGGAGAGGCAGAAAGGAAGAGGTTTCACTCTGAATGGAGTTCTTAAGGAGAAAAGCAACTACTTCCCAGTTTTGTCCAAGGATAACCTTTGGAGATACCTTGTTCAGTTGCTCAGTCGTGTCCGACTCTTTGCGACCCCATGGACTGCAGTATACCAGGCTTCCCTGTCCTTCACAATCTCCCAGAGTTTGCTCAAACCCATGTCCATTGAGTCGATGATATAGGATACGTAAATAGACATATGTATATGCAGATGTGCACTCTGTATCTATACATATAGATATATGTATATCCCATATTATTATGTCCATATCTGTATCTACACCTACATAGTGACTCTTTTTAAACCAAAAATACCAGGACACATGCTTAGGCAATGGCATAGAATATCTGAAGTCTGTTTCTAGCAAATCCAGGGTGCATAGTCACTACTGACAGGCCAAAGAGTGGCAGATGGCTGTGACAAGGATATGGGGGTGATACTGCCAATAAGTGCTTCCTTTCCTTCAGGGAACAGAGGAGAAGTGACAGGTCTTTTTGTGGTATGATTGCTCTAGAATGACCATCTCATTCCAAGGTGGCTAAATTCACCATTCATAGAGGCTCCATCCTCTTGAAAATCCACCAATGCACTGAAAGTTCCCAGGCTCCCAGGCTTTTGTTCCCTCTCCACAGTGGCTCATCACCTCTCTCCACAGTCAACCAGTGGTTTCTTCCTCCCTAGCCAGGATGTTGCTGGGGAAAATGCATGTTTCAAGCTTAACAGTCCATCATCACGCAGAGATTTAACTGCTTTCAGAACTGAGTGACCAGGAGAAACTGGGTGTGCTCTGCCAATCGGGGTGTGTTGGGGCAATGGGTTCCGACTGGGTCACTGGACACACACAGTGAAGAGCAGGCAGGAAAGTCCCAGAGGCCCTTGCAATCTAGCTACAGGCTATCCTACCAGGAAGCCAGGGCCTGGAACTGAAGACAACCGAGATGGGCTGCTTCCATAAATATCTCCCGTTGGACTCAGGCGAGTATATCCGGGTATGTCAAGGCCATGCACGCTGGACCCCCCCTTGTGGTCTCCAATAGACCATGTCAGCTTTATGACCTTGAAGCAGGCAAACAGCAAATGCTCCATCCTGCAGAGCTTGATGTAATTATCAGGTAGGCTCTAGGCAATAATTACACATTAATGGTTAGTCACTGCCTTGAGTTAAAGCCAAGAGTCTCCTATTTGCTCTCCCTTAAACCAAATCTTGGGGTCTGGGTGGTAAACCGGAAAAAATAGCAACCATCGCCACCGCCTGGCAAGAAGAACACATTATCTAAGTTATCCCTGAAGGTGAAACATACATAAAACCATGTATGTCTACAGGAATGCATTGGCAAAATGGATGGCTGAGCTGAGCACAGGTCAAAGATATAATATTGCTGTTAAACTTAAATTCCAGGCAAATCCTGGATTTTCCCAAAATGAAGAAACTCCTACAGAAACTTTTAAATCTTTTTCTAGGATGCCATACTTAGAAGGAGAGCCAGGATCCACGGGATCAGCCACCTGCCCTTCTGCTCCTCCCACGTGCATGTACAATCTCAAGCGGTAGGCACACTGAAGTCTAGTGTTAGAAACAGGTGTGACTATTTATAAGCCAATAAAGTTGAAGTGCTTTAATCCAGCACAGAATACCAAGAATCATAACTAACAGGTTTTAGGTATCTGAAGAGGAGGCAATGATTTTCAGCAATATTATAAGCATTTACTATGTGCCAGGCAGTGGGCATTATGCTACTTGATCGTCCTAGTAATTCTGTGATGCATTATTTTACCTTTTTAATGATAAGAAACCTGAACGTCAGATAGGACGGGTTACATGCCCAGCGTCACACAGCCAAGGAGCCAGAGTTTGATGACATCTGTAACTTACTTTAAAACCCTTCAGTGTAGACAGTGTGGTAGAATGTATGTAAGTTACTTTTAATCTACACCCAAGGACAGTTAGTCAACATCTGAAGTACTGACATCAAAAATGCATACACACTCCAGGGTTGCTGAGTTGGCTTTTGAGACTCACATCAGAGTCCACCCTGAGTCTTTCAACTTCACTATCTTGATCAGTACCACTGGGTTTGTTAAAAAGCATAAGAGATGTTGGAAATAATTTTTCAGTGGGAAGTTAAGTGGTGTCAAAGATAGACAACTGGACTGAAATACTGTCTGGGCACCTCTGCTCTATGGCACAAGAAACTGGGAAGTTTGTGGCCTAGGGGCCCCATTAGATCTATGTTTCATCTTTCAAATGATGCTGTCCTCTGATCCCACTAGAAGATGAGCTGAAACCTATATGCAAAATATTGTTGCCTCTGCCTCAAGTAAACCTCCCTTCAAATAAATCTCACAGAGTCATGTTAGAGACTGAATGTGTCCTCCCAAAACTCATATACTGAAATCCTAACTCCCAGTGTGATAGTATTAGGAGGTGTGGCATTTGCAAGGTAATTAGTTCATGAGGGTGGAGCCCTCCTGAATAGGATTAGTATCCTTATAAGAGAACAAGTGTCCCCCTGCCCCCATATGTGTGTGTGTGTGTGTGTATATATACATGATATATAATACATACATCATATATATATGATATATAATATATACATCATATATATATATCTCATACAAGGAGAAGGCAATCACCTGTAAACCAGAAAGAGAAACTTCACCAAGAACTGAACCATGCTGGTGCCCTAATCTTGGACTTCCAGTCTCCAGAACTAAGAAAAAATATCTGCTGTTTCAGCCACCCTTTCTATGGTACGCTGTTATAGCAGCCTAAACTGACCAAGGTGGTCACTAAGCCAGTGCTCCCCAAACTTTCTCACTTCCTGACACACGAAGAAAATGATAATATTTATGCTACTCTCTGGAGCTAGAGAGAGCTGGCCTGGGGGCTCTGCCATCTGTATGCCTCATATGTCCACAGCGGGGCTGAAGGGACTTGCGATCCCTGGTGCACTAGCTGGGATCAAGAAGACAGGGTCATCACTGAGCTTTCAGGACAGGAGTGCAACTGCTTTTATGTCTCCTTACTAACAGAGATGCGTGTGTGTGGTCAAATCCAGTCTGATACTTGCTTTGTTGGAAGGTTGTGGAGGAGAAGGCCTACAGCTCTCATTCATCCCCAATCACTAGAAACTGAGCCCCCAGATAATCTATTCATTGGGAATGGATGACCAGTTGGCATAAGCCAGGTTGCAAGGCCAGGTCTGTCTGCCTCCAAAGTCTTTGCTGTGTGCCTGTGGTTCCATTGCTTCTTGAGTCCAGAGGAACTTGTGTGTGCTAAGTTGCTTCAGTCATGTCTGATTCTTTGCAACCCTGTGGTCCACCAGGTCTGTCTGTTCATGGGATTCTCCAGGCAAGAATACTGGAGTGGGTTGCCATTTCCTTCCCCAGGGGATCTTCCTGACCCGGGGATTGAACCCTGGCCTCCTGTGTCTCCTGCATTGGCAGGTAGGTTCTTTACCACTAGCACCACCTGGGAAGCCTCCAGAGAATTTTAATCAATTGTTGTTTGTCAAACGTATAAGGGAAGCTCTCTGAGAAATGCCATGCCAAAGGGTTCTGTCCTTGGTGCTCTGCAGTTTCACAATTTATCAGTAATATGAATGAAGACACTTCCCAGAATTGCAGGAGATAAACTCTAGGACTTGTAAAGGTCAAATGAGAGGCAGTGGGAGAAGTTGTGCGGTCTCTATTGGTGATAATGACACATAATTCAAAACTATCTTAGCAGGCTGGAACAGATCCGAACTTGACTCCAAGATGAAACTGAATGTGATAAACATAAGTTCAGGGCTTCCCTGGTGGCGCAACACTGAAGCATCTGCCTGCAATACAGGAGATGAGGGTGCAGTCTCTGGGTTGGAAAGATCCTCTGGAGAGGAAATGACAACTCTAGTTGCCAAAAGAATACTCAAGTATTCTTGCCGGGGAAATCCCATGGACAGAGGAGCCTGGCGGGCTATAGTCTGTGAGGTCGCAAAGAGTCAGACATGACTTGGTGACTAAACAACAAAAACTAAGTTCAAAATTTAGGTTTAAAAAACACATGAGTGAATAAAGTACCAGGTGGCAGAAGTTAACATAAAATATATATCAAATGAGTGTGGAAGGAGCTTAGAAACCCCCAGTTCTGGACCAGCAGTGGGATGGGCTGCCCCTAAAGAATATGGGAGCCTGTGCCCAGCACCTCTGATGCAGGGGATTTCTAACACTGGGATCTGGTGTCTCACCTCCCGCAGACTCCCACCTGCTCCACACATCTGTCCCCAAGTCAGATGTGGAGTCAGACCCATTCTTTCATGGCAGCAATGAGCTCTCAGTCCATGTGGGAAGGTCAGTAGAAGAGAAAGAAGCATCGTGTATCACACAGGGCTGTTCACACCCCCCACAAAGATGCATAGCCCAGATGTGTAGCTCAGAGAAAAGAGTGGAAGGAGAGTTGATACAAGCTGGGAACTGAAGATTTTCTTCACAGAAAATGGAAGGACTGGGGTAGGGGGAGGAAGGAGAAACATAAAAGCAGGCCATTAACTACTGAGGGGCAATCATCTGTGCCCCTAAATAAAAATCTCTTTATTTCCTTGAATTTCACTTTGATATTCTCTTTATTATTTTTTCACTTTTATGAAACCTGAAACCTTCCAGCCAAAGACCACAAGAAAGCAGACTAGTTTAATGGGGTTTTCATTTTGGGAAGGAAGTGACTGGATCTTCCCATGTCCTCCTATGTCCTCCAAGGCCTTACAGTAAGTCTGTGGTCAAGACTACAACTCAGGAGATGCTCCGTTCACAATCACTGAGCAACTACGATCAGATGGCAGATTACACACCAGCATGCAGACATCATGGCGTGCTGATTTCCCTGTGAAACTACTTCCCACTTCCTGTGAGTTCAAAGTTGCTTCATTATATGTGATGCCCTCTACCATCTGCCCATCGCAGCACCCCTCTTTTTTGGCTCAGGAAACGAAGAAGAAAACCAAACTACCCTATTATTGGAGCCAAATGAATTGCAGATGCATGTAAGACGGTACAATTACCATACAACTGCACTCATTTCACATGCCAGCAAGATTATGCTCAAAATCCTTCAAGCTAGGCTTCAGCAGTACACGAACCAAGAACTTCCACATGTACAAGCCAGATTTAGAAAAGGCAGAGGAACCAGAGGTCAAATTTCCAACATAGCCTGGATCATAGAAAAAAAGCAAGATAATTCCAAGAAAACATCTGCTTCATTGACTATGCTAAAGCCTTTGCTTGTGTGGATCACAACAAACTGTGGAATATTCTTAAAAAGATGGGAATACCAAACCGCCTTATCTGCCTCCTGAGAAATCTGTATGCAGGAAAAGAAGGAATAGAACCAGACATGGAACAATGGACTGGTTCAAAATTTGGAAAGGAGTTACATCAAGGCTGTATATTGTCACCCTGCTTATTTAACTTATACACAGAGTACGTCATGTGAAATGCCAGGCTGAATGAATCACAAACTGGAATCAAGATTGCAGGGAGAAATATCAATAACCTCAGATATGCAGATTATACCACTTTAATGGCAGAAAGTGAAAAGGAACTAAAGAGCCTCTTGATGAAAGTGAAAGAGGAGAGTGAAAAAGTTGACTTAAAACTCAACATTCAAAAAACTAAGATCATGGCATCCTGTCCCATCACTTCATGGCAAATAAATGGGGAAAATGTGGAAACAGTGACAGACTTTATTTTCCTGGGCTCCAATATCAATGCAGATGGTGACTGAAGTCATGAAATTAAAAGACACTTGCTCCTTGGAAGAAGAACTATGATAAACCTAGGCAGTGTATTCAAAAGCAGAGATCATTTTGCTGACAAAGGTCTGTATAGTCAAAGCTATGGTTTTTCCAGTAGTCACATATGGATATGAGAGTTAGACCATAAAGAAGGCTGAGTGCAAAGAATTGATGCTTTTGAATTGCTGTGCTAGAGAAGACTCTCAAGAGACCCTTGGACAGCAAGGAGATCAAACCATTTAATCCTAAAGGAAATCAACCCTGAATATTCATTCACTGAAAGGACTGAAGCTGAAGCTCCAATACTTTGGCCACCTGATGTGAAGAGCTGACTCGCTGGAAAAGACCCTGATGCTGGGAAAAATTGAGGGCAAGAGGAGAAGGAGGCAACAGAGAATGAGATGGTTGGATGGTATCACTGACTCAATGGACATGAGTCTGAGCAAATTCTGGGAGATAGTGATGGACAGAGAAGCCTGCCAAGCTGCAGTTCATGGGGTTGCAGAGAGTCAGATACAACTTAGCAACTGAACAAGAAATAAGACAATTGTCTGCTTTCAAGAAGCTTGTAGCTAAAGGGAGATATGAGACGTAAATGTTAAAAATACAAGTCAGTAAATCATATACTACAAACAAATTCTTGCCAGCTTGAATTTGCAGAGAGATTCTAGCTATACGCCTGCTATCTTGACATAGAAGTTCCTGGGTATAGCTCATGTCTGGAATGTGGACAAGGTTACATGCAAAATTTGTTAACTAGGAAAAACTCGCCCAGGCCTGAAGAATTTTTTTTAATTTGCAAATATAAATGCCATTCTTTCAAAACAATATGTGCTGGTAAAATATTGCTTGATATTTTTAGGAGTCACTTTTCTCTCTTTGGCCACGTGATGTTCCTCAAGCTTTACACTCAAGTTCTCTGGAACACTTCAAACATGGGCATCTTCAAATTAAAGCAAGAGAATTTCTATTGCATCTTCAATACTAGATGCCAGGAAAATACCATTTTACCCTATAAGGGCAGCTGCATACAGCAGAAACTAACACAATACTGTAAAGCAACTATTGCCCAATAAAAAATTTTAAAAATAATTAAATAAAATATGCAATCCATTTATTTTTTAGTACTTGCCACGAAGCACTGGCTCTTGCTAGTATCAAGTCCTAAAAAATAAATAAATAAAAGGAATGAGGAGGATATCTCTGGCGATCGAGTAGTTAAGAATTTGCCTGCCAATGCAGGGGACATGAGTTCAATCCCTGGTCCTTGAAGACCCCACATATTGCAGAGCAACTAAGTCCGTGGGCCACAACCGCTGAGTCCACACGCTCTAGAGCCTGTGTTCCACAACAAAAGAAGCCATCCCAGCAAGAAGCTCACACACCACAACTAGAGAAACCCCGTGAGCAGCAACAAAGACCCACGCAGCCAAAAAGAAATTGGATACATTCCTTCATTTCAGTAGTGTCTGACTCTTTGGGACCCCATGGGAGCCCACCAGGCTCCTCTGTCCATGGAATTCTCCAGGCAAGAATACTGGAATGGGTTGCCACGCCCTTCTCCAGGGGATCTTCCTGACCCAGGGATTGAACCCAGGTCTCCTGCACTGCAGGCAGATTCTTTATCATCTGAGCCACCAAATTTTTTCCTAAAAAAAAAAAAAAAAAAAGGAGCAAGGAGGGTAGAATGAGCAAAAGTGACCTCCTCGTGAAATCAGGCCTGGGTTTAGCAAAGCATGCTTCCCCTCTCCTCCTCCAGCACCCAGCCCATCAACAGCCCAGACCCTGGGCTCAGTTCGATACTGAGCACAGAGTCAACAGCTCAGGTACCTGCACCTTTCCTGGATCTTCCTATCTACCCCCTTTGAGGGAGTCAGCTAAGCACAGATTCAGTGGGAAGTCTCTACAATGACACTTAAGGGGGCAGCGAGGTAGAAAAGCAGGAGCAGTGGGGATCGCCTGCCTCTGTCCCAGACTCAGAGGAGCCACAGAGAGCACGTGGCTCAGAGATCTGGAGCCCCCTGCCTCCCAGTACTCGCAGCCAGGCAGAGGGGACGCCAGCAGCACAGCCTTGGGTGCTGTCAACCAGTCTATTTTGGTCCTCACCACACATCACTGGTTAAATTACTTCCCTTCTTACAACCCCGGGCCTGCCCTCTGCCCTCTGCCCTCAAACAAGGAAACAAGATGCCACCAGATAAAGTGGGAAAAGCTACTGAATTCCCTGAGACCAGCAGCGCACCTACATAAATATATTATGTACTGAGTGTAGCTGAGAAGGGCTGGTACAGAGGTGTGGGGCAGGAGGAACACGAACCCTGTCATCTCTGCGGGGCTCTGAGGGGGTAAGAGCTCAACAACACCTATCCTGCCCCTCTTCCCTCCCCACATGGTAGACCGCAACACAAGCCCTTCTGATTAGCTGCTCTGACACCCAGGGGTGACCCAGAGTAGCCCCATTGTTTCCCTCGAAATCGCATGGCGACTTTGCGGCTGGAGACCATCTTTGGAGCTGAAATCCCAGAATCCCTCATTCAGGAAGACTGGTGTGAATGGCATCTGTGCCAGCCAGACCGCTCAACTCATCGGAGGACCCCAGCCTCATGGCAGCCTGGTGACCCTTCTACAGCAGCACACAGCAGGGCTGGGGGTTGAAGGGGTCTGGGAGGACTTGAAGCAGTTGGGTATTTTTCTCTCTACACAGTGCTCAAACCAAACATCCTACTTCCTAAAGTTTCCATAGTATAAGCACAGAGTGCCTAAAAGTTTTGCCAGCAGCCACATCTATGTCTCCTGGGCTTAACAGGGGCCATCAAATGACAAAGCATCCCTGCAGAATGCAGAGCACTGGATGCAAAAATAACTCATTTTATCCCCACATACTGTAAAGAGGGGGAAAGTACCACTACTTGAGTAGCTCTTAGGTATTAGGCTGCTGGTATTTTAATTCAAATATCTCCACCATATATGTGTGAAGCAAAGGTGTGACTACAGGGAGGGCAACCTGCCACCCCCTGGAGAGGGACCATCCCACCTAACGTCTCATCATGAGAATTACACAAATTTCTCTTGAAGGCTCTTTGGACCAAGCAAAACCTTACTAGTGGCCAGATCCTACCTGCAAGCCTAGACTGTGCAGACCTATTCCTGCACACAGGACACAAAATTAGACAAACAATACTTCTAAAGGGCAAGGTCAAAATTTTAATCCCCATCTCTCAGCTCAGGGTGGGGCTCATTTCACCAGATCACTCTGTTTTATTTTCTTGGGCTCCAGAATCACTGTGGATAGTGACTGAGCCATGAAATTAAAAGACACTTGCTCCTTGGAAGAATAGCTATGGCAAACCTATAGCATATTAAAAAGCAGAGACATCACTTTGCCAACATAGGTTCATCTAGTCAAAGCTATGGTCTTTCCAGTAGTCATGTATGGATGTTAGAGTTGAACCATAAAGAAGGCTGAGCATCGAAGAATTGATGCTTACAAACTGTAGTGCTGGAGAAGACTCTTGAGAGTCCCTTGTACAGCAAAGAGATCAAACCAGTCAATCCTAAAGGAAATCAATCCTGAATATTCACTGGAAGGACTGATGCTGAAGCTTCAATACTTTGGCTCCCTAATGCAAAGAGCCAGCTCATTGGAAAAGACCCTGCTGCTGGGAAAGATTGAGGACAAGAGGAGAAGGGGGCAACAGAGAATGAGATGGTTGGATGGCATCATTGACTCAATGGACGTGAGTTTGAACAAACTTGTGAAGATTGTGAAGGACAGAAAAGTCACGTGTGCTATAGTTCATGGGATCACAAAGAGTCAGACATGACTGAGCAACTGAACAACAACACTGTTTTGAGTGTTTCCACATCCTTGGAAGAAAAGCTATGACCAACCTTGACAGCATATTAAAAAGCAGAGACATTACCTTGCTGACAAAGGTCTGTCTAGTCAAAGTTATGGTTTTTCCAGTAGTCATGTATGGATGTGAGAGTTGGACTATATAGAAGGCTGAGAGCCAAAGAATTGATGCTTTTGAACTGTGGTGTTGGAGAAGACTCTTGAGAGTCCCTTGGACTGCAAGGAGATCAAACCAGTCCATCCTAAAGGAAATCAGTCCTGAATATTCATTGGAAGGACTGATGCTGAAGCTGAAACTCCAATACTTTGGCTACCTGATACGAAGAACTGACTCCTTGGGAAAGACCCTGATGCTGGGAAAGATTGAAGGCAGGAGAAGGGGATGACAGAGGATGAGATGATTGGATGGCATCACTGACTCGGTGGACATGAGTTTGAGCAAGGTCCAGGAGTAGGTGATAGAGAAGCCTGGTGTGTTGCAGTCCATGGGGTCACAGAGTCAGACATGACTGGGCAACTGAATTGAACTGAACATTGAAAATGGGATGAACACACCAAGAAGAGGAACAAGCTAATGCCTGAAACAAAGGCCTGTGATTCTTCTCTGCCAAATTCTACTTCTGCCTTTATTCTGATCCTACTCTGTAATCAGCTGCATATGACTCAACCTTCCAGGCCCATGCTGTTTCCACTGGAAAATAGTAGAAATTTCCTAAGGCAAGGTGAATGCCTGGATGTTTTCAGAATAATCTCAAGCAAAATGTTCAAGATAGTATGTTTAATTCAAAACATGAACCACTTGAAAAATGTAAAAATCTATATGTGGGTTTTCTTGCTTCTTTACCAAGCTTCTGCCAGATCCCAAAATGAGCTCCTAAGTCTACAAATGGGACCAGCAGTAAATAGCATAGTAAGCAAGGAGATGATACTGCCAGCAACACAGAGGCCATATAGCTACTGGCCATCTGGTCACCTCTACCCGCAAATCTATGTGCACCTCAATTCACCACATCCAGAAAAGACCACATCCCGTCCCTCAACCAAGTCTCAGTTTAGAAATCTGTAGTTCAGTGAAGCGGGGCCACCTTTCACCAGCTGCCCAAGCTGGATGCCTGCAAGACGTCTCCAACTGCCCTTCCCCTCCCGCCCACCACCTGCATTACCGTATTCACCATCTGTCAACTCTAACACCCATGGACCTGTCAAATTTGTCCCGTTCTCTCCTTGGCCACCACCTCTGGGTAGCCGTCTTCCATGTCTTCTGGATTACCATAGTAGCATCTGATTCTTTCCCCACATGGTCTCAAAGGGATCTTTCTAGAATGCAAAGCTGGTCTTGTTGCTTCTCTCATTTGGAAATCCCCAAGGCCTCACCACTGCCTGCTAGATGAGACCCTGATCTGGATGCTTCTCCTTGTCCTGGCCTGACCTCCAACAGTGTTTCTATCTGGTCCACTTCCCAACCTGTGCTGTGGGCGCTCAGCCCTCCATGCCTTGTCTATGTTGCTTGTTCCCTCAGGGCACCTCTTCACCATGTGATCACGAGGCCAGTCCTGCTCTCCCTTCAAAATACCTTTCAAAGCTCTGCTTGATGCCGCCCTCCTCCAGAAGACTTTCACCATGTCCTGCTTCAAACCTAGATGGGTGCCCCTTCTTACATCTTCATAGAAGGTCCTCTGCATGCACAGAGCTTATGTCTCACCATCCTATGTTTAATGATCTAGAAATGTGTGTACTGTGGCCACACCAAGCTGTGTGCAGGCTCTCCCATGCAGGAACTGAGTCTTTCATCTCTTTCCAGCCAAACTCCTGCATCATGCCTAGCACATCGTAGGCACTCAAGAAATATTAACTAATTGAGAGATTGATCAATTCATTGGATAAATAGTCCTTAGCTCACATCTACCTACAGTATGTAAATATATACATATGGACCAAAAGTAGGAATGACAGCTAGGGAAGGAAATCAAGACCTTTTGCCTATCTTTGTGATCCTTGATTGGGCTTCCCAGGTGGCACCAGTGGTAAAGAACCCACTTGCCAATGCAGGGGATATGAAGGATGTGTGTTCGATCCCTGGGTCAGGAAGATCCCCTGGAGGAGAGCACGACAACCCACTCCAGTATTCTTGCCTGGAAAATCCCACAGACAGAGGAGTCTGGTGGGCTACAGTCTATGGGATTGAAAAAGGGTTGAACATGACGGAAACGACAGCACGTGCACATTCACATGGTCCCCAATTAACATACTACCGCCAGGATCAGGACCCCCACCCCCAGCCTCATGCCCAAGCCTCTGGACTACTGCCTAACCATTCTCTCCCAGGCTTCCTGCTATCCCACGGGCATTCTCCTCTCTGACCCTCTGTGAGCTGTTTTCATCACTAATCACTCTTCATCAGATCAGCAAACACACAGGAGCTGGTAAAGGTGCGATGGTGAGAGGCCTAATCTGAGACACTCTTCCCCCTTACTTGATTTTCTCTAACACTGGATGTAAATAGAGCCTTTTTTCTGACGCTCACCTGGTCCTTCACTATGCATGGCAACCTTCATCCTCACATCTGGGGCTTCAGGTCAGAAACAGCAAGGGCTTATTGTGGCTTGAAAGAAAGAGAAATCGAGGCCGAGCCCAGAGAGGGAACTCGCTGAAAGCGATTCAGCAACTCTAGGATTAGAAGCCGGGGCTCCCAATTCCCTGGCCAGCACATAATACTTCTTCAATTGCTCTGAAAATGAAAACCTCAGGATTATTTTGCAGGAGGGGGAAAAAATATAAGCCTCAAGAAGCTGTAGCGATATTTCCAACAAGCTCCATTCAGAGGGCACCATAACTTACATAAATGATTTCCTATTACACTGCAATTGTCAGTGCAATATAACCATGCTGCAGCCTCCTTGAGGTGTTATCTTTGTTGTTTTTCTGTACGGATCCCCCAGAAAAAAAGTATCAAATACAGTCTGAGCAGGAAAACAAACCACACAACACCCACGGACCCAGGTTCCCCTTCCACATGACTCATCCTGGGAAAGACCAAAGAGAAAGCTCTGAGTGGTCCCCCTTGGGCCTGAGCCATCTTCCACCCGCCTGTTCCCAGAGCTCCACTGAGTCCCAGGGAGCAGGACTCCTATTCTAAAAAAAGTGAACGTCAACAGTTGATGAAGAAATGAAGTGGCAATTTCCCAGAATGCCTGGGAATCAATACAAGCTGTGGTCGGGGTTTTCCTTTCAAAGGGTGACTGCCACACTCCTCCAGAGTCAAGAGTGACAGAGCTCCAGTGCTTGACTTACAGCGCCTTCATCATGGCAAGATATGTTTAATTTAAAACTCACCGCACTTGGGTTCGAACTCAGCTGGGACTTGATTTACTGCTAATTCATCTCTGCAATCCCTATAATTCTAAACTCGGTCGCCAAACAGTTTAATTCTGCTAGAGCCACCGGTGCTCTGTTCTATGAATGGGCGTCAGGGGAATTTTGTTAGTAAGTGTGTGTTAGCAACTGCTATTCACGTTGAAAAGGAGCACGGTGCTTGGGCAAAGCGTGGTGAGGCCCTGTAATTGGGCACGTAGGTTATCAGTCAGTGTCCACAGGTGCCAAAGCCAAGGACCACAGGGGTGATACCCCACCCCCACCCTGACTCATGCACTCATGCACACACACAGACACGCAAGCATACACACACACACACACATCATTACCTAGGTAAGACAAATACTAGCGGTGAAAGGCTTCCCATGGGAAATGCCTAGCTTTGCTCTCTGGGTCACTACCCAATAGTAGAAACCATGGATTTACAGTCTAATTAGAAACCGTCAGCCTCTCCGGGGTAGCAAAGTTTCTTCCCTGAGAGAAAATATGTTTCAACCATCCAAAATTTAGGGAGCTGTATCTTAATAACTCACGCCTTTTTTGTTAATTCTGAACATTTATCTTTGCCAGTTACATTGAAGTCTCTTATTCAATAAGTGTAGCTGAAAAAAATATATTGAGAAGGTGAATGTCATTACTCACATATCTTGCAGACATCCATCTTGATCTATTACGCGCAACCAGAAAGTGCTCCTTGTTGGAAACGCTGCCACAAACCTGTCAGAACTGCAGTCACACTCATAAAATGGTCCCTTTAGAAAACATACATCTGAGGGCACCAGGGTCGCCAACTTCTCATAGCAATTCACAGCCATTTCTGAGATTCCCAAAAGCAACTGACAAGGATGAGCAGAAGCCAGCACCTCACCAGTCCTTGTTTTAAGAGCACAGTCCAAGCAGTCCATTCTGAAGGAGATCAGCCCTGGGATTTCTTAGGAGGGAATGATGCTGAAGCTGAAACTCCAGTACTTTGGCCACCTCATGCAAAGAGTTGACTCATTGGAGAAGACTCTGATGCTGGGAGGGATTGGGGGGCGGGAGGAGAAGGGGACGACTGAGGATGAGATGGCTGGATGGCCTCACTGACTCGATGGACGCGAGTCTGAGTGAACTCCAGGAGTTGGTGATGAACAGGGAGGCCTGGGTGCCCCGATTCATGGGGTTGCAAAGAGTCGGACACAACTAAGCTACTGAACTGAACTGACTGAAATTTGTTCTGTTTTTTCTCCTCCAAACTAAACTCAAACCTGAAAGCTTCCAGATGAAGGCCAGTATCTCCCAAAATGCTTTCTGGGGAACACTCATTCCAAGAAATGTCAACAGGTTTAAAGACACCCACACATTGGGATCCCTCCATTGAAAAAAAAAATGATTGGCTAAGAATAGGGCCTCCCTGGAGGCTCAGATGGTAAAGCATTTGCCCGCAGTGCAGGAGAACAGAGTTTGATCCCTGGGTTGGGAATATCTCCTGGAGAAGGGAATGGCTACCCTCTCCAGTATTCTTGCCTGGAGAATTCCATGGACATGGGAACCTGGCGGGCTACAGTCCATGGGGTCACAGAGTCGGACACGACTGAACTAACACTTTCACTTCTTCACTTCAAGAATAACTAACCAGGATTCTCTATAGCCAAACTCCTTTGCCTTTAATGTGCATCTTGAATCTCCAAGAGGAGTACATAGCATAAAGTGTTTGCAAGACTTACTTGGCCACGAATGCATTTTCCACAGGGCGGGAGTGTGGGGGGAGCTTGTCTTTGGGATGCTCTAGTAAATGCAGTTTGGTCATCTCTCCCAATATACCAGCATCCAAACCCATAGCAGGTTTTACATGGAGAGCAAGAGTTCAATTCTGTGTGCATCAGTGTGACAAGACCATGGCACCTGCTGGCCTCCAAACCACCACCACCCAGAACACTCTAGGGTGACTGATGGGTTCAGCCTGTGCTAGTCTTGGTTCATCTTAATCTTGTGAAACAGCCACCAGCCTTCATGTGGTTCCAGCCAGCCCCTGCCAGGGAGCAGGCACACTCCAGGGCAGCTGGTTTTCACCTCCCTAGTTTTCTCCTTTATAGACTGTTCCTCTGCTCTCTGCCTCCACTCATTCATTCTTTCTACTCAGCAAATATTTACTGACTGCTTCCAGTAAGACAGGCCCTAAGCTGGGTACCGAGTATTCAAGAGACATAAGAAACAAGCCCTGTCATCTAAAGGCACAAAGAAATCAGTAATTTCAATGCTATTTTCATCATCGCTATGGCTATCAAAAAGTATGAATTAAGTTCCTGATTACACAAGAGAATATTTCAAGCAGGGGCTGGTTATGACCCTCTAGGAGCCAGAAACCTCAGGCAGCCGTGCTAACACAGATGTTGTCTCAAAGTCAGTGAGTTGCTTGCATCAATCAGTGGTTAAGGGCAAGTGCATTTAGGGGAAGAAGACAGGGGTCAGTATCTAATGGCGAAGAGAGTGGGGATGGGGGTCACAAGCACAGTGTGACCATCAGATTTTTGCTCCGCCAGACCCTAGAGGAGCTTCCCTTGTGGCTCAGCGGTACTGAATCTGCCTGCAAATGCAGGAGACGCTGAAAACGTGAGTTCGATCCCTAGGTCAGAAAGATCCCCTGGAGGAGGAAATGGCAACCCACTCCAGTATGCTGGCCTGGAGAATTACATGGATGAGGAGGAGCCTGGCAGGCTACAGTGCATGGGGACCCAAAGAGTTAGGCTGACTAAGCATGCATCAAAGAACATGGGTTGTTAAAAAAGCAGGGGGACTGCCTCCAGGCAATGACCTATGGGAAATATTTTATGCAGAAAAGTCCCCTGTTACTTTGTCTGCCAATGTTTACAATATTTTTAACTACTGGGAGGGAGCAAAGGTCATTTGTATCTGCCTCCAGCTTCCCAGCGGCTATGCCCCTCTGCCCCCACCAAGAGAAGTGTCTGAGCTAGTTGCACACCAGCACGTAGAAGGCATAACTTTGGTCAATAAGCCCTAGAGGTCAGGAAAGCCTCTTGAAACCTGGCTGGAACGCATTCTTCATGTGGTTCCTCAGGGGTTTAAATTGGGTAAGCCATAGTGTGCTTGGCTATTTCAGCCAGAGTCATGATTCTAGCAGCTTAATGATGCCTTGTTGGAGCAGCTGCTGCAGTTCACTGACTGTTCTGAAGAATCCCTTCTTCCTTATATGGAACCCATTATCATAGACCCCAGAGTATGTATCTGCTCAGATCATTGAGCCCCACCTAACACCCCACCCCATCCCCAGGTCTGAACTTCAACCCCTTGCAGTGCTTGCTCCTTGCCAGAGCAGCCCCATAGACACCTTGCCCCATTCATTTCTCTGCTCCTAAAGTTTCTGCTCCTTTTCTTCCTTCAGGGGTGAAGGTATAACACCTGCATGGCTACTGTGGGGGAGCCACGGATACCCAGGCCCTGGGCCTGACCACACAGGCTCCAGCATGACCTGCCATCATGACCCCAAGGGGCAGGGGGGTTTCCACCTCGTGGGGTGAACAGTGCCCAGGGAGATGCAGCAGGAAGGACCCAGCAGGTAGACAGATGCTGGCCATGCCTGTCCTCCAGGCTCTTCTGAAACCATGTTCCCATCAGGCTTCTCTTGGTACATCCTGAGAGTCTGAGCCACCAGCTGTTTCCTGGGGGCACAGTGGTTGGCTTGGTAATACGTCATTCTTTGTACACTTTTTCCCTCCCTCTCCTCTCTTCTGCCTCAGTCTTGCTGCCCTGGGATTCTACCCCTCAATGAAGAGTCACCACATCAGCTTTTGCCTCAGGCTCTGCTTTCCAGGGAATCCAGGCCAAGACTGGGGATGGAGAGAAAGATAAGGGTGTCAGGTCCTGGGTTCTACATTGCTTACACCAGAACAACCCATCTAGCATCTGTTCTGTGCATTAGAATTCCATTGCCTTCGTAGAGAATTCCACTGTGTAATGTGGCGCTAGTGGTAAAGAACCCACCTGCCGATGCAAGAGACATAAGAGACATGGGTTCAACCCTTGGGTTGGGAAGATCCCCTGGAGGAGGGCATAGCAGCCCACTCCAGCATTCTTGCCTCGAGAATCCCACAGAGAGAGGAGCCTGCCAGGTACAGTCCATAGGGTCGCAAAGAGTCGGACATGACTGAAGGGACTTAGCTTGCATGCACACAACTGCATAAACATTTTAAAAATCACAGATCTAAACCAACTCCCTAATTTTATAAACAGTAATACTGAAACATAAGGTGATTTTTTTCCCAAGACCCCTTTGCTGGTAAGTGACAGGGCTAGGATCATCTACATCTGTCTCCAGTCATGTCCAACTCTGTGTAACTCTATGGACTGTAGCCCGCCAGGCTCCTCTGTCCATGGGATTCTCCAGGCAATAATAGTGGAGTGGGTTGCCATGCCGTTCTCTGGGGGATCTTCCTGACTCAGGGACTGAACCCATGTCTCATAAGTCTCCTATATTCGCAGGCAGGTTCTTTACCACTACAGCCACCTGGGAAGCCCTCTTCAAAACCTAGCTTTCCCCCAAAACACCAGTGCTCTTTAACCAGGGGGACACACCAGCATCATCCAGGAACCTGAGAAAATATACACCTCCTGGATCTCACTACTGTCTGAGAACCTCTCAGCTGCCTTGGAAGGACAAGGGCCAAACATTGAGTGTGGAGTTGAACTGTCTGCCCACCTGGCAAAATTCTGCTTGAAACCCTAGTGTCTATATAATCAGCAGAACCTAATACTTATCATGATAATTCAACTGAAACTTTTTTTTTTAATATAGATTCCACTCCTTTCACAGACAGGAGTAGATGAATGAAAGTGCCTGTCAAGTCTGGCATCTCTTGGGGGATTCCCAGGGCCACAACACATTGTGTCTACTTCCTGTGGTTTTCCCCATGCACGTTCATGTATTTAAAGGCTCTGAGAAGTCCTGCAACAAAGAACCCCTTTTCGCTTTGCTCTTAACACTTCTTTGGCCATGGAAACTTTGTGTATGTGTAACACCTATTCACAGAGTACACTCTGTGAAATTCTGCTTTATTTTAGGTATCACCTTCAGGAAGCAGGATTGAGATGAGGAGGAAGAAAATCCACTTTAATCGTCTCTGCAAAGTTAGCTGACATTCCACGCAGGCTGGTTCAATCCCACATTCTGGGCCCGCCTCTCTATCTATTCCCTCCAAGAGAGGAGAAGCAAACACCCATCTCTACTCGGCTTCCTGTCCTTCCTCTCGACCTCTGGGCCAAAGCCAAGGAATGGCTTGCTCCCCTTCTGGTTCCCGGCCCCATATTACCCAAAGGGAAATTCAGTTGGGCTCATAGCAGATAAGTTCAATGAGGCTGTCAAACGGGAACCTGAACTTGAGCAGAGACCAGGAAAGCCTCTGACCAGCTCTGGTTTTCCTTTCCTGCAATTTCAGTGACCTCGTCCTCCACTGCTCCTCTCCTCGCGCTTCCTAATGAAAATCCTCATCCCTGGAAGACCTCGGGAATTGATTCAACAAGTCTGTGTTCAGCACATCGACTGCGGAGACGATATCCTCTTAGCTAGTGATCTGTTTTGTGTTGGAGTGACAAAACATTCCAAAATCCAATTTGCTGTTGCGAATCCTGGTTCATGGAGAAGGCACTGTGAAGAGGGCGGCGGGCAGCCAAGCTGAGCCGGCAAAGAGGATGCTCGACGTCTTGCACACACGTGTCAGCATGAGTCTGAGCAGGCCAACGGTGGCAGCCACTCCCGCTGCGGCCCGGAGGGGTGGTGATGAAATCCAAGGGCACCCTTCTAGCCGCCTCAAGTTTAGCAGAAGCTTCACTCACTTCAGCGTGGAGAAGCCAAATAAATAACACACAGAATGAAAGTTTGTCTTTTGGAGAGACAAAAAACAAACCACAATCAGATCACCTGTGGATGTTCCCTACAGTATTCAGGCCAGAGAGACCAAGTCAGGTAGCTTAGGCCCGACTTCCAGGTGGGACAACACCCAGCTGGATGAATGGGCTCCATCAGGGCCTTGCTGCCCACATTTCTCAAAATTGGGATGTCCTTCCTGGCTAAGTGCTACACTTACCATAAGTCTGTACAATGACCTTCCCTACCCACAGGCCATTTGCCCTGATTTCCAATGAATCTCCGCTCCAACACCATATGGTCTAGGCCCCCAGCACATCATGACATCCACAAGCAAAGATTCCTTTCTTGCCTCTGGCTTCCAAGATCTGGAACCCTAGGGTGGCTAATCAATGAATGAGGCAGCAAGTGGTGAGCACCTCCTGTGTGCACACTTCCCAAAGAATGAAAAGACCGTGCGCTGTATAGCAGAGGGGCCTTGGGCATTCATTCCATCTTAGTTTCCAGACCACCAAAATGAGAATAAATAATCCCCACTTTACTGCATGATTTGAAGGATTAAATGAGAGTGTGAAGCAGCCACTGGGAGAACTAGACTCCTACCAGCATAAGACTCTGAGCCTCACAGAGTCAAAAGCAGAGATCAGGACCGCACTCATTCACTCCTCCTTAGGCTTTTCCCAGGATGAAATAGGAGCTGCCAAATGAGGCAAGAGTCACCCTCAGGAACTGAGCACTCTGCCAGAATGATCCTCAAAATTTCACAACCAACAGCAGTCAAGGATAAGGCCCAACCCTATTTGGTGATAGGGGAAGTCGAGGTTCAAAGAATGAATAGATTTGTCTGGGATCACAGAGGTGGTCCAAGGGAGAAACCAGATATTCTAAACCTCGCCCCAGCACATTCCCTGCAAACCTCCCCAGGGCTTGCTAAAGATGCAAACAGCACAGTGTCAAGGGCCCAGGTCAGTCCCCCTACTAGCTGTGTGATCCTGGACAAAGTCCTTACCCTTCCCCCAACACTGCCCCCACCTCAGTTTTCTGGTGGAGGAAATGGGGATAATAACAGTGATTGTCCCTCTGGGCTGTTACAGGGAAGACATGGGCCAACCTGTGCAAACCCTTAAACAATGCCTCTACCAAGTAAGTGCTCAGGAAATACTAGCCACCATTATCATTACTAATTATTATTATTTTTCATTCTGTTATTTTCACAAGGACAAATACGTCCTCACAGCCTCTTCCCTGTTGAGGCTGATGTCACATGATCCTAAGCACAGAGATGCGGGGGTTCATGCAGACTTGGCCTGGGACTCAGAAAGCTTTTCTTCCAAGCTGCTTGGTACCAAGCAGGGAAGCAGCTTCCTCTTTCAGGAACAAGGCCCCTGCTCTGGGAATTAGGACCCCTGCCTCCCTCCACTTTAAAGATCCCTCGCTTACCACTAAGCAGCAGAGGCCCCTTCAGCCTCCCTACTGACTTCACCTTCCTGCCACAACTGGAAGGCTAGCTGTGACCTGGGCAGTGAGGAGGAAGGAAGGAAGAGCCGGTCAGCCCGGACCAAGAGAGGGGATCAAATGGGCGTGCAGGGTGGAGAGCAGTCGGGTGCATACCTACTAGACAGGTAGCCTCTGCAGGGCTCCACTAGCCCAAGCCTTGCTCCACAGAACCCATAGGGCAATTACTCTAATCACGCGCATCTCTGCAACAGCCGTTTGATTTATTAGTGCGCCGTCTTTTTAAAATGCCGCTCTTAAATATAAATAACACTTAATCATCCAGCTGTCGTTAAATTCATGTTATATTGATTTCTTGGAGTGCCACAAATTTGAGGGCGAATGGGCTGGCGGATGTGTGCACGAAGCCACGAGGTGGATTGGCAAGGGGAGGGGTGGGGATGGGAGGAAAGTGGCGGGGCGGGGGGAGGAAGAAGGGGTGTCAAGGGAGGGACATGAGCCCTGCTCCACTGCCCGAGGGTCCCAGCCGGCTTCACATCGGGCAGCGCTGGACACAGAAGAAAAAGAGGAGAAAAGAGCCGAGAAAGAGTAAGTAGCACATGTGTTGCATCCCAGACGCATCCCAGCCTGGATCTCGGGCGGGTTTTCTGCAGGGCAGACACCCTATCACAATCCCTCGCTGAAGCCACCCCAACAGGTCTTGAAGTGGCATTGTCTGTGAATTGGCTTCTCCGGGTGAGGATGGGGAGAAAAACGACTAAAAAAATGCCCCCTAGCTGGCTAGGAGGAGAGAGATGGGCGGCGATTTCTTTTGCATCAAAGCTTAGGGATAACTAGGAGCTAAGAGCGGGTGATTTCCCCGCCCCCTGAGCGCTCTCTCCACTTCAGGACCGCTGCCGCGCTAGAAAGACACAACCCCCTGCCGCCGCCCCCCACCCCCACTTAATTCCCAGCAGCCTTGGTCGTGATTAGAAGGATTGGGAGGCCAAGTGTAGGAAGACTCTGCGGCGCAGACTTCCCTGTCTGCGGGGAACAGCGGCCGCGGGGAGGGAGAGGTGCAGAAACGCAGAAAGGAAACAACTTGGCGGCCTCGGATTCCTCCGGAAACGTTTGCCCGAGCGTCGGTGGGCATCCAGAATGATGGGCTGGGAGGACAGAGGCGAGCCCGGCAGTAGCTGGCGAGAAGGAAGGGCTCGCCGGCAAGCCACGCCGCGCGCCCACAGCAGAAGCGCCGGGAGCACAGCCCCGCAGCAGCGAGGGTCTGCAGAGAAGCTAGTTGGACTCCCTTCCGAGCAATGAGGAAGCCCCTCCCCCACCCAGAGAACTTAACTGGAAGGCTACTGGTGGGCTGGTGGAGAGGGAGTGACAAGGAACGTGACATGCTCCACGGCTGGGCCAGAGAGCCAGGGAAAAAATGAGAGGTACAGCGAGCTTTACACAGATGTTAATTAATGCCTGCTTTGTCCTAGAAACCAAATTGGTACCTAACACTAAGTTCCGAAAGTGTGGGGATTTTTTGAACCCATGTTAAAAAAAAAAATGTTAAGCTTGTCACCAGCATAGTGACTGCTGGCTTGGCGTGAATATGATGGATCCTGAGGCTGCGAATAATCAAGAAAAGAAAGTGGTTGGGGAAGGAAGCAGAGAAAGGGGCAGCGATTTCTCCTGGAAGGCACATAGACCTTTCTAGAAGCTTGGACCCCACCCTTCTGCCCTTTTAAGGTGCCCTGAGGGAATGTTTACCTGGGAGCCACCCACTGTCGCTGGTGCTCCCTATTTCTGAAGAAAACCATGTGCTGCTCCACGCATACGTGGGACCTCCCTGTCCATGCACACACAGGGCATGCCTGCGAAATGTTAAGGCTCTCCCATAACCTCAAAGGTATAGATAGAGATGGGTCCCGCTGTCAACCTTTGTTATGTGGTTGAAAGAGGTGACCACATACAGCAAGGCTTTTTGAGAAGGTGCGCGTATATCTAGGTGCGTGTACACACACCCACCATTCTTAAAAAGAGAATAATATCTCTTTTCCCGACTGGGTTCTCCCCATTGTGAGAGCTTTGCTTTATTCCATCTACCCTTTTCAATCAATCAAAGAGCAGCTCACACAGCACACAGCGGGGAATACAATCTCCCTCCTGAGGATGTCTGGTTCTCTCCTTCCCAGCCTAACCGGAGACCTTTGCAGGAGCTGAAAAAGTTTGCAAATAGCAGAGAGATGGGGGTAGGAAGAGGGCCCTTTAGTTCAGCACCCATCTTCAGTATTTACAGAATCAGCCCAATCCTGTGACCAGCACTGAAGCCCACTTGTTCGAAAGAATGTTGCCTCCTTCCCCCTAATGTTCTGGAAAACTCCCAACATATTTTTCCCACTGGTGGGTTTGCAGGATACACTGAACACATGATCTTGTATAGAGAGTACAAGCTGATTCCATTTCTTGCCAAGTTGCCCAACGAGCTATGCCAAAAGGGACAGCTCCAGAAACACAGAACCTCGCTAAATCTATATTCAACTCCAAACTGCTGTTGTAATGGATCTCACATTCTGCTCCCTACAACTGAGCCCTGAACGGGTTGGTCTTTGATCCCCAAATGGGAACTGTGGAAAAAAAAAAAACAAACTTTGGGAACCCTATCACTTCCCACCTCCTCCAGAAAAAGTTTGAAAATGGGCAGCCTGTGACACTCCAGCCAGAGAGGGGGAAAAAAAAAAAAAGGACAAGCTTAAGGGAGATAGAGCCTTGAACCACAGGCGGTTCCACATGTCAGGAGCAGCCTGGCTCTCCGAGACGCTGCCAGACCCAACAATGCCTGGCCTCTTTGTAGGGTGGGCACTGTTGAGGTGGTCATGAAGGTGGTGGTGGGGGGACCCTCCTCCCTTCCTGCAGTGCGCCCGCTTCCATCTCCCTTCTAGTTCTATTTCTCAGACACACAGCTCGAAAGGCACGTGGCAGGTGTTAGGCGCAGACAGGGGAAAGTATCCCCATGTTTCCCCAGGCACAGCGCAGCGGAAAGGCTAGGGAGCCCCCGGCGCGTGTAGGATTGCTGTTGCCCACTGACTGGAGACACTAGTAGGTTAGATCTTCTACGGAGGATCCGGCCCCATACAGTCTCTCTAGACCAGCCACACACCCAAAGCGATGCTTAAGCCCCTTCCTGCCTGAAACCCCGGCGCATTCCCGGGAAAGCAAGCGTTGCCTCGCTTCAGAAAGGCGGTTGTGCTGCCTCTTACTGGGGAAACGCAGTGCCTGTTCCATACGCACCGCCCTACAGAACTGCAGCCCCATCCGCCTCTGTGGCCCACCCCGCTCTCCAAAGATCTGTCTGAATATCTGTCGGTCCGTCCCAGCGTTAAAACCCCTCGCTGCGCCAAGGCCACGGAGCAGAGATTACCTGGGGCGGGTCTCCCAAGACCATGACTTCTCTGGTTTTTTTTTTTTTTTTTTTTTTAACCAGCTAGGGATGCCAGTGGCTGGGAACTAGGGGAAGAAAAAATCGCTCCCTCAACCTGGCCGGCCGGGAGGGAGAGGCAAGAAGGCACAGAATCCCACCCGAAAGTCCCGGTTGGCGAAGTCTGAGTCCCAGAGCGTCAGAGGAGAAAGAACACGGGAAATACCTGCTCCGGCCGCTCCGCACCTACGTGGGTGTTCAGGTGGGACGTGGACAGGTGCGAATGCGCGGCGTGTGCCTATGTGTACGTGTGTGTGTGCGCGCGCGTGTGTGTGTGTGTGTGTGCGTGCGTGCAGGGGGCTGGCTCCGGGGCAGCCCAGGACTCCGGACCGCGCGGGTATCTCCGCCCGCGCTGTCCTCGCCCGCCCGGCTCCTTACCTGCAAGCGCCGCTTTGCCTGCTTCAGCTGGAGCGCCGCATTGACACTGCAGATGGTGCTGGGGCCGCTGCCTCTCGCCCTCCTCTGAACGTGTGCGTGTGCGCGCGTGTGGCTGCCTCCTCCAACCCAGCCCCGAACCAACGCGAATACTCCACCGAGGCGCGGGGAACCCGGGGGGGAGGCCAGGGAAGCGGAGGGCGAAATCAGAGCCTGCTTGACAGCTCCTCCGGCGGCGTCCAGGGTGGGCGGAAGGTCCAACAGAAAGGTCGGGAAACGCGGCTAGCTTCCAAGCACCCCTTTTCCCCGAGATCCCGAGCCCCGAAGCCCGAGCAGCAGCGGTGGCAGCTCTCGGGGGCTGCGGTGGCGACGCGGGGCCGCCCCCCTTCGTCCCCACCCCCGCGGGCTGAATGTCCTTGATGCCAAGCGGGCACGGCGGCGTCACTCCGCACCGCCCATGCTCGCCCGGTCGGGCCGCTGCCCGGGCGCGGCAAGTGCGCCGGGGACCCGCCGGGGAGCGCTGTCCGCGCCTCTGCGCGCCTCCCTGGGC
>NW_024070202.1:96493787-96656023 GCF_014754425.2 Oryx dammah
CTCCCTCCCTCGCCGTGCCCCCGCCCCTCCCCGTCGCCCGCCGCCGCTCCCTCCCTGGCTCGCGCTGGCTGGCTCGGAGCTCGGCTGACAGCTAGACCGCCCGAGAGCGGCCGGCAGAGGGGGCAGGGGGTGCCTCCCCGCACCCAGCGCCCGCGCCGCCGCCTCGTCCTCGCTCCCCGCTCCCACGTTGAAGGAGACCCGCCTGGTGCCCTCGGCCCGCACCAGGCGATTCCGCCGGCGGCGAGGTGGGGCGGAGGGGCGCGTACTTGGTGGCACGGGAGCCGGGCGCGCCCGCGAGATGGGGCAGACAGCCGCCTCCGGCAGGTCCGGCCGGATATGGGCGCCAACGGTCGGAGGGACCCCCAGGTGCTCAGAGCCAACACACCGACACAGGCACCGGTGCCCCGAATCAGAGCCCCGCCCCAACACCCAGCGGGGAACCTGAGGATGCGAGGCTTGTTTGAGTGGTCAGTGGCCCTTTTTTCCCTTGCTAACCTGACTTCTCTAGTCCTGTTCCTATTGAGGCCAACCTGGCTCCTCTCTTCTTGAAAACCCTAGATCCTAGACCAGAGCAAAAACAGACAATACCAACATCAGGGTGGTTTCTGAAGTCCAAAGAAAACAATCAGGACGTGGCTCAGGTTCAGAGATCCATGGGGCAGGGAGCAAATATGGAAGTGAGCAGCTCTATCTCTGAAACCTCTGTCTGCATCCTCCCAGGACTGTGCCCCATCCAGCAAAAGAAACTGCGATTTCCACACTTAATTTAGCCCGAGACATCCACGTGTCCCTCCCTCAGCCCGGCTACAACCTCCACCCAGGCACCAAAGTGGCACCATCAATTCTGCCCTCCAGGGACCTCCTCCCATGGGCAGCCATCAAGGATGACCCTCAAAAGGAGCCCATGGTTCTGGCTTCCTCCCTCCTGTCTGGTTTTCAACTTTCCTTTTCTCCCCCCACAGCCATCAACTTCCTGTCCATTACTGTCCTCCCATCAAAACATCTTCAGGGAATCTTCCTACTGGGTGGAAATGATTGACAACAGCATACATTTCTACACCTTCCTGTAGGAGTTCTGTTTCCACAGAGATCAGGGTTTCAAACCAGGGAGACTGAAACCAGCTGGGCACTGGGGGGCTATACAAGCCCCAAGGTGACAGTGCCCTCAGGTCAGGCCGGACCCACCCAGACAGGCCTTGCTGAAGCTTTGCCGTGGAGAGGTGGCTGCCCGGATGAGCAGGAGAGCGCCAAGCCCCAGTGAGAAGGAAACCAGACATGGGTTGTTTGGTGAGAGGGTATTCCAGGAGACACAGTGGAGCCCTGGGAGCTTCTGGTCCTCCACTGAGCGTCGCAAGGCCCAGAAAGCAGCAAGGACTTATCTTATTAGCTTGCGTTAATACATTGATCTGTCTCTTCTCTTCTCAGAAAGCTTGGATCCCAGACTCTAGATAAAGTACACACTATCAGGTTAGTTCGGAAGTCCAGAGAAACAGAACAAAATAAGTCAGTCTTGCTGCTTCTTGGACCTCCATCAGGATTTGAGGAAGCCCAGGACCAAATGTTTCTCCAGGCGGGACCCAGACTAGGGAGAGACAAGCCAGGCGCCCCAGAGGTAAAATTTCAGGAGGTATGCACGCTCAGGCGCCTTCCTGTCAGGCTGTCCTCACCCCGGTCTGGGCCCCACTTCAAGATATCTTCTCTAAAATTGCTGCATGAAACCATCACAGTCCTCTCCCAGAGGTGACAGCCCCACAGAAAAACCCTAATGGGTTACTTATGGAATATGGTTCCATAAAAGCAGGAGGGAGGGGGAACCTTTTCAAATGTGTTTACCACTCAGCTTTCAGGGTACTCCATAAAAATGCCGAAGGTTGGGGGGAGTGAGAAAAACATCTCTGCTTCCATTCTCAGCCATCTAGCATGTATTTTTAATACAACTTGATTTTTTCTCTTGTAGCTTGTGTGTGCACATGTGTGTGTGTGTGTGTGTGTGTGTGTGTGTGTGAATATTGCTGGTACGCCCCAGGTCCATTTTCTGATGGATGGATGGGAAGTCAAAGACCTTTTTTTTTAGCGGTAGCAAATAAAATATATTTATTATTCTTTATCTTCTGCCTAGTGTGTAGCGTCATTTATTTTCATTCAAAGAAATGAATGCCATGTGGTGCCTGAAGAGCAATAACAGAGCCAAATGACAGAGAAAGAGTGAGGCAAAGAGCTGGCCCAACAGTGGGCAGGTGAGGGGTCCCACCAGCCAATTCTCCTGTAGTCAACAGGGCCATTTTCCTTCTTTTCCCTTCCATTTAACCTTCCACTTAACAACCAGGTGAAAGGTGTGCTGAGGGGTGGTTATAAGGTCCTTGCAAGGAAGAACATGAAAGGTCAAATTAGCAACAGTGCTGGACCTGTTTTTTTGTTTTGTTTTAATTATGATAGCCGCTTGTGTTTACTCTCTCTGCGCTGGAGAGTGCAATGGGTTGGGATGAGCCGTGCTCTAGACCGGATGTTAGAAGACCTGGGTCCTAGTCCTGACTCTGCCACCTGCCCGTTCTATAATTTGGGGTGGATCAGACCTTTTCAGTGACACTCTGTCTTCTCACCTGCCCCATTTACCCCTTGGAGGCAGTGACATTTGGAAGATGCTATCCACGTGCTTGGAGACTCTAAGGTAAGCGCGGTATACACCTAAGGGATTAGCAATACTTTTCAGAGGACCTTTTTAAAAATAGCACCCTACAGGGAGGGCCAGAAGGTTCTCTGTCATCTTGACCATTCTCTGTCACTGGGAAACACAGCGTCTACACTGGTTCAAAGTGGGTTTCTGCAGGACGTACAGACCCTCTTAGCTCCTGCACATCCACCCCCACCCCGCCCCTGCCTGCTGGGGAGGGGCCTAGAGAGACCGGAGCTTTCTCCTGCTGAGAGTGGGTCTGCAAGTCACCCACACTCTGCCTGCGCTAGTTGGGTACACTGCAGAGGTCATTGCCTGATTTACGGCCGCAAGAGGGAGAAACTAAACGGCATACCGCTTCCTAAAGTCCTGTTTTCTAAGGAGACTATTTTGGTGACGATTTGGTGGTGGTTTCTAGAGACAGTTGAGAAGTAGAGTAGTGGTTCATCCCTCAGGCTGAATAAAAGGCCAGATTTAACGGGAGAGGGGAGAAGAAATCCTTGAGTTTTCCTTCACTTAGCCACCACCGTTTTATTAGTCTAGGAACAGAACCGCTATTTAAGTTGATAAAAGCCAGATTTGCTCGTTAAATAAATCACCAGAGCCTGGTGGTGCTATGGAGAAAAATTTCCCCCCATAACTGGCCCCATGGCTGGGTTTGAAACTGCACCCGGCGCTGGATGGAGGAAAAAAACAAAAAGACAAAAAACCCAGCCGAGTCCGCAGCTTAAAAACCTACATTGTGGCGCCACCTGCAGGCGAGTAGAAATATCAACATTATCCCAACGCAGCAGAGACTGGGAGGAAAGAGGCGACAGACACTGCACTTGGAAACAGGGGGTCAGGGTTCCAGACGGAGAGAAGGACCCCAACTCCCCAGGTGACCCCTGATTTCCAAGTGTGTCACCAGGTGCCCACCACACTCCTGCCAGCTTCAATCTGCATCCTCCTGAAAGCTGACGTTTCAAGATGTCCACAACTGCTCTCAAGATTCTCAGTCTGCAGAAACAAACATTTTTTTCCTGTCTCCTAAGGGGTTAAGTTGGGCTTCCCTGGTGGCTCAGTGGTAAAGAATCCACCTGCCAATGCAGGGGATGCAGGTTCCATCCCTGGGTCCTGGGTCTGGAAGATCCCCTGAAGAAGGAAATGGCAACCCACTCTAGTAGTCTTGCCTGGAGAATCCCGTGGACAGAGGAGCCTGGTGGGCTACCATCCATGGGGTCACAAAAAAGAGTCATACATTGCTTAGTGACTAAACAACAAGAAACAAGGGGTTAAGTCGGCCTCTAACCTAAGGGTTCCATTTCCAAGACTCCAGGCCATCACGCTGTAAAACCGGACAGAGAAATGACTTCCCTTTGAGGAGGGTGGGGCAGGAACATCCTTGTGGCACCACAGTTCCTAATTGTACTTGACCTTGGTGACAGAGGGGGTGGGTGCTTCCCTGTAGCTCAGATGGTAAAGAATCTGCCTGCCATTTAGGAGACCCGGCTTTGATTCCTGGGTCGGGAAGATCCCCTGGAGAAGGGAATGGTACCAACTCTGGTATTCGTGCCTAGAGAATGCCATGGACAGAGGAGCCTGGCAGGCTAAAGCCCCTAGGGTTGCAAAGAGCTGGACACAACTGAGCGACTGACACTCTGGTGACTGGGTATCGTTAGTAGAGCCAAATCACCTCAGGTTTCTTCAGCCTGTGGGTGCTAGCGAGGAACCCCATAGTGACATCTGAATCTCATCTCCCAGCTTTTTCCTGCTCATGCAGACTTGGCCTCCACTGACAAGCTCCTCCCTGATTCCTCCCATATGTCAGAGACCCCCAAGAATGGTTGTGCTGAGGAACAAGTCTGATCACGTTATCCTCCGCAGGCCTCGTCATGGACGTCCACTGCCACAGCCACATGATGGAAGGACATCTTGGCATCGCCTCTGCCCGCCTACACTGCTGGGCACAGCCAGCCCTGCTGCTCGGCTGTGGCTTCCCAGGCCACAGCAGGGGTCCAGTGCCAAGGCAGGCAGGATGCTCGCTCCCTTCTCCCACTCACATGCTTAGTGGATCTTGGTCATCTGGGTCATGAAGCAGGTCCCATACCTCCCAGGGTTCAGGCCCTAAATCCTCTTCACCCACAGAAAGGGAGAAAGTGTCACTCAGTTGTGTCTGACTCTCTGCAACCCCATGGACTGCAGTCCAGCAGGCTCCTCTGTCCATAAGATTCTCCAGGCAAAAAGATCCTCCCCAGACCCCTCACCAACCACCTCTCTCCAGAATTCTCCCTTCTCTTCCAGCTAATGAACCACTTGTCTTTTCAACTGCAGGAACCAGTCATAGGATACAGTGGGTGGTAGGGATGCGACCTAACTTGATTGGCCAGAAATAGCAGAGTGACCATTCTGGCCAGCTCCATATCTTGCTACAACAAGAAAACGTAAACACTTCTGTGTGACCCTTCTTGGAGGTTCCACCCCAGGAGGCATGAGGTCCTATAGCACGCCTGAATTCCAAGAACAAGATGCCATTCATGGCTTCCACATGAAGGCTCCATCTTGCCTCTGCCCCATTCACCTGCCAAGTAGCTTAAAGCAAGTCACTTGGCCCCTCTAACTGGGGCACCAAGAGCACAAAGGCCTCGGTTGTTTTCCTCGTAATGAAGATGGATTTGCGCTAATGGATGAAATACCTTATCTGGTAACACACATTTCCAAGGTGATTGCCAGGTGGTCTGAATATAATCTTCTAAGTAACTGTGATAACCAGCCTCCAAAATGGCCCTAGTGAGCCTTGCCAACTGGTATTCATGCCCTCCTGCAGTCTCCTCCCACAGATACTGACTCAGGAAACCAGGAAAAGACAGCATGTGACTTCTAAGGCTAGGTCATCAAAGACGTTGCAGCTTCCATCTTGGTCTCGTGGATCACTCTCTCTGGGGGGATGAACATCACCAGGTGGTGAGAACCCTCAAGCATCCTTGAGGAGAGAAAGTGAGGTTTCTCACCAAGAGCCAGCACAACTTGGCATCGCATGGGAGAACTGCTTTGAAAGGGGGTCCTCTAGCCCCCACCAAGTCTTCAGATGATTCCAGCTTTAAGTCTTTCAACTGAGGCCCCAGACATTGTAGAACAGACAAGATACTGCTGTTGTTCAGTCGCTCAGTCATGTCCAACTCTTTGCGACCCCATGGACCGCAGCACATCAGGCTTTCCTGTTCTCCACTCTCTCCTGGAGTTTGCTCAAACTCCTGTCCACTGAGTTTGTGATGCTATCTAACTATTTCATCCCCTGTTGCTCTCTTCTCCTTTTGCTTTCAATCTTTCCCAGCATCAGAGTCTTTTCCAAAGAGTTGACTCTTCACCTCAGGTGGCCAGAGTATTAGGTCTTCAGTCCTTCCAATGAATATTCAAGGTTGATTTCCTTTAGGATTGATTGGTTTGATCTCCTTGCCATCCAAGGGACTCTCAAGAGTCTTCTCCAGCACCACAGTTCGAAAGCATCAGTTCTTCGGCACTCAATCCTTTTTATGGTTCAACTCTCACATCCATACACAACTACTGGAAAAACCATAGCTTTGACTAGATGGACCTTTGTCAGTTAAGTGATGTCTTTGCTTTTTAATACACTGTCTAGGTCTGTCATAGCTTTCCTTTCAAGAAGCAAGCATCTTCCAATTTCATGGCTGCAGTCACCATCCACAGTGATTTTGGATACTGTTGGAGGTGGGTTATTAAGCTGTGGATAACTAATCATATAGTGATTTACAGGAGAGGGAATCCTCCCCCTAACCTTGGTATCATTAGCCTCTTATTCTTTGAGCTCACTTAGCTTTAAAGAAGGACAGAGAGGGGCATGCTTCATGCATGATACTGACTATACTGGGCAGGACTGGGCATTAGTATTTATGTGCCCTGCCAGGAACTCACTACAGAGCTCCTGCATCAAGCCCCTCACCATATTTCACTGTGTTAAGTGAAAATGAGAAAACCCAGCCAGGGGGCTGGAAGGCACAACACGCACAGTGCTGGAGTCGTGCTCACTTTAAGTAGACGTGGTCATTTCCAGAGTGTCGGCTTCAGAAACACCCCACACTGAGACACAGAGTGGGATTGGGTGCCGTTCATGTTAACAAGCTGCCCGGCACCTGCCCGCATGGGGAGCCTCTTGGAGGTCAGACTGAGTGGACTCTGGTGTGAGCACCATGCCTGCAGTACTGAGAAAGTTCCTCCCACCTGATCCTGACCCTCCCTGCACTGCCAGGCAGCGGGGAAGCCCAAGGTCTCAAGAGAAGACACTGCAGGAAGAGACCGGAAACAGGAGGCGGCGACTTCCCCTCCACTCGGTGCGCTGTGAGGACGTCCGCCCGTCACCAGCTTCGAGGAATCGCCTCAGCCCTCTGCAGCTTCTGGAGAACCAGACAGCGCCTGAGGGTCGTCAGGGGCCCAGGCACTCACAAGGGGAAGGAGGAAAGGAGGAAGGAAATGAAGGGAAAGACGTGCCTGAACTGAGCTGGCGCTGAAAGAGCTGCAGATGGCGCCTCAGGGAGTTTCCCGGGACCATGCGTAGACCCAAGGTGACTTCTTTCCTCCTTCACATCTCCCTTCATTCTCTCTTCCTCTGTTTTAAAAGGGCTTCCTCCCAAAGCACTCCTGTCTGCCAGCTTTACAAATGCTGGGTGTCTGTCCCTTGTGGAATCCCCAAGGTCATAGCAGTACTTGGTAGTTAAGTGCGTGGGAGGTCCCACGGTGCACGCCTCTCCTCAGCCCTGCCCTCAGCGATACCACTCTGACCGCAGAAACCGGCCATGGTAGGAATATTTACACCACAGGAATCAGCACACACTGAAAACCAGGGCGCGCCCGCCCCCCCCCCCTTTTTTTTTCTTTTTCTTTCTTTTTGGTGGAGAGCCACTTGTTAAACCTTTCCAGAAAGGCACCAGCCAGGGCCAGTGATAGGCCAAAAATGAGGCAGGTCAGCACAGGCCAGGCCGGCTGAGCTGTTCAGCTGACTGTTCACAGGTGCCTAGCAAATGCAGCAACCACAGGAGCTCAATTTAGTGTCTCTGTGGCCAGAGTGAGAGTTCCCTTCTGCCCACGCCCCACCTCTAGATAACTAGAAAATGTTGAGGCATACCCTTCCTAGTAGCTGTTTTTCCCCAAGTCCTGTGTCTAAGGAGCTTTGTCTCATGTTTCTTGACACTAGAATCAAGAAGGAAAGTGATTTTCTTTCCTTGCCAGGCAAACTGAGGCAAGAGATGTTGAAGTGACGTATCTCAGGTTACACAGGAATCTGAAATGTAAACCTGTTAACACCTGTCAGTCACTCTCACCACTTCAACTTTCAGATTAATACCTTGGATTTGGCAGCAATTCTATTTTCATTCCCTTAAAGCACTGCTGTTAAAATTACGGTACAACCATGCAACAGAACTCAGCGTAGTTCTTAAACAAATGAGATAAATCTATGTAATCAATGCTCTGAAAAAAAAATGCAGAAAGGTATTTGTGTGTATGCTTGCATATTTTTGAATATAGAGAATACTGCATACATATCTATATAGCTTTATATATACATAGAACATTTTGGAAGGAGACAAAATATACTTACCAGCAGAAACCTTAGAGTAGGAGCCAAGGTAATATATATTTTATTGTTTCATTGCATATCTTTTGTTCTTTTTGACATTTTACCCTGTGCAAGTATTACATTCTCCATGCAAGTATTAAAAAAGCTAGTTAAAAAGGAACAAAAAAATACTGCTGCTAAAAGCATCTTCATCACACCACTCTCGATTCCCGAATCCAGCCAACCACTCCTCCACCCCATCTGTATCATATTCAAGTTTGCTTTTGTTCTACTTTCTGACTATCTGCTCCATCTTGCTTATCTTCTGCAGGCTGCCATGAAGGTCATGTAGCCGTCTGTCTGCGCAGCATCATGGGGTCAACATCCAAGCTCTAGTTCTCATCTCTCATTTCCTAAAGACCAGCCAGCATCCTACTTGCACTGAGGACTTCTGTAGATACTAATTGACTAGAGGGAGATTCCCGGATTGATCCAGAACATCCTTTCCATGCTAAAGCAAGTAAATTTGCGTTCATGTGCAGTTTGTCAGTCATGTCCAACTCTTTGCAACCCCATGGACTGTAGCCCGCCAGGATCCTCTGTCCATGGGATTTTCCAGGCAAGAATACTGGGTTGCCATTTCCTCCTCCAGGGGATCTTCCCAAACCAGGGATCAAACCCTCATCTGCTGCATCTCCTGCATCGGTAGGTGGATTCTTTACCACCGAGCCACCTGGGAAGCCCCAAAGCCAGTAACTTTAAGTCAAAGGCAGTATTCTTCTCCAGTGTGGTCAGTAAACTCATGAACACTGATACCCAGAAATGGTACAGGCTAAACACATGATAATGCCAGGAAGCATTTAGATATTAACAGGTGAAAAAACTCCATACTGTGGTTTTAATCTCATCAGGAACTGTGGGAGGGTGTGCATGCTAAGTCGCTTTAGTCATGTCCAACTCTGTGTGACCCCTTAGAATGTAGTCCGCCAGGCTCCTCTGCCCATGAGAATCTCCAGGCAAGGATACTGGAGCGGGTGGCCATTTCTTCCTCCAGGGGATCTTCCTGACCCAGGGATGGAACCCGCATCTCGTATGTCTCCTGTGTTGGCAGGCAGGTTCTTTACCACCAGCGCCACCTGGGAAGCCCCAGGAACTGTGTAGGGACAGGGAAAGGACAAGGGACAGGCAAACCTCATTCTCATTTTTCAAAAGGTGAAAATAATGTAAGTTCTGAAAACTGCAAACAGATGAGCTGGCCCTAGATATTGACCATTGGCTCAGTAAAGGGCTGGCATGTGATTATTTAGAAAATGATATAGTGAGTGCTAGGAATGGGCCTGTGATTGCCAAGAACAAACCCTACCAGGTTGGTTTTGCTCCCTAATTCAACAATGTGGTGAGGCTTTCACATCAAAGAAGTGTGGGAGAGACTCTCTGAATTGATCAAGGATTCTTTAATAAGATCTTTCTAGAACACAGGGTAATGTGGGCTGGATAGATCAACTAATTGAGTGGTGAAACCCCAAAGATCATCTTCAATGCATCAAGACAGCATCGAGGAAGGTTTTCTTGGGGTCTGTGTCTGAGCTCAGTTCTCAAACTAATCCTGTTCAACAGATTTACTGGTAACTTGGATAAAGACGGAGGAGACATAGTCATCAAATTTGTCTCTGACTGCAAGCAATGAAAAAAAAAAAGTTAAATATAAGTATTTACAATCCTGATCCTTGCTCGGGAAAAAGAAACCTTTGCTTAATATTGGGCATTTTTGGTGTTCGTAAGGAATTTTGATGTTGACCTGGGGCACCATGCTGAGGAATGAAACAGTGAGAGAAGCTGAACTGACCTACATATGAAAATATACAGAGCTCTCCAGAAAGAAGGATCTGGCAAAGAGGAAGGAATGGGGCAGCAGCTTGAGAAGGAAGGGGACTGGGAGGATGGGTGGGAGGAAGGTGGAAAGAAGGCTGTGAGGATGGAGTCCCTGGAGGCACGTGAGCATCAGCAACAAAAAGAGTGGGTTTCAGGAAGTCTTTCAGAGCATGTGATGTAATTCCTTCTTTTGATGCCTCCTCAAGAGATCGTCAGTAGAAAACTTTGTAATTTGTCAACGCTTTGAAAAGGTTGATTTTTGCATTTCTTTTGGATATATTGTCAAGTTGGGATGGATCTTAAGGCAGAATCAAGAAGACCCTGTTTTATTCAGGATACAAGTGCATGATCAAAGTCTAACAACATAAAATAGACTCTCTGAATTCAAAAATAATTTTGCGTGCTGAAATTATGGAGAAGTTTTTTTCAACAAAATGAAATTTAATATAGATACAACCAAGGTCCTAAACATGGGTGTAAAAAAACTTTACAAATACAGGATCAAGGAGATGTGGCTACATTCTTTTTGCGTATAAGCTAAGGTTGAAAATAAGCTCTACATGTGAATCAACAGTGAGAGGTTGTCAAAGTCAATGGAATCACAAGCTATGTTATTAGAGAGTGGAGTCCTAAAGGGAACAAGGATATTTCTGCTCTACTTTGAGATGCTAGACCATACCTAGATTATTGCATATGGGTCCCAGGCCCCATATTTTCAGAGTGGCTGAGCCCAAAAGGGAGTTAAAATCCTGTTATATTTGGAACTACCAAAGAAGCGAGTGATGTCCAGCTTCAAGGAAGTAAGCATCAAGGCAATATGACAACTTCAAATATTTGAAGAGCTGTCAAGGGAAGGAGTTGCTGAATTAGCTCTAAGACTTCAAAATATCCAAGCATGATCAATGAACAGAATTTCTCTTACATAGGGTTATTTTGGCCCACTATAAAGAATGCCTTTCTAATAGAGGTCGCTAAAAACAGAAGAGACCTTCTTGGGTGGTAGTGATGTATTCAAACTTGATGTATTCAAACAGGAAGTGACACCTAGGTAAAGGCTAGATAGAGTTTGGATGAAATGACCTCCACTGTCTCTAAGGGTCTGAGATTTTAGTTATTTTGTGTTTAGTGTTGTATCCTCCATAATGCCATGGGTTTTGCTGTGACTCAGTAAATGTTTATTGAATCAAAATGGAATGCTTTGAGTGTCATGTCTAGGGAAGATAACCAACATCCTGCCCAAGACTATCACCAAGGAGAAGAATCAAGGCTGAGGGTAGAAATATAGTCAAGTCAAAGACTGAGATAAAGGGAATGAGTTTCTGTCCACAGAGCTAAGGTGAACGCTGCCTCTTTCATGCTCTGCACTGTACATCTCATTCACCAGACAGGCCATCCCTTGCCTGGTGCAGGCCGGATAGAACCATTTTCCTTATTTCATTCACTGAATACTCTCACAATCCAGAGTTCTGAATTTTTAATTTTTTTCCTTTGGTTTTCAAATTATTGCCCCCACCCTATTTCTTGCTCCCCGAATACCCACTCTCTCTTTCTGGCTGCTCAGGTTGATTTTTATTTCCCTTTCATCTACATCCCTTCCTGCTCCATCAGGGGAACTTTGTCATTCCTCGACTCCTACCCCTTAAGCTTCCGAGATCCAACCAGTCCATTCTGAAGGAGATCAACCCTGGGATTTCTTTGGAAGGAATGATGCTAAAGCTGAAGCTCCAGTACTTTGGACACCTCATGAGAAGAGTTGACTCATTGGAAAAGACTCTGATGCTGGGAGAGATTGGGGGCAGGAAGAGAAAGGGACGACCCAGGATGAGATGGCTGGATGGCATCACGGACTTGATGGACATGAGTCTGAGTGAACTGTGGGAGATGGTGATGGACAGGGAGGCCTGGCGTGCTGCGATTCATGGGGTTGCAAAGAGTCGGACACAACTGAGTGACTGAACTGAACTGAAGCTTCCGAAGCTTTCCATGGCTACCAAGGCCCTGACAACCAGGCCAGGGGTCCTAGTGTCTCAGAGAAGTTGCAGGTAATGGGCTCAGTGTCAAACTGTGTCATCTTGTAAACCTCAGGCTAAACAGGTCTCTGTCCTATATCTAACTACATTGTGGACATGCAACAAGCTATTCATATAATGACTGCTCTTTCACCCTCTAGCTTGTCTTAAATGATATGAACAATGCATTCTCATCTCCTCCTCCTCTCCGCGCCCCCAGGGAAATTATTCTATCATCAAATGCACCTCTCTGTAAATGAGTGGGTGTTGGCTGCTTCTGTGAGAGTTCCAAATTTTCAGTCTATCCCTTTGTCATTCCTAATTATGCTTCCTCCCATATTAATGGTATTATTGACACCTCATCATTTTCTTCTGTAAATAAAACAAAAGCACCCTATCTCTTCCTCTCCAGTGATTTCATCAACACCTTTCAGGCCTGGTCCTAATTTCCCTTCCTGATTTGTCATGCTTCTTCAGGCATAAAGCTCTCGGAAGAGAGAATACATCTTAAGGAAGAAAGAGTGAAGTGATAATGATGGTAACAGTGATAAAGCTTTCTTCCAAAGACTAAAGCCAGATAGCACAGATTTTCATGAGATTTTAAAGGTTTTGTAAAATTTCATTGTAATTGTAGAGTGCAGTATGCCAAGGGGATGCTCTGCAACTCATATCACGTTTAGGATCATCCATTCAAAAATCATTTATGAAGTGCCTGCCATATGTCACTTTACTATGGATCAAAGCTGTTTCAGGCATAGTCCCTTCCTTAGGGGTTTTCAGGTGAATGGGGGACAACATGGTAAAACAAGTAACTGCAGCGATATGTTATCGATGCTAAGATATAAGTATTTGCCAAGTAATGGGGGATTATAAGGAAAAGACTGTCATTACAGAAAGCAATTCTCCTTGATTCTGATCATACCATACTCAAATTATAACTATTAATTTTGTTATTAATAGTGTCTCTGCTGTTTCAGTAGTTTTAAAATAAGGTTCATCTCAGTGAGAAATAATAATAATAATATTTATTCTTCTGATCAGAAGGACTTGGAGTAAGAAGCTGCACTGAGGCATGGACCAGTAGCAGACAGGAATGAACAATGAAGATTGGCCAGTGGGACTGACTGGGTTGCAAAGGATTGTCCGACTCTGCGACCCCATGGACCCTGTCAGGCTCCATGCAGGTAAATAGGTAAAGACACAGGTGCTAGGTAAACAGCGTTACCTTTTAGTATCACTTTACCTTTTAGTATCCCTGTTTCATAAATACTGAAAAATTCTCCCAGGGAATAAAACCAAAGAGTCACATGGGCAGGTAATTCATATCTTTTCAGTCTTTTTCTACTTAATGCTGAAGATCTTATTGGCTTTATTCAGTGATTTATGAATCAGACAGCATCCAGTCGAACAGGAAAAAAGGAGTCCCCTATACATTCGTTCTTCGACTCATTTCTTCATATGAATATATTCTGAGTTTCTCCTACAGGCTGAGTTCTAGGTGCTGGGGCTAAGATGGAGCCCAAGCCAGCAGGTCTCTGCTCTTGTGCAGTGCGCACTGTGGATGAAGGCAAGAATGAACCAGTTAAATGAATGAACAGGATGATTTCAAGTAGTGATTTGTCTCATGAATAATATAAGAATATAGTGTTTTGAGGAGTCTCCATGTGGGTGAAGAAAGGCTTCTCTGAGCTGGTAACCTCTGACCTGAGGCTTGAAGGACAAGGAGGAGCCAGCCAGGGGAAGACATGGAATGAGAAGCAGTAAGTGCAAGGGTTTTGAGGTGGAATGGAGAAGAAAAATAATACTTTCAAAGAAGACAAGCTTTGGGAACCATGAAATGGTCAGTGTGGGCAGAACTTTGCAAGGAAAAAGATAGAGCAAGCCGTTAGAAACAAACACACCCATACTGATCCAGTTGGGGAAAATAAAGTAGAAAAGAGTTAGGAAAAATGCATAGCTCTAAAAAGGTCTTTGGATCATATGACTTCTTATACCACATGGACCAAAAAATGTAGTGGATAAGAAGGAAACTGACCAAATAATGAAATGAGGATGGAAGATGCTAATTAGAAATACAGAGATGGAGACTGTGTTGTTAAGAAGACTTTGATCTGCAAGTAACAACATACCCATTCAGCTGCTTAAAAGACATTTAATACCTCACATGAGTAGCCTGGAGGTAGGTGGTTCCTGGTCTAGTGCAGGAATTCACTGAGGTTATCAAGGATCCAGCCTCTTTCTGTTTTGTCTGTGTCTCATCCCTAACATGTCATTATTTTTTGCCCTTAAGCTTAATTTAAGCCCCCCAGAAGGAACAGAAGCAGCACCAGAAAGCTCTTCTGCAGTGGCTCTCCATTCTAACAACATCTCTCAAAATGCTTCTGTATGTCTCATTGGCCAGAACTAGGCCACATGGTCACTCCAAGATGTAAGGGAAGGTGGGGACATGAGTGTCTGGCAAAGAAGAACAGGATTCCTGACACTGATCTGGACTAACCAAGACCCCAGTAGTCTCCCCCCACCAATAGATTCAATCAACCTGGAGAGCCCTGGAACAGAAGAAGGAGGGGATAGTGGGTCATTCACTTCGGTCCCTGCCAGGGTGAGAGGAAAGAAGCAGGGAGTATAGAGTAATGGAAAGACCTCCCAGATCTGGAATCAGAAGACATGGATTATCATCTCAGCTCTGGGAAAATTACCAAACAATCTCAGCCAGAGTTCCTTCATCTATAAAATGAAAGTGACACCACCACCTACCTGTCAGGTAGGTTGTGAGGAGCAGAAATTGTTAGAAAGGGTTGTAAGTCCTTAGTGTATTTCCAAGACTCTGTGATGTTGCAGGGCGAAAGTACTACAGTAACTTCTATTTCTACTTATTTTTCTCCGTCTTTAAAAATATATGTGGTTATATATTATACAATAGCATATAACATAAATAATACATGCCATATAAAATATGCATCTATAATATACATACTACATTACAATAACATATATAGGTATATAACTTATACATAAATAAAAGTACATATGTTTTAAGTGCTCAAAAAATGTACTGACAAGCCTCTAGGTTTTTAACATAATCAGTTTGGAAACACTTTTTTAAAGAGCACAATGCATGTAAGGTGCTTGGCACAGGACCGGTGTGTATTGAGCCTTCCAAAAAGGCTGGCCCCGTAGCTGCCTTTCAGATGTAGTAGAATTGCGATTTTTAATGGTGTGAGCATGCATCTGTCACAGTCCCTCCCAACTCTGCTCTCAAAATGCTGCATATCATGTGCTCTTGTGCCACCTCAAATCCCACTCCCAGAAAACAGGATTACAAACAGCGCACCACGCAAAGCAGCTCCCAGGAGCCCCGATCGTGTAGCTTCCCCAACTCCCTGGGCATCTTCTTCTCTTTGGGCAGGTGGGCGCTTCTATAGGAAGGGATGGACAAAAGCAAGGACAAGGGGAAGCCACGCCAGCCAGGGAGGAGACCTGCCCGCGCAGGAGAGAAAAGGCCCACGGGGAAGGGGAGGGTTAAAACTCCAATGGGGTTTGGGAGTTTTCTGTACAATTCACCTCTCCCTGTGAACCCTGCTTCCCATTAGCATGGACAAGTGAGAAGTGCCCATATCTCCTTTTCACCCACCCTCATCTTTCCTTGCAGGGATTCGGGATACTTTAGGAAGAAGAGCATTTCTTTCTTGTCTTCAGCATCACCTCCGCGGTAGACACGGGTAGAGAAATAAAGTCACAAGGTCACTTAGCAGCTCAGCTAGAAAACACCCAGGAGTCCTGACACCCGATTGAAATCACTTTTCTCATTAAAAGTACAAAGATAAAGCCTCCTTTATAAATATGAGGTCCTTAAATATTATCTGTGGCCATCAGTTCTGCTGGCTGTGTAGGCATTGTTCATTTATTTAATTTAACCTTTTCTTCCCCCCAAAGCTTTTGGCTCTGCCTTTAAAAACCCACAGTAAATTCTCACTTAACGATTTGACCGGCTCCCCTTTTAGCTTCCTTTAAACGAGCTGCCGATAAAGGAATAAACTTGCTGAAGAAATAAGAAATAAGCCTCCTGAACACTGTAGCCCTTTATGCTGCCACTGTCCAGGCTGAAGGCTCCTCTCAAATGAATTGAGAGATAATGCTAATGGAATTACACATTGTGACTGGATCAGGGGCTGCCACAGGAAGATAAATACCAAAGCAAGGCTAAGGCATTTAATCAAAAATAAACCCCCTACATGTCCTTTTTTATTTTTTCCCCTTCGGAGTTAAACACACACAAACACACACACACACACACCCAAGACCTTGGTTTACCACGTATATTACTTCACTCCCTTGACGCTTTTATTCCAAATTATTTGGTTTAGGGGAGGTCCCACATACATGCATTTAGAAGCAAATTAAATCAGTAAGAGTGACCCACCCAACATGTGTTTACACTGACACAAATGACACCCTGGCAAACCTCTTGGAAGATAAACCGTATGTGGATTACTTCGTGGAGATGATATAGCACTTATCTGTTCTCTTTAGACTCAATTTTAAATAAGATAAAATCGCTGGGCCCTGTGATCTGCCTGGTGAAGCTGTTTACCACGCAATTGACATGCAACGGGGGCTGTTATGGAATATAGATTAGCAAGTGGCAGTGGTTGGCGGTTGCTTTCTTCCGGCTCACTCCCGCTCCCTTAGGGGCGAAAGTGATGCCCACAGAGCATGGGTCTGAGGTCCCAGTTCGAATCTGGGTCTTAAAAAATAATTCCACATAATGGTAATCTGTCATGTTTTGGGTCTCATGATGTGTCCTGCTTCATTCTAAAATTAAAATGAACTTAGTGACACCTCTCCAGGTAACCTAAGCTGGGCCTCCCAGGTGGCTCAGTGGTAAAGAATCTGACTGCCAATGCAGGAGACATGAGTTCAGTTCCTGGGCCAGGAAGATCCCCTGGAGAAGGGCATAGCAACCCACTCTGGTATTTTTGCCTGGAGAATCCCATGGACAGAGAAGCCTGGCAGGTTACAGTCCATGGGGTCGCAAAGAGTCAGAAACAACTGAGGAAGTGCACGTGAGCACGCCAGGTAACCTGTGACATCCTGGTGTATTAGAGTTTGTTTTCATAAGTAACAGAAATGAATTCTGCTTCTCCTACACAAAAACAGGGCTTACAGGAAGAACATCAGGGACTCTTAGCAGAATGTCAGGGGGTTCTTCTGAGGGATGACCAAGGGGAGACCCAGCAGGCCTAGCCTATAGGAATGGGCTAGTTTGAGTGTTGCTCTGGCCTCCGAGTCATAGCATCACTTACTCAGGGGACGAAACCCCAGAGGATGGGTCTGACGGGCTGAAACTAAGGCGTGTGTCCATCTGGCTACCCGGAGATAGCAGGAGGGTCTGCCCTTTCAGATCTCAGAAGGGGAAACGTGCTATCTGCGGGAAGTGTCACACAATAGGAGACTCTCCAAGAGGAAGATCCGGTGCTAATAAAAAGAGGTGGAACAATCTTTTGTTCAGTCACTAAGTCGTGTCCGGCTCTTTGCAACCCCATGGACTGTTGTCTACTTCCTGGTACTTCACCATCTCCCAGAGTTTACTCAAACTCACGTCCTTTGAGTCAGTGATGCCATCCCAACATCTCGTTCTCTGTCACCCCCTTCTCCTCCTGCCCTCAATCTTTCCCAGCATCAGGGTATTTTCCAGTGAGTCGGCTCTTTGCATCATGTGGCCAAAGTAGCGGAATGATGAGCACTCCCAAACTGGCAAATGACTACTAGACTAGGGCTGAGAAAGGTGTGCTTGGGACCCTGTTCAGTCTGACATCAAGTAGGAAACAGCTTGCAGTGACGAAAAGAGCTCTTAACCGTGAGTTAGGAGAACCAAACTTAGCTTGGATGCTAAGGCAAATCTGTTTGAACTGTGGCAAGTCCATTGCCCTCTAGCTCACTCTTTTGGATTGAAATATGACCCGCCCAAGATTCATAAGTTAAAATCCTAACCACCAGTACCTCAGTGAGCTTAATTAAAAATAGGGTCATTACAGGTGTAATTTGTTAAATGAGATTATAGTGGAGTAGAGCAGGGCCCCTAATTAATAATAATTTGTAAAAAGGGGAAATTTGAACACAGACACCCATGGGGAAAATGGTCTCCATAAATGGAGTTATGTTGCCACAAGCCAAGGAACTACCAGAAGATAAGAGAGAAGCCTGGAACAGATCTTTCTCTGGTGCCTTCAGAGGGAGCCTGGCCCTGCTGACACCTTGATCTCAGGTTTCTAGCTTCCAGAACTGCGAGACAACATGTCTCTGTTAAGCCACAGAGTTTGTGATACTCTGTTACAGTAGCTCTAGGAGGCTAACACACTCAATTTCTGTAAGGGGAATAAACACACTCAATTTCTATGAGGGGAATGGGTTGGATTAGGTCTGTGACTTTTTAATGAATCTTGACTCAACTTTGAACTTCCTTGGAGTCCTAGCAGTTCTTGGCAGCATCCTTGAAAACCATGAGGCCAAGCAATCTCCAAACCCCCTCCAGTGCCCTCTAAATTAAAGCCCTTTTCAGTTCGGACAAAGCAGTGTTCAAAATTTTGGAAAGGATGTTCCTGGGGCATTTTTTTGTCCTTCTAACTCTCTGGACAGGCTAGTTGTTTAATTGGTCCCATGCCAATCTCCATACCACACACATTCACCCTACTGTATCAGCCACTAAGCCTTAGGAAAATGAGGCTATTTCATCCAGTTTGCAGATGTCTTGGGCTAGTCCAGTGACATGTCCACTCAGACACAGACATATTTGCTGGGCTTGCATCCCGGGGACTCAGTCCTATTGTAGACCCTAATCCAGCCACTCAGAAGGTTCTGTGACCTACCACACCTTCATCTCCCTACATTAACCCCCAGCATCTAGTGGCTGTGTCCAATATCTCATGGAACAATAGATACCTGAGTAGATATTTTTTGAGATGTATATGATGTCCATGGTTCTATCTTTAAACAGAGAAAGAAAGCTCATGATGTCATAAATATCTGGAGGGCAACAGGCACCCTGCCAGACCTGATCACATACATGTCAGAAGCCTCTACATGAGATCATGACACTGTGGGAACCGGCTGATTGTTAATCTGTCTCCTAGGCTAGACTGAGAACTCCGTGCAAATAGGCTCCACTGTGCTCCTCAGATTTGAATCCTCAGATCCAGGTGGACAAACCAGAAGTAATACAGTTGAAGACCAAAAGAGCTGCCAACCTGGAAAGGCATGCATTCACAACATCCAGACTCCACACCATGAAAGAAGGAAGACTTGGCCAGTTCCACTTGCCCAACCTGATTCTGCTTCTGCGTCTGTTGGCTTGTGACCCTCCACACAGAGGAAAACCTCCAAGAGACAAAGAAACAGAGGTCACCATTCTTTCTTCCTCTAAGTTCTACTACAAAATTGTCTCATACATACATAAACAGTTTAAAAAATAGTGAAATGAATACATGGATACCTTCCACTCTCAGCCCAATCGTCATTATCACTTAGGCACATTTGTAGACATCATGAAATGTTACTTCTAGATACTTAAGCATAATTCTCTTAGAATAAAACATTATCTTATTTAACTGCCATACCATGACCGCACATAATAAAATTAATAATTCCACAATATTATCAAATATCAGGTATATATACAATTTTTTCCATCATCCTAAAAAGTGCCACAGCTTTGTTTGTTTCTAATGAGATTCTAATCAAAGTTCACATACTTCATTTGATTGTTGTATCTTTTGAGTCTCCTTTAATTCAGCAGTCCTCCAACTCCTTTCTTTGATGACACTGACTTTTGGGGGAGTTCAGTTCAGTCACTCAGTCATGTCTGACTCTTTGCAACCCCACGGACGCCAGCATGCCAGGCTTCCCTGTCCATCATCAACCCCCGGAGCTTACTCAAACTCATGTCCATCAAGTCAGTGATGCCATCCAACCATCACATCCTCTGTCATCCTCTTCTCCTCCCGCCTTCAATCTTTCCCAGCATCAGGGTCTTTTCTAGTGAGTCAGTTCTTCCCATCAGGTAGCCAAAGTATTGGAGTTTCAGCTTCAGCATCAGTCCTTCCAGTGAATACTCAGAACTCCTTTAGGATAGACTTGCTGGATCTCCTTGCAGTCCAAAGGACTCTCAAGAGTCTTCTCCAACACCACAGTTCAAAAGCATCAATTCTTCAGTGCTCAGCTTTCTTTATAGCTCAACTCTCACATGCATACATGATTACTGGAAAAACCATAGCTTTGACTAGATGGACCTTTGTTGGCAAAGTCTCAGTGAAACTATGAACCATGCCGTGTAGGGCCACCCAAGACAGATGGGTCATGGTGGAGAGTTCTGACAAAACATGGTCCACTGGAGAATGGAATGCAAACCACTTCAGTATTCTTGCCTTGAGAACCCCATGAACAGTATGAAAAGGCAAAAAGATAGGACGCTGAAAGATGAACTCCCCAGGTCGGTAGGTGCCCAATATGCTACTGGAGATAAGTGGAGAAATAACTCCAGAAAGAATGAAGAGATGGAGCCAAAGCAAAAACAACACCCAGCTGTCGATGTGACTGGTGATGGAAGTGAACTCTGATGCTGTAAAGAGCAATATTGCACAGGAACCTGGAATGTTAGGTCCATGGATCAAAGCAAACTGGAAGTGGTCAAACAGGAGATGGCAAGAGTGAACATCGACATTTTAGGAATCAGTGAACTAAAATGGATTGGAATGGGTGAATTTAACTCAGATGACCATTATATCTACTACTGTGGGCAAGAATCCCTTAGAAGAAAAGGAGTAGGCATCATAGTAAACAAAAGAGTCCAAAATGCAGTGCTTGGATGCAATCTCAAAAACAATAGAATGATCTCTATTCATTTCCAAGGCAAACCATTCAATATCACAGTAATCCAAGTCTATGCCTAGATCCATAATGCTGAAGAAGCTGAAGTTGAATGGTTCTATGAAGACCTACAAGACCTTCTAGAACTAACACCCAAAAAAGATGTCCTTTTCACTATAGGGGACTGAAAATGCAAAACTAGGAAGTCAAGAGATACCTGGAGTAACAGGCAAATTTGGCCTTGGAGTACAAAATGAAGCAGGTCAAAGGCTAATAGAGTTTTGCCAAGAGAATGCACTGGTCATAGCAAACACCCTCTTTCAACAACAAAAGAGAAGACTCTATACATGGACATCACCAGATGGTCAATACCAAAATCAGATTGATTATATTCTTTGCAGCCAAAGATGGAGAAGCTCTATACAGTCAGCAAAAAAAGACTGGTAGCTGACTGTGGTTCAGATCATAAACTCCTTATTGCCAAATTCAGACTTAAATTGAAGAAAGTAGGAAAAACCACCAGACTATTCAGATATGGCCTAAATCAAATCCCTTATGATTATACAGTGGAAGTGACAATAGATTTGAGGGATTATATCTGATAGACAGAGTGCCTGAAGAACTGTGGAAGGAGGTTTGTGACATTGCACAGGAGACAGGGAGCAAGACCATTCCCAAGAAAAAGAAATGCAAAAAGGCAAAATGGTTGTCTGAGAGGAGGCCTTACGAATAGCTGAGAAAGAAGAGAAGCTAAAGGCAAAGGAGAAAAGGAAAGATATACCCATTTGAATGCAGAGTTCCAAAGAATAACGAGGAGGGACAAGAAAGCCTTCCTCAGGGATCAATGCAAAGAAATAGAGGAAAACAACAGAATGGGAAAGACTAGAGATCTCTTCAAGAAAATTAGAGATACCAAGGGAACATTTCACGCAAAGATGGGCTCAATAAAGGACAGAAATGGTATGGACCTAACAGAAGCAGAAAATATTAAGAAGAGGTGGCAAGAATACACAGAAGAACTATACAAAAAAAGATCTTCATGACCCAGATAACTATGATGGTGTGATCACTCACCTAGAGCCAGACATCCTGGAATGTAAAGTCAAGTGGGCCTTAGGAAGCATCACTATGAACAAGGCTAGTGGAGGTGATGGAATTCCATCTGAGCTATTTCAAATCCTGAAAGATGATGCTTTGAAAGTGCTGCACTCAATATGCCAGCAAATTTGGAAAATTCAGCAGTGGCCGCAGGACTGGAAAAGGTCAGTTTTCATTCCAATCCCAAAGAAAGACAATGCCAAAGAATGTTCAAACTACCGCACAATTGCACTCATCTCACACACTAGCAAAGTAATGCTCAAAATTCCCCAAGCCAGGCTCAACAGTACATAAACCATGAACTTCCAAATGTTCAAGCTGGATTTAGAAAAGGCAGAGGAACCAGAGATCAAATTGCCAATATTCATTGGATCATCAAAAAAGCAAGAGAGTTCTAGAGAAAATCTACTTCTGCTTTATTGACTACATCAAAGCCTTTGACTGTGTCAGTTCAGTTCAGTGGCTCAGTCATGTCTGACTCTTTGCGACCCCATGAACCGCAGCACGCCAGGCCTCCCTGTCCATCACCAACTCCCAGAGGTCACTCAGACTCACGTCCATCGAGTCGGTGATGCCATCCAGCCATCTCATGCTCTGTCGTCCCCTTCTCCTCCTGCCCCAAGTCCCTCCCAGCATCAAAGTCTTTTCCAATGAGTCAACTCTTCGCATGAGGTGGCCAAAGTACTGGAGTTTCAGCTTCAGCATCATTCCTTCCAAACAAATCCCAGGGCTGATCTCCTTCAGAATGGACTGGTTGGATCTCCTTGCAGTCCAAGGGACTCTCAAGAGTCTTCTCCAACACCACAGTTCAAAAGCATCAATTCTTCAGTGCTCAGCCTTCTTCACAGTCCAACTCTCACATCCATACATGACTACTGGAAAAACCATAGTCTTGACTAGATGGACCTTAGTCAGCAAAGTAATGTCTCTGCTTTTGAATATGCTATCTAGGTTGGTCATAACTTTTCTTCCAAGGAGTAAGCGTCTTTTAATTTCATGGCTGCAATCACCATCTGCAGTGATTTTGGAGCCCAAAAAAAATAAAATCTGACACTGTTTCCACTGTTTCCCCATCTATTTCCCATGAAGTGATGGGACCGGATGCCATGATCTTCATTTTCTGAGTGTTGAGCTTTAAGCCAACTTTTTCACTCTCCTCTTTCACTTTCATCAAGAGGCTTTTTAGCTCCTCTTCACTTTCTGCCATAAGGGTGGTGTCATCTGCATATCTGAGGTGATTGATATTTCTCCCGGCAATCTTGATTCCAGCTTGTGTTTCTTCCAGTCCAGCGTTTCTCATGATGTACTCTGCATGGAAGTTAAATAAGCAGGGTGACAATATACAGCCTTGATGTATTCCTTTTCCTATTTGGAACCAGTCTGTTGTTCCATGTCCAGTTCTAACTGTTGCTTCCTGACCTGTATACAGATTTCTCAAGAGGCAGGTCAGGTGGTCTGGTATTCCCATCTCTCTCAGAATTTTCCTGTGTGGAATTTGACTATGTGGATTACAACAAACTGTAAAATTCTTCAAGAGATGGGGAATACCAGACCACCTGACCTTCCACCTGAGAAATCTGTATGCAAGTCAGGAAGCAACAGTTAGAACTGGACATGGAACAACAAACTGGTTCCAAATCAGGAAAGGAGTATGTCAAGGCTGCATATTGTCACCCTGCTTATTTAACTTACATGCAGAGTACATCATGTAAAATGCTGGACTGGATGAAGCACAAGCTGGAATCAAGATTGCCGGGAGAAATATCAATAACCTCAGATATTCAGGTGACACCACCCTTATGGCAGAAAGTGAGGAAGAAGAGCTTCTTGATGAAAGTGAAAGAGGAGAGTGAAAAAGTTGGCTTAAAATTCAACATTCAGAAAACGAAGATTATGGCATCTGGTCCCATAACTTCATGGCAAATAGTTGGGGAAACAATGGAAACAGTGACAGACTTTGTTTTGGGGGGCTCCAAAATCACTGCAGATGGTGACTGCAGCCATGAAATTAAAAGACGCTTGCTCCTTGGAAGAAAAGTTATAATCAACCTAGACAGCATATTAAAAAGCAGAGACTTTTTGAGGAACCCAGGCTCAAAAATGGAGTGTTTTCCATTCTCAAACTGATTGTTTCCTTGTGGTATTGTGTGACTTGTTAGTTTATGCCCTAGAGGCAGCCACCATCTTGACCTATCAAAATCTCTGATTATGGACTTAAGCTAAGATAGAAACAGTGTTGAATGCTCCTGTTCTAAAGTACCCTGATCTCCCTCTCCACTAAGGACAGGCTCCACGCCAGCATCTCACCACAGCACCACCACTGAATGCTCCATCCTGCCAGGCCACTGCTCCAGGACCACTGCACCTCAGTGCAGTCCCTATCCATACTCCACTGCCTTTGAGGTCAGAGTGGACACAGCTGGAAACAAGCAGTGCCACAGAAGATTGCAATGATTTAAAGATTTCTTGGTGATTTATGTCTCTTTAATTAAGGGCTTTTATGCTTCAAATAAAAAGTTACAGAAGTTGTCTTTACTTCTGAAAAAAATGTGTTCATGGTTGACTGCCTGAGTGAATTAAACAGCATCAGACCCCTAGGCTGGCTCCATGCTAGACCCCTACAGCTCATTTTCAGGGTAGAAGAAGAAGGTCAGTGAGAAATACCACTAAGAAGAGAGGCTGTGACAACTTTCGTTACTTTTTGTTGATCATGCAATAATTTTCCATGATAAATCATCCTATTATATTTGCAAATTTGGAGGCAGAATCTAAACGCCATTGTCCTAAAAAAGAAAAAGTAAAAGCATTAGGACCTGTTTTAAAGGGATTCACCTCCTAGTTGAGGAAGCGAAGACAAAGCTGACATTTTATTACTAATTGTTTGATTGGTTCTCAGGTAAAATTAATTATGTGCAGTGTATGATTTTTCAGAGTTAACCTGGGCTGCATGGAGAGTCTGGCGCCAACATCAGAACCCACTTCTGAACCTAGATGGGCCCCAGACTGGCAGATTATCTGAGTCATTTGTCAATTCTATGGGCTCAGCTCAGGTATCAAGACATCTTCTGCTATTCCTTATAAAGGATTATCACTGTTTGCCTTGGAAATCCCTTTCAGTTCAGTTCAGTCGCTCAGTCATGTCTGACTCTTTGCAACCCCATGGACTGCAGCACACCAGGCTTCCCTGTCCATCACAACTCCAGGAGTCCACCCAAACCCATGTCCATTGAGTCAGTGATGCCATCCAACCATCTCATCCTCTGTCATCCCCTTCTCCTCCCGCCTTCAATCTTTCCCAGCATCAGGGTCTTTTCAAATGAGTCAGTTCTTCACATCAGGTGGCCAAAGTATTGGAGTTTCAGCTTCAACATCAGTCCTTCCGATGAATATTCAGGACTGATCCTTTAGGATGGACTGGTTGGATCTCCTTGCAGTCAAGGGAAAAGGCCCTCCCTTTGGATTTACCTTTAACATTCACTTTTAATTTTCCCTTCATTATTCTTTGAATTACATTATTCATGTCATTCCTGTCTCCTCCACTAGAGCGCCATTGTCTCCTCTAAAATCTCATCTCCCCATCCCCTCACCCAGGTAAAAATTAGACCACCATGATTTGTGTTCTCCTTCTACCATGAGCAAAATTGCTCCAAAATATTTTAAATCACTTTATTCCACTTTTCAAATGAAATATGTCTATCTCCTCTACTAAATTATAAGCTCTACAGTCCTGGGTGTTTGGACTGGGTAGAAGGACTGATGCTAAAGCTGAAACTCCAATACTCTGGCCACCTGACGTGAAGAGTTGACTCATGGGGAAAGACCCTAATGCTGGGAGGGATTGGGGGCAGGAGGAGAAGGGGACGACAGAGGATGAGATGGCTGGATGGCATCACTGACTCGATGGACGTGAGTCTGAGTAAACTCCGGGAGCTGGTGATGGACAAGGAGGCCTGGCGTGCTGCAATTCATGGGGTCGCAAAGAGTCAGACATGACTGAGCGACTGAACTGAACTGAATGACCATAACTTGATCATCCTTTTTCTTTTCTATTCTACTAGATCTAAGGTCAGAGAATTGAGTAAACCATACTCCTAGTTCATGACACACTCATTCCTGTATGGCCCTTCTCCATTCATTCCTTCATTCTTGTACTTATTTATTCCCTTAATTCCCCTTTCTCAATGCTGTTACCTTGATCATTGATTACCATTCTAATTAAGTTAATGAGGTTCTTTTGTTTTTATGCGTTGTTATCAAATGTGTATATCTTTATGTACACAAAATTTGTATTTACAGATGAGATGGCTGGATGGCATCACTGACTCGATGGACGTGAGTCTGAGTGAAGTCCGGGAGTTGGTGATGGACAGGGAGGCGTGGCGGGCTGCGATTCATGGGGTCGCAAAGAGTCGGACACGACTGAGCGACTGAACTGAACTGAAATATATAATACCATATATTTCATGTTGTTTTTCTAGAAAAAAATGTACCTGTATGGTAGGAATTCACTGTTCTTTATAAATGTGATAGGATGAAACTTTAAAACTATATGAGCCTCAATTTTGAGGGGATAAGAGGTCTTTGGTTATCATTTCAACTTTTTTAGTGAAGTGAAGTTAAAGTCACTCGATTATGTCCAACTCTTTGCAACCCCATGGACTATACAGTCCATGAAACTCTCCAGGCCAGAACACTGAAGTGGGTAGCCTTTCTCTTCTCAACCCAGGGATCGAACCCAGGTCTCCCGCATTGCAGGCAGATTCTTTACCAGCTCAGCCACAAGGGAAGCCCAAGAATACTGGAGTGGATAGCCTATCCCTTCCCCAGCAGATCTTCCTGACCCAGGAATTGAACCGGGGTCTCCTTCATTGCAGGTGGATTCTTTACCAACTAAGCTATCAGGGTAGCCCTTTCAATTTTTTTAGTACTTATGTTCTAATTATGTTCTTGAATTTTTTAACTTATTTAAATTATTTTTTATTGAATTATAGTTGATTTAAATGTTGTTAGTTTCAGCATACAGCAAAGTGATTATAAATATATATATAATCTTTTCTTTTTAAGATTCTCTTTCCTTACAAGTTCTTAATAAAATCTTGAGTATAGTTCTCAGTGCTAAACAATAGGTCTTTGTTGGTCATCTCTTTTACATATAGTAGTGGGCATATATTAATCCCAAACTCCTAATTTATTCCTCCCCCACTTCTCCTTTGGTAACCATAAATTTGTTTTCTATGTCTGTGGGTCTGTTTCTGTTTTGCATATAAGTTCATTTGTATCATTCTTAATTTTTCTCATTTTATTTAATTTTTCCTTGTACCAATTTTTAGCATTTATGTTTCCTAAAAATGTATCCATAACTTCTAGAATATTCATACGATGCTGATTTTTCTAATCTCTGCTTTTTGTATAGTTATTTCTCTTTTCATTCCACATATTATTTATTTGTACCTTCTCTCTTTTGTCTTGATGAGTCTTTTCAGAGGTCTAACTGTTTAACAAATGATATTAAAGAATCAGAGTTAGTTTTGTTCATCTTTTCTATTTTTTTTTTGTTCTCAATTTTAAACTTATATGTATTAGTTCATTTATTCTTGTTTCTTTGTGTTAACTCCATACTTCTTTTTCACTTTATATCTCCAGAGATGAGCATGTACTTAGTACATAGAAGCTTTTATCAAATGTTTACTGAATAAATGAATGAATTGTAAATGTCTTGAAGTCAGATGATATGTGTTATCCATCTTCATAGTCCTCAAAACACCTACTACATCACCTAGCACATGGGAGACCTCAGTAAGGATTGAGAGAATATTTACTGAGGTAATTGTTAATATAAGGAAATATAGTTCTCCCTAGAGGAAACCATGGAGGTCCTCTAATTGAGTTTTCTGATTTAAAAAAAGAACAGACAACCATAGTGACTTTAGTGACTCTCTACTCTTTTCTTCTTTAGTGATAGAACCCCTAATTTTAACTAGACACAGAACTATCTGGAATGAAGATCAAGTGATTAAGTTCTCATCAGTGATCCCATAAGTGAAAATGTTGGGTACAACTGAAGAAAGCAAACCTCAAGAGAGGTGTGTCTTTTCCCTTCCCCTTGCTTTCTGGAACATAGATTCAACGGTTGAGATTTGAGGGGTTATAATGGACCAAGAACTGACCTTGGGAACAGAAGCCCACAAAACGGAGGAACAAGACCAAGCGCCTGGGCTCCTCGCACCAGGAACTTTCCATGGCAGCCCCAGGTGACTGCTCTTAGACTTCTTTACAAGAGAGAGAACTCTTGTCTTGTTTAAGGTGCTATTTGGGGTCTTTTTTCTTGGGGGAGGGGTGGGAAGACCTGTCACATGTAGCTGGACATATCAACTTATCAGAATAAAATTAGCTTAGAAACTAATTCAGCAGGGACTCGTCAGTTCTTTTCTAAAGCAAGTCTCTCTTCACACAACAAAGACCTAAGAAAGAAGGTGATTAAAAAAAAAAAAAATCCCCATTTCCCATGTGGGGAACGCAATGAAGGAGCTGAGATCTAGACTCACCTCTCATTCTTACTCAGATCTCAGCTTGCTGATGAAATATACCCTTGTAAACTCAATCAATTAGAAGAAGGCTGATTCCAGGGGTTCTAATCATAGAAGAATCTAGGGATTCTCATGCCAACTGCCAATAATTTGCAGCCCCAATGATTACCTGGGTAAACTCCAGTTCAACCTCAATTTTCTAGATTCTAGCATGATTTTTCTCATGCTTGACTCTCTAGCTTACAAGATAATCAGGTTCCCAGACCCTTTGAGAAAGGTTAAAGACAAGTTAAAGATATGAAAGCTTTGTCTCCTCTACGTGGCTAATGACCTTGACTCTCAGAGGGTTGCTCTATCTATGTGTTTCTCCAGGAGTTGTGGTTTGGAGTTCATACTTAGCATGGCTTTGCACACTTCAGAGCAAGCTCCATGGGTGACACCTGTATGCTCTGTAATCTGTTAAATTAAATGACCATGTTGCCTCTGTTTCACTACCAACTTCTTTATGTCCCTATGGTGTCCTTGCTGTGACCGGAGGATTCTTGGAAGATTCTCTCTTAAGTGGCATCATTATCCATGGCCACCATCAACATCGGCCCTCTATTGATCTGACAATTATACAGAAAAGAAACAGTTCTAGAAGGGATTGTATCTTTTGGACATCAGGGCCTGGGATTATAGGGCAAAACATCCAAAGTCTTAGCCAAAGTCAAAGACTAAGCATCCTTAGTTTTGGAGGTTGATAGGGTAGAGGGGATTTTAAAGGACATAGGATGCCTTTGTGCTCTCGCTCTCTCTCTTTCTCCCTTCACCGCTCTGGGCAGTTTGTTAGATCTTAGTTCCCCAACCAGGGATTGAACCCAAGCCTTCAGCTGTGACAGCTCAGAGTCCTAGCCACTGGACTGCCAGGGAAGTCCCAGCTTTGTGCTCTTATAAGTGAGCTGGCCAGAGCAGCCTCTGACCCAGACATCTCACCAGAAAAGAGAAAAAGAAGATAAAATATTTACTGAGAGCACTCTGTGTGCAGGCACTGTTAGCAGGCACTTTCAACAAACATGGAATCCCTTGTTCAGATGAAAGGCAGTATAGTGCCATGCCTAAGCATAATTAGTAGCTATGTGGTCTTGAGTGAGTGGTTAACTTCTCTGGGATTCATGTAAAAAGGAGATAAACTAGTTCTTATCTCATAAATTTAATATAATCAATATATTTAAAACAGTGCCTAGACTATTACTGTTTTTGTTTATCATTAATTTTTATTGAAGGAAGTCTAGTTTCTTTACAATGTTGTTTTAGTTTCTACTGTACAGCGAAGTGAGTCAGCTATACATATATACATATATCCCCTCTTTTCTGGATTTCCTTCCCATTTAGGTCACCACAGAGCACTGAGTAGAGTTCCCTGTGCTATACAGTCAGTTCTCATTAGTTATCTATGTATCTAGTTATCTATACATAGTATCATCAGTTTGGGCTTTCCTGGTGGCTCAGACAGTAAAGAGTCCGCCTGCAATGCAGAGACCTGCGTTCAATCCCTGGGTTGGGAAGATCCCTTGCAGAGGGCATGGCAACCCACTCCAGAATTCCTGCCTGGAGAATCCCGTGGACAGAGGAGCCTGGCGGGGTCGCCAAGAGTTGGACACAACTGAGCAACTAAGCACGGCACACATCAATAGTTTATGTATGTTAATCCCAAGAGGGCTGTTATTGTTAATCTTCATAGTGATACTTCAAAATGGGTTTTATTATCCCCCCCAATAAAGTTATGGAATGACACAATGGAATATTAGAGTCAGAGACTTAAGATAGCTTTCCCAAGTTCAACTGCTAATAAGTGGAGGAACCAGGATTCAAATCCAGGTTCAGTTAACTCCAACCTCTTGCTCTTTGCCCCAGACATTTTCCAGAAAGCCAGTCCTTCCCTAGATGGTCATTCTAGACACCATTTAGCACTCCTTATGAAACAAGTACTTACTATCCAGGCCATTAATGTGGTTAGTAGTTGGGGCACTAAGTGTAAATGAAATATTGTCTCTTGAGGAAGTGACCACTGATCATAACCTGTTCTCCTCTGCCAAAATCAGCTGAGATATAGAGTTAATCAGGAGTTAAATAGGAATAAAGATATTGGGTGGTTTCTTACTGGTAAAAGTGGAGGATACAGTTTAGACCTAAGACCAAAACATATTTCCTACTCTTTCTTCCCAAGCCTGAAACCTTGGTGCTCATACACAGCGGGAGGTTTGAGTAGGCAGAAAAGACATGTACCCAGTACCAGGATGATCACCAAAAATGACAACAGCCTGTCTCTATCTCATATAGGGGAAGAGAGTCAAAGAAAGACCAGAGATATGGGAATCAGTCTCTGATGAAGACTCTGCCCCATGGGATCACATGGACTAAAAATGTCAGACTCGCATCTCACCTGTCAGTGGAATCTCCCTCCATCCTTGGTAGGTAAGTAAGATAGAAGTTCCTTCCTGATACAATCAGGAAGTGTTGGTATAATTCTACAAACCAAAATAAACACGGAGAAAGGAAGAGGATCTCTCCCTTTATCATAAGCCCAAATTCTTGACACATTTACCCATCAACCACTTACAATTGATCAGTCAAAACTAGGAACAAAAAAAAAATCCCACAAGTACCCAGAAAAAAGCTGCCAGCCTTGAAATAATTTTTTTTCCTTTCTTTTTTATACCATGTTTTTATTCCTCTCATAGCCAGTTTGCTGGTTTCACGCCTCCTTTAAGTAGCTCCTTCACTAATGCAATTGGTACTTTAAATGTTTCAAAGAAACAGCCCAGACCACTGGGATCTGTATTCTCTTTCTTAAAAGAAAAAAAAGAAAAAAATGGACTGCAGAGAGTTAGATGGAATAAATTCCACCCTGGGAAGAGAGAAGTCAAGCAACTTCAGTCTTCTGGTTTATAAGGTCACCAGAATCCCTTGTCGGGAATTATTCTTCTGTAAATCACTTCTGCCTGGCTACTCTGTGGCCCTGAATTGCAGATAATCCAGACAGTGATTGTGTCTTGTCTCTGAACAGAAGCTTCACTGACCTCCCCTAAGAGGATTCTCATGTTAGCTTTGGCTGCAGGAAGAAGTTAGGGAGTCTAGCCCCAGTGCACACCAGCTTTGGAACCACCTTCCAGCCAGGATATTCAGCCTGGCATGTAAACATCTTGGGTAGAGAGGCCCCTCCTAAAAGCACAGGCTCTGTTCTGCGAGAGGCCCCCATGCCCCAAGGCCCAGCTCATATAGCATGTAGGAGGACAGAGGATGAACTAGGACTTAGGAGATGGGGGCGTCAGCTGGTATCAAGTACACTAGACACCCAGTGGTGAGGCTAGTGTCTATTTGTATGTTTCCCTTGGGTTGGGTTTTGTATATATATATATTTTAGACTATATTATACCACTTAGTGGGCCTCCAAGGTGGTGCTGTGGTGAAGAATCCACTTGCCACTGCAGGGGATGTGGGTTTGATCTCTGGATTGGAAAGATCCCCTGGAGGAGGAAATGGCAACCCACTGCAGCATTCTTGCCTGGTGAGTTCCATGGATGGAGGAACCTGGCGGGCTACAGCCCGTGGGGTCACAAAGAGTCAGACACAACTGAGCACGCGTTCACAGTGACACACACACCATTTAGTTCACCTTTGGTTCCCAATTACTTCTGGCCTTGGGCAAATCATTTACTTTTAAGCCTTAGTTTCACACAGATCTGAATTGAAACCCTGAATTTGCTGCATATTAATGCATATTAATGATGACTTTAAGCAAGTTACGTGATCACTCCATGCCTCTGTGTCTACACCAGTATGTTGGGACCATTAATGCATAGTTTATAAGGTTGTAATGAGGATCTAAAAGATAACATATATAAAATACATAGACAATGGTCTCCTTGTAGTAAACCATGTGAGTTATTTGCCCAGCTGTGTCAATCACTGGGCACAGCCTTCTTTGGAGACATCCCCACGTGTTTCCAGTCTGTGTAGTCCCAGGATGGCTGTCAGGATACCCAACTCCACTACCACTCGGTGGTCCAGGATGGCCGCCTAAGCCAAGGCAAGTCGATACAAGTCCCTTCTCTCAAAATCTAGCATTGGCTAGGTACTGAGAGAGAGAGGACCATGGACACACAGGAGCTCAGGAGCTAACGGGGACGTGATGCCTTGCCAAGCAGCCTGGAATAGCCAGAGAAGCTGGTCTTCAAATGAAAAAGAGAAAAGATGGACACAGAGAGGAGAAAAGAGACAAAATGCAGATAACACTCTAGTCTCAGTCTCTAGTTCCCCTCCGCCCTTGGGCTCCATGAAACTCACACCCCTGTATCCTCTTGATCAAGCTCTTTTCTTTTTAGGTTAGCTTGTCTGGTTTTTGTTACATGCAAGAGTCTTAACAATCTGGTAAACAGTTGTGATTCAATAAACAGTAAACACCAACTTGTGGAAAATGACAGAATTGATCAAATGATGCCACAGATTCTTCCCCTCTCTCTGCCTGGAAATAATTATGTCCTGGGAGCCCCTCTCTATTTTTATACCATTTAGAACAACTTTCACCCACGCTTATCATTATTTAATCACTTGTTCGTTTGATAAGCTGCTTCTCCATATGAGGTCAAAGACCATAACTTACCTCTACGTCCATGTGCAGATGGCCACATCTCTCACCCTCTCCCCTGAACACGACCTTCTTCACACCAAACTCTGTCCATCCCCCGTGCTCCCCTCCACAGTGACTTCCTGGAACCCAGCCCATGTGGTCTTGCACTTCCATCCTATCCCAGCCCTTGATGGCCCTTCCTTTGTTGACTCCAGCCCTGGCAGCAAACAGCAGCTCAGCCTCAGCACTCATCAAGAAAGAGGCACTTTTAAAAGGCAAACTTCCCCATCCTCATGATAAAAATAGCTAACTGTGCAGTCCCCACACTGAGCATTCCACAGGAATCATCTCATTTAATTCCCACAACAGTCTATAAGATTGGCACTGCTATTATCCATATTTTAGTGACAGAGAAGCTGAGGAAATAGAGAGGGCGAGCAATTTATCCCTGGTCATACAGATAGGAAGTGGCGGAGCTAAATTCAAATCTGTGCTCTGTTGCCAAGGTCCATGCACTTTACCTCTTAAACCACACTAGACTAGAACTTTCGAGATGGGCTTTGATTTTTTTTTTTTTTTTAATGTACTACACAGATAATCTGTCTGAGCAATGGCTACAAGAATTCAGAGAAGGAATTGAGTGTGGGCTGATAAGGTGAGAGAGGATTTAGGGACAAGGTACTAGGCTTTGACCCTGGAGAACAGGAGGAGGGCATGACAGATGGTGGAAAGGTCAGTGGCCCAGAGGTCCGACTGTGAGTGGAGGGCTTGTTGAGAAGTAGGTGGGTGACACTGGTAGATTGGGGTCAGTTCTGGAAAACCCACACCTCTAGTGTCAAAGTGAACAGTCCTATAAGAGTCAAGAAAAATGCATTTTTTTTTCTAGTCCTAGAAAACTAACATAGGGATCATCAGAGAAACCTCCCAGGTCCTTGAACAAGATTGGGGCAACAGGAAGGAAGTCGTGTTTTCTGAAAATCAAGCTTAAACAGTGGAAACTGCTCTGAGGCAGAGAAAGAAAAGAGACTCTGAAGGAAAATGAAGACTCAGCCCAGCAGTCTCTCTCCCTACAGGCCAGGGAATGGACTCCTTCCTCCCTCCTTTCCCCTTAACTCCCCGCTGGCCTACTGAAGGCTCAGAGCCACTTGGCCCTTCTCCCTTTCGCTGGGTTTCTTCACCTATAGGAGGGAGGTGGCAGTGCTGCTGTGGGCTGCTCAGCATCCCTTCAGGCCCCTTCTGTCCTCATGCCCCAAATACTCCTCCTGTGCACTTTCTCCATAGCACTCACCGCTCACGGTCAAGGGAATGTTGGTGTGTTGGCTTACAGTCTATACCGCTCCACTAGAAGCTCAACTCTTGGAGGGCAGCCACATGCTCTGCCCACTGATATAACCCCATACCCAAATTAGTACCCACCATGCGGCAGGGCTTCAGTGTGGAGAGAGGGTGGTATGAAGATGAAATGAGATGATGTATATAGGGCATCTGTTCCCCAGGAAAGATGCAGTATGTGCCAGTTCTGCCCCTTCTGTGTCGCTGAACACTTCTTTCCTTTCACCAAGTAATTCCATGTTTAACTCCATAGCTGGGAGGATGTGTATTCTATACTTTGGATTCCATAAAAGTAAAGTTGAAGCAATACTACCTTAGAGATCTATTTTTCCATTTTGCTCGATTTTTCATTTCTATAAACTGGAAGATATTCTCAGCCTTTTTTAAAAACATTCTTTATAAGTTACGTATCTTTGGTGAGCAATCCAAGTGGCCTGTGGTAAGGAGATCAAATGTTACTCACAGATGTATTAATAATAAGGTCCCTTCTCTCCAAGATGAACACTATCTTCCTTTCCCAGCTGGTCAGGGTGAGGCTGGGAGCCCCCCACTTACAGCCAGGTTTGCTTTAACACAAAATCACCATGATGTGCAAAACGGCTTTATAAAAATCACAGAGTTGTGGAACAAGTGAGGTTAGAGGCACAGCACTCAGATATTTCATCAAGGACACATGTATTTTTCTGGGTTTTTGTTTTTTTGTTTTCATTTTTACAGTGTTGTGTTGGTTTCTGCCATACAACAATGTGAATCAACTATAATGATACATTTATCCTTTCCCTCCCAAATCTCCCGCCCAGATCTCCCTCCCTTCCCCCATCCCATCTTTCCAGGTCATCAGAGTGCCAGACTGGGCTTCCTGCGCTACACAGCAGCTCCTCACCAGCTGTCCATCTTGCCCCCGATAGTGAGTATATGCTGATGCTACTTTCTCCATTCGTCCCACTCTCTCCTCCCTCACTGGGTCCACAGGTCCATTCTCTACATCTGCATCTCCCTTCCTTCCCTGCAGATAGGTTCCTCAGTACCATTTTTCTAGATTCCACATATATGCATTAATACACTATATTTGTTTTTCTCTTTCTGATTTACGTCACTCTGTATAATAGGCTCTGGGTTCATCCACCTCTCTAGGACTGACTCTAGTTCATCCTTTTTTATGGCTGAGTAATATTCCATTTATATATGTACCACATCTTTTGTATCCATTCATCTGTTGATGAACATCTAGGTTGCTTCCATGTCCTGGCTATTTCAAATAGAGCTGCAGTGAACACTGGGGTACATGCATCAATGACGCATTTTTAAAAAGACAAAGGAATCTAATGAAAATGGTAGCACAGTGTGACACATGTAAAAATGGTTAAGGAAGCCACAAATACTACAATAAATATGGTAATTTACCCTGAAAAATTCTGATGTTTGCTTATGGAAATAGGACCCCAGAAAGTTTGCAGCTTGTGAGTTATTATAACATGAAGTCAACAGAGAGTTGTAACAACAGATGTGGATGGGTGTAGCTCCTAAGATGCAGTGAACAGATGTGACCAGTGGATGTTAGGGGTGTGTGTGTGCCTTCCATACATTCTTAGGCTGTTCAGTCAGTTCAGCTGTGTGCAGTTTTCTGCATTCACCTAGTGTCTCTTGCAGGCTAAATGGCACATAAGTAAATGTGAAATCTGTGTTATGCTCAGATTGTTCCCTAAGACATCAATTGCATTGGAACAAATTTGCATTTCCAAAAGTGTTGTAGCAGAACTCACTATATAGCCAAACTCATGTAGGGGAGTTAGCAATAGGGCCGACCAGTTTATACTAAATTCTCCTAACTTGGCAGGGCCATATCTCACTTTTAGCCTGAGAAAAACTAGGGAGCCTGTGACACGTGGTAAAATTTTCATTAACCTGGAAACACCCAAGCCCTCATACATTTAGAATTATCCATCTTCAACTTGCAGAAGAAGTCAATTGCAAGAAACAAACTGATGTCTGGGAGTTAGCCAAGTAAAATCAAGAATGCATCCTGGAATGAGATCTACCGAGTCCCTGAGCCTTCCACACCTGTGGTTACATGCAATAAAAAAAATTGGCATTTCAGCCTAGAGACTCTGATCCTGATCCTGAGTATGTTCCGAATCACAAAATCAAGAGTAAACAGTGTGCAGTGTTCAAACAGCTTAAGGAAAGAAAATGGACCAAAGCCTTTGAAAAAAAGTTAAGGCTAACTAAAATAGAGTTTTTTATAATCCTCAGTTAACCAGAAAAGGCATGGTCCAAGCATTCGCAGAGGTTGACCTATGTATGCCCACAGGAGATGTGCCCTCTGAGCATGCAAGATATATCACAGTTTAAAATGCTGGCCTCCCCTGGTGGCTCAGAGAGTAAAGAATCTGTGTGCAATGTGGGAGATGGAGGTTCCACCCCTGGATCAGGAAGATTTCCTGGAGAAGAAAATGGCAACCCACTCCAGGATTCTTGCTGGAGAATTCCATGGACAGAGGAGCCTGGTGGGTTACAGTCCACGGGGTCGAGAAGAGTTGGACATGAATGAGTGACTAAAACACACACACACACACACACACAGAATGCTGGGGAAATTGCTCAGGTGGTTCCGGTAGTTTAGGGTGATTTTGACTCCCTCCTCCCTCCCTTATTCCACCAGCCTGGATCTCTCCCTGCTTCACCTGGGAGCTCCCCCACCCAGCCAGGGGAAGCACTGAGCACAGCAGAGTAGCAGCTGCAAATCTATATTAAGCAGATGAGGAATCAAGGGAAACTTTTATAGATGGAGAGATGGATAGTCCTGAAGTGCCATAACCAGGCTAAGGGGATTTGATAGAAGAGCCTTAATGGGGCCCCTTGCGAGCTAGGAGAGCAGTGAGCACTCTGTAATGGAAATGTTCCCTGAGCCTGTGCCTTCTTCCAGCCGCAAAGTTCCAATCAGGACACTTTGCTCACATTAATTAATTAGGCCTCCTGCCTTCCCCAGGGAAGCTTGGAAGCATTATGTGTGGAGAGAGGAAGGTGAGCAAGATGGCGTCATCATAGCCATCATCCTCCCACGGAGTTGGACAGGCATCTGTGAGACATGCTGGAAGCTGCACTGAGCCAGTTTGATGAATGCACCCCTCCTACACGTGCACGATTTAATGAAAATGAACAGTCCATTCACCCATTCATCATGATGCCAACTCGTCAGTGGTCATTGCTGTTTAGTTGCTAAATCGTGTCTGACTCTTTGCAACGCTATGGACTGTAGGCCACCGGGCTCCTCTGTCCCTGGGCTTTCCCAGGCAAGAACAATGGTGTGGGTTGTCACTTCCTTCTCCAGGGGATCTTCCCAACCCAGGGATCAAACCTGAGTCTTCTGTGTCTTCTGCATTGGCAGGCAGACGAAGCCTGCACCACCAGAGAAGCCCCAACTCTACGGTTGTTGGGCTTCTATTCTGTATTAGTATGAGGGGTACAACTGGAGTGAGTAGGACTTAGTGTCTGCGTTCAAGGAACACCTGGTCAAAGGGCAAAGATGAAAAAACTGCAAGCATTATAACTTAAGCACCATAGAGAAATTTGGCCCCAAATTCTAATTACCCAACAGAGCAATAGGTAATCGTCTTCAGCCTCCTGTCACTCACCCCCCAAGTCCAACTCATCAGCAAGGCTGCCAGTCTTTCTTCTCACTGTTCCTCTGCCTTGGCTCTGGCCCTCCAGGATCTTGCAATAGCCCCCAAACTAGCCTCCACTCTTGCGCTTATGGTCCACCCTCCCCAGAGCAGCCAAACAGATCTTCCCAAAGGCAAACCAAAGGTGTCACTTACTCCATCGACTAACTCACCCCCACCCCTGCCATTATCCCAGGCCTATGTTCAGGCTGGGACCAGGCCGCACTCAGCAGTTCACATCCAACACCCTTGGGTGGCCTGACACTCGTCACCCTACAGTGCTCACCGGTCCCAGGGAGAGCTCTTTGGGTCACACCCTGAAGCCTTGCTCACTTGTTATCCTTTCTACCCCCGTGGCTACCTGCCAAGATCCCCATCCTCCCTAAAGGTCCACCCCATTTCCACACGAATGACCTCTCCCAACACCTTTCTTATGCCAAGTAGGACTCATTCCACTTCAATTACAGCACTTTTAAAGTTTTATCATAATTCCTTGTTTGAATACCTCTCTTTCCGCCTAGACTCTGAATTCTTTGAGAGCAGGGCCAGTCTCTCTGATGCTGGGTCAGGGCCTGACATAGAGTAGGGGAACTCAGTAATGGCTGGTGGAAGGCATGATGACAGACAGCCTGCCTGTTTCGAAATTGCCAATGGTTCCCCACAGAGTACGTGAGATCCTCTATTGTGATCATAAGCCCTGCCATCTGTATAAAGTCACCATCCTGCCTTCTCCTAAGGCTGATGTCAAGAGCATGTGGTTTGTGGGCATGTCTTGGAGTTAGGGAATCTTCTCTGGTCCCCACAGACTTCTTGGTCCCTCAGCCACTATCCTTGCATCTGTTATCACATGTAAGTGAAGACTAGCTGGGGTGAGAGTGTGGTTTGAGGCCCTTACCTGTGGGCTATGACTATAGGAGGCCTACTGTGCACTGCTCATTTTACTTTTATTTACTGAATTGGATTCATAGGTAGTATTATCCCTATCTTATAGGTGAGCAAACAGCCCTGCTAGGGTTAAGCTGCCGGAGGCCACGCTAGCTATGATAAGTACCAGGGCTGGGATTTGAACCTATGGCTGTCTGATTCCACAGTACGAGTCCCTTCCATCACTCAGGGCTACCTCCCGCTTGCAGTGGAAGTGGTGAACATGTGGCCGAGACAGGCTCAGTTTGGATAACACTGCCTCTGCGTCCTGTAGGGCCAGCACTCTGTGAGCACTGGTTCTTATTTACCTTATATGGCGAAAAGAGAGATGCCCATTTTTTTTTTCCCCATTTCTGCAGACTAACAGACGGGTGCTAATTTGGTAAGTGCAAATTGTCTGGCTTCGGTTCTATCCACCATCTGCCTGCTTGAACTAGTGAAACCAGGGTGACTTGTAATTATGCCCAGTTCTCTTCACAGGGTCCCTCCATCCCTTCAGAGGCGCTTATCCTTTTCCTATTTTAAGAAAGAGCTTCACATAGCACAGCATTTATGGAACGCATCCAAGCACCAGAGTAGAAAGTGATATTATGAAGCCGAGGCAATCACACAGACAAAACCCTTAAACTAGATGCCAGGGGGGGACCCGGGCTGGCCCTGCTCCTCCCAGGAAATTGCCAGGCGATGGGAGACCAGTCACTGTGACGCTCTGGGCCTCAGTTTCTCCCCCAGGGCACGGACATCTGGAGCTCCCGAGAAAAGGAAGTGGTGCTTTGCTGTTTGTGTGGCAGGCCTGCCCTGGCTGCTGCTACTGCTGGTGCTTCGGGTGGGTGTTTGCAAGGACCATCCCAACCTCTCACTCTCATCCTCCAGAAGCAGCTCTTCAAACTCTGCATCAAAGATTCCCCCTGACTCCCCACCCCCCGCTAAAAACAAAAGGCTGCACTTTACTGTATTCACACCACAGCTAGGATAGTTGCAGCTGCTTGAGGCTCTACTTTTCCTGCTCTCTGCAACAAACTCTTCCAACATCCAGACTCCACCATGCTTTAAAAATTATGGGCAGAAATGATAAGAGGGTCACAGGGCTGAAGAAGCAGTTTACCCAGCTGGAAGCGTGCCATTGAAACCCCAGCGTCATTCATTTTCATCGGAAGCAATGCTCTCCATGCGTTTACTTAAGGCAGTCTTCTCCTGCCCGTTTCTCCCTCCCTGGAGGATGGGTCTTTTGAGAGATAACCACCCACATGGCAAATGAGTGGCTTTCCCCTTCAGTGTGAAGATATCACCTCTTGGAAGAGCAGAGGTTTGCCATGAGGAAAGTGGGAGAGCAAGGGTGCACATGTCCCATGGGAGCAGTTCCCCACCTGCCCCAGGAGGAGGGGAAGCCTCTCCCTGCCTCCAGCACCCACTCTCTCCCTCACCTCGACTGTCACTCCTGTCCCCAAGCCCAGTCACACGGCCACCTCATCCCCCACCCCCGCGACTGCCAAATGAGCCAGGCCCACCGTCAGCAGCCAAGTTAATTTTTTTTTTAAATCTCCTTGACAAAATGAAGAGGGAAAGTTGGCTGTTTAACTTGGTGGTTTTCTTTAGCAACGCTGAAATGTCTAACATCTCAATGTGTGCTGTTTGCGAACTTAAATACGTCGCCTCTGGACCAGTCATTCCTCAAGGAACATCTGCTCTCCAGAAGATCAGAAGTGAGAAACCACAAAGTTGCATTACTTATCTTTCCCTAAAGAAATGAAAGGTGTTTTCTTCTCCCCCTCAAAGTAACAGCTATTTCTCCACTCCACATCAAAACTCCAGCCTTTGGCAAACATGTCTCAGCACTTCCAAATCCAAGCTTCGGCACAGAACTGCCGACTTCAAAAGTGATGGTGCGGAGCCGGCCCTGAGAGCGTCCCTCAGTACCTGCTCACTCACAGCTTCTGAGCATCTCGCATGTACTGAGCTCATGCGATAATACACACCCAGAGGAACGGAATTCTTTAAACAACCTGGGGTGCCATCCTGGAAGATGGGCTACACCCAAAGCTCTCCATCGGTTCAGTCTGATCTGGAACTTGGAAAACTGTGAAAATGTCACCTGAGGTAGGATGACCATTTAGCATACAAGCAGACTGGTACCAGAACAGAAGTAAGAAAGGAGTCCCCGAGATGGAGTAGAAAGTGCCATGGACCTGTTATATTCTCTCTGGTGGCTGACTCTCAGCTAGAAGGAGTTTCCACCATCTATTACGAACCTCAAATAAGATATATGAACACACCAGTTCATTGGTTCATGTAAAACATGTCTGGAAGGAAAGAGTCCAGGGGCTCCATGAAGCCAGTGAAAACCAAGGCTCCTTCTGTCTTTGTGCTCTGCCATCTTCAAGGTCACCTCAAGGCCACTTTCTGGCTTCCATGTGTATGTGTGTGTGTGTGTGTGTGTGTGTGTACACACGTGTGTGTGTGTGTGTGTGTGTGTATGCTTAGTCGTGTCCAACTCTTTGCGACTCCATGGGCTATAGCCCACCAGGCTCCCCTGTCCGTGGAATTTTCCAGGCAAGAATACTAGAGTGGGTTGCCATTTCCTACTCCAGGCCCTGGTTTCCATATTCAAGGTCATTGGTATTCTGAATGACTGATTGAGCTCCAGCAATCATACTATGTTCTATGTATCAGAAAGAAGGAAAGAACAGCAACGTGTCCCAACACCACCACAAGCCACGTCACCTCCATTCTAGCAATCTTCCCAAATGATGAGATACTTCTGCTGACATCTCAGTGGTCAGGACTTAGCTACATGGCTATACCTAACTTCACAGGACAGTGGGAAATCATGCCCTTTAACTGGGAGCGTTGTGATCTTGAAAAAAATGGGCTTCTTTTGCTAAGGATAGAACGAACATTGAATATGAGGTGGCAACTGGCAGCCTCTGCCACAGACTCAGCTTTCCATCACTCAAATGAATATATATATCTTGATTATATTTATATCAGAATATCTCAGCCTCAGCACTCCTGACATTTTGAGCTAGTAACTCTTTGTTGTGAGGGGGCTGTCCTGGGTATTATAGGATGTTTGCAGCATCCCTGACCTCTGCTCTCTGGAGACCAATAGCAATATCTACACCCCCAGCAGTCATAATAACCAAAATGTCTCCAAGATGTCACCAAATGTCCCCAGGGGGGACAAACTCACCCTTGTGTGAGAACCACCAAAGCACATCAAAAGGGCACCCAAAAGAGATGATAGGCATGACTTTCATACAGCAAGAGTATGAATTTTACCCCTGCTCACCTAGGGGTAACGCTATGAGAAACAATGCTTTGTTGATGCTTTGTTGGTTGCTCATGCTTTGTTGAAAAGCATCTTGAGAGCTTTTAAGAGTCAAGTGTACCTTATGATGCTCACCAAGTTCCAAAGGATAAACCCAGAACACACAGAGGGAACCGACCCACCAGTGATTCGTCCCGCCATCCAGAGCTTGGAACTGCAGAGATAATGTCCTTGGCCCTGGGCAGCTCTTCTTCTCCATCCCTGGGTCTTCCCCCACCAGAGTCACCCCGTCTGAGCCCCTCTCCCACTTCTGCTCTATGCACAGATGACTCCTTGGCTTAAACGTTGTCACCTTAAATTGACCAAGAATCAAAGTCAACCTGCCCGCCCCATCTCCTGGTTCCTTTCCTGAATCCTTCATATCATAGTTCATAAATGCGTTCTTACTCACTTTTACCATTCTTCCCCTTGTTAGACTATAATTTCCACTAAGGTGGAGACCTTTATATTTCTACCCTGGTAGCTCAGTCGGTAAAGAAACTGCCTGCAGTGCAGGAGACTCAGGTTCAATCCCCGGGTTGGAAAGATCCCCTGGAGAAGGAAATGGCAAATCACTCTAGTATCCCTGTCTGGAAAATCCCATGGACAGGGGAGCCTGGAGGGCTGCAGTCCATGGGATCGCAAAGAGTCGGGCACGACTGAGTGACTAACACTTTTTCACTTTTCTATTAAGGCGGAGACCATATCTCTGGATTCACCTGTATTTACCAGTACCTGAGGCAACAAAGTGCCATTAAATACCTGATTGAATAAATGAATGACTGAATGCAGATGGTGATGGAGGTGAGAGAGAGAGAATGAGTGGGGTGGGAGAGAGTTGGGCGGGGGGAGTGGTGGGAAGAAAGGAAAACAGACCAAGACAAAAGCTCCATTTGAGATCACAATAACCAGTCTGTAGCAAGAGCGATTTTCTTTCACAGACTTCGTATTTCCAGTCAGTTATAGGTGCTTATTGGGTGTCTGTATCTGGAATAGACAAATAAATGAAGCATGGCCGCAAGGACCTACAATAGAATATATGGCAGCAGTCCCCAACCATTTTGGCACCAGGGACTGGTTTCATGGAAGATAATTTTTCCGTGGACAGGGGTGGGAAAGGATGGTTTGAGGATGATTCAAGCACATTACATTTATTGTGTACTTTATTAATATGTTGACTAAAAAAATACAGTCACAACCTGAAAGTAGAGAGTTATTTTATTTGGTGGGAATGTTCAGGACTCTGAGCCTGGGAGACAGCATCTCAGTAGCTCTGAGAAACCTGCTCTAAGGAGGCAGGAGGGGAAATCAGGCTATAAACAAGTTTGCAACAAAGGGAGCAAGCAATCTGAACATTAAAGATCAGCTATCAAGTTAAGGAATTTAGCATTCCTTGTATGGGAAGATGCAAGCCTCTGGGCTCACTGAATTCATTCCTTCCATATGTACCTCAGCTATCTGGGGCTGACCCTGTTTTCTTGTTCTCCTTAAGGATTGGCAGATAGCTGCTTCTTGCATTCCCCCAACTCCTCAGCTATCCAGCATCCACTGGATTGCAATTTTGGAAGCCCTCAATGGCACCCTACTCCAGTACTCTTGCCTGGAAAATCCCATGGACGGAGGATCCTGGTGGGCTGCAGTCCATGGGGTCACTAAGAGTCGGATACGACTGAGCAACTTTCCTTTCACTTTTCACTTTCATGCATTAGAGAAGGAAATGGCAACCCACTCCAGTGTTCTTGCCTGGAGAATCCCAGGGACGGCGGAGCCTGGTGGGCTGCCATCTATGGGGTCGCACAGAGTCGGACATGACTGAAGTGACTTAGCAGCAGCAGCAGCATTCACATCTGGAAGCCAGAAATTGCTGCTGGCTGTAACATTTCTTGTTTATTGATATGGCAGGAGATATTTTCATTTTGCAGTTACATCAGTTCCACCTCATATTATCAGGCATTAGATCACAGAGGCTGGGACCCCTAATACAGAGGATAACACACATGCTCTAATTATAATGAAGGTAGAATGGGCCAAAAGTGTATTTTAAAATATAGAAAAGTAAAACTAAAAGAAAGAAGTTCAACAGTTCTGAATGCAAATAGCTACAGGCAGAAGTATCTTAGACATGGAGCTTCATGGGGCAGCACTGGAGGGAGGTTTTGCAGGATGGGTAGGAGTTGGGTAGTGGAAGATGGAAAAACCTTCCTGGAGGGAGAAGCAATCTGAATAAAGGCAGCTTCTGAGAAAACCCAGGCCTTTCCCAAGACTGTGGCTTAGGTCAGCACTGTGCAGTGGAAATGACACGTGAGCCACATAGGTAATGTTACATTTTCTAGTATCAACATTTTAAAAAGTGAAAAGAAACAAGGGAAATTAATTTTAATATTACATTTTATCTAATTCCATATATCCAAAACATTCCAACACATGATCAATATAAACAATCATTAATGAGATATTTCACATTCTGTTCCCTAAGTATTAAAAACACAGTGTGTCTTTGACATCTTCGGCACATCTTGGTTTGGGCTGGCCACACTTCAGGGGTTCAGAGGCCAGTGTGCTCAAGTGGGGCGTGCTTGGGCAGGCTAGGGCAGACCCACCCTGGGAAGATAACAGGATGTGGCAGAGGCTGAAGTTTGAATGGGCATATTTAATACTGTGATTTTCATAATGTGAGTGATCAGTATAAGCTCAAAAGTGAGAGGTACGGAAGACTGCGGGAACACGGTCAAGGGCAGAGGTTATCAGTGTGAGACCGGCAGGGACAGTACCAAGGCAAGGCTGGAGGTCACAGACACGGTCCCCCACAGCTACAACTGTACATAATGAGCCCTGCCTGGCCACACTTCCAGGACAGAGGCTCCTGGCCCAACTTAGCTAATAGGAAACTGTCAAGGAAATTTGAGGCTAGTTTATTCAGGTCTCTTGAATGGAGGAGATGTAAACACTAGGGAGATGCCGGGAGGCGCCTCCCACCAGGAGCTGAGCAGCAGAGAAAAGCAAGCTGCAGAGGAAGAAGAGGAAGACAGAGGTGCCGAGAGAGAGCATTGGAGGCTATGAGAAGGCTGTCTGGGTACCACTGGCTCTCAGCTTCCAGGCTCTTCTGAGCTCCCCTGAAATCCTGCCCTCGGGATGTCCTTTAATCTTAAACTAAAATCTCTCTCCCTCTTCTTTTCCTCTCTTGTAGACTGCTGGTTTCTGTTCCATGCAACTAAAGTTCAGAGTCCTGAGAAATACTATTAGTACAGGGTTTTATAACATGCAAGGTTGGTTTTTTTTTTCCTCCCTCCTGATCTGGGAAGAAGGCACAGGGAGGAAGTGGAGGGACCCGTGTGAGAAGTGAAATGGTCAGGGTCAACACCTGATTCAATGCGAAGTAGGTGGGTGTTGGGGAGAGGGCCAAGGGTTCGAGTTTGGATGACTGGAAAATTGCTGGCGTCCTCCACACAGGCGGGAGGGAGTGAGAGGGAGGGCAGGACTCTAAGGGGAATGATGCTGCACTGTGCCCGGACATCGAGTTCTCAGCATCTTTGCCCTGGCTGCGCGTGTGGAGACGCTGGGCAGCCCATGCCCCTGGCTGAGTGTGGGGCTGCTTGTGCCCACCAGCAGGCTGTCAGGGGTACCCTGGTCTGAACGGTTTCCTAAGGCTTCCAGATTACAGGCTTTCATCCCCTTGTCTGCTGCCGGCTTTGGCTACAACAAATATTCATTTCTGCTGTTTACCTTCAGATCTGTCTTCTGACGCTTTCTCTCCCACTGGCACCTGCCGCTTATTCCCTGCACCAGTCTCCCCGCTCTGTGGTCTTCTTTCTCTTCTCTTCATGTCCCAGAGCTGGGGTACCCTACTTCAAACAGAGGAAGAAATCCTAACAGATATACAAACATGCATGTGTGCACACACACACACAACACAAACACACACAAATGCATGCATTTATTTTCTCTCCCTCTCCCTGTACCCCCCACCTCCTCTTTCTCTCCATCAGCCAGACTTATCCAGTAACACTTTTCCCCCAGAGCAAACCTTTCAAAGATTTTCAGCCTCTCCAGGGAAAGCAATGGCAGATAATGCTTGGAGTCCCCTGTTATATTTTCCCCTGGCTCTTCCAACCGAGACAGCACTCTGACACTGATCACCACCACACACCCAGCATGCCCACCCCTTGCACCATGCACCCTAATATGCCATGAATGCCTGCTGCCTCTCTGTAGTCCTTCTGCAAAGCCCTGAAGCTGCTTTTGCATTTGCTGGCTACAGGCAAGGGCAGTGAAAAGGTATTCAACCTAATTTAACCTGTCTCAATCTCTCTTCTTTAAGGACTTTTCATGTATCAATCCTAGAAGCTTCTGAAAGGGGAGTCATGATTGGAATTTCACAGCCAAGGAAACCAGAGTCACTTTGGGGTTAAAGGCTCCAGGCCCCACTTTCAAAGAACTTTTGGCACTCACAGCCTAAGGTTTTTTGGTCCCATTCTCTGGCTCAGTGGTCACCCAACATTTCTGATTGCTTGCTCCATCCACAAAGCTTTTTTGAGCATCCACCCCCAGTGTATGCATATTTATTTACTTATAAATTATAATCATGTACCACTACATATACATTATACACTTTATAAATAGACATACTCATTATAATAGGTATAATAGACATGTTCAAAAAATAGACATTTAAAAAGGAGAGGATAAAGGATAAATATAACTGGAAGGACCACTATGTTCTTCCTTCTCCCAGTGGATCATGTATACCTCCTGGGATGCATGCCCACTTGGCAGATTTCCTATTCCCCCATCAGCCTTCTCACAGTGCGGTCTCCGAGGTGGGCATTGCTGCTGCTCATCAACATTTGCAGTTTCCCTTATCTTCCAATACACATGGGAAGATTGTGAACCCCAGTCCTTGAAGGTAAGAGTGGCTATGTGACTGGCATGTCCAATAAGTGACTCACTTCTGCTTGGCAGCACCAGGAACCACGATGCTCCATGCTCTCCCTTCTCTTGCCACAACAAAGCCTGAAGCCTCATGTTGAACTGTGGTATTGTGGATGGTCCTCTGGGAACCCTCAAGTGGTTATATTACAGATACCACTGAGCCACACTGGATTTGAGTTTAGGGGTTTGTTTGTTATTGCAGCACAACCTAACTTGCCTTGACTGATACTCTCTGTGATGAACCAGATGACATCATGGTCCTGAGTTTGTCTAGTTTGCCTCTGAGGGCCTGTCTCTCCCAACTTGCATTGCTGACACTATAGTGACAGCCAGCCACTGTACCATCAAGGAAGAAAGAGTAGGGGACTGAGCTAAGAGTCAAGATGTAAGAAATGGACCAGGATGTGACAAGCAAACCTGGAGACCAATGAGGTGCCATCTGAGCAGACGTGCCCAGGAACTGGGGGGCAGTGATCACTGTAAGTTGAAAAAAAAGCAAAATGGCTGTCTGGGGAGGCCTTACAAATAGCTGTGAAAAGAAGAGAGGCGAAAAGCAAAGGAGGAAAGGAAAGATATAAGCAACTGAATGCAGAGTTCCAATGAATAGCAGGAAGAGATAAGAAAGCCTTCTTCAGCGATCAATGCAAAGAAATAGAGGAACCAGAGGTCAAATTGCCAACATCTGCTGGATCATGGAAAAAGCAAGAGAGTTCCAGAAAAACATCTATTTCTGCTTTATTGACTATGCCAAAGCCTTTGACTGTGTGGATCACAATAAACTGTGGAAAATTCTGAAAGAGATGGGAATACCAGACCACCTAACCTGCCTCTTGAGAAACCTGTATGCAGGTCAGGAAGCAACAGTTAGAACTGGACATGGAACAACAGACTGGTTCCAAATAGGAAAAGGAGTACGTCAAGGTTTTATATTGTCACCCTGCTTATTTAACTTCTATGCAGAGTACATCATGAGAAACGCTGGGCTGGAAGAAGCACAAGCTGGAATCAAGATTGCCGGGAGAAATATCAATCACCTCAGATATGCAGATGACACCACCCTTATGGCAGAAAGTGAAGAGGAACTAAAAGCCTCTTGATGAAAGTGAAAGAGGAGAGTGAAAAAGTTGGCTTAAAGCTCAACATTCAGAAAATGAAGATCATGGCATCCAGTCCCATCATTTCATGGGAAATAGATGGGGAAACAGTGGAAACAGTGTCAGACTTTATTTTGGGGGGCTCCAAAATCACTGCAGATGGTGATTGCAGCCATGAAATTAAAAGACGCTTACTCCTTGGAAGAAAAGTTATGACCAACCTAGATAGCATATTCAAAAGCAGAGACATTACTTTGCTGACTAAGGTCCATCTAGTCAAGGCTATGGTTTTTCCTATGGTCATTCATGTATGGATGCGAGAGTTGGACTGTGAAGAAGGCTGAGCGCCGAAGAATTGATGCTTTTGAACTGTGGTGTTGGAGAAGACTCTTGAGAGTCCCTTGGACTGCAAGGAGATCCAACCAGTCCATTCTGAAGGAGATCAACCCTGGGATTTCTTTGGAAGGAATGATGCTGAAGCTGAAGCTCCAGTACTTTGGCCACCTCATGCGAAGAGTTGACTCATTGGAAAAGACTCTGATGCTGGGAGGGATTGGGAGAAGGAGAAGGGGACGACTGAGGATGAGATGGCTGGATGGCGTCACGGACTCGATGGACGTGAGTCTGAGTGAACTCCGGGAGATGGTGATGGACAGGGAGGCCTGGCGTGCTGCGATTCATGGGGTGGCAAAGAGTCGGACACGACTGAGCGACTGAACTGAACTGAACTGATCACTGTAATCCAAAATCACTCCCTGGACGCTGGCCAGCAGAGTTCCAAGACAGGGGGTGAAAAATGACTATGTTCCTGGTTTCTGCACGTCCTGTGTCTTGCTAATAGAAATGAGTTCAGTTTGGCGCCAGATACATAAATTCTTCTCCTTCAAGTTTCTCTTTTAGCTCCTAAGGCTGTGGATCTTTGTCTTTAAGAAAATTTCAGGGGAATTAAATTTGAAAAGTACCTATATTACTGAAGCTACCTTTCCATTGGCTCTAAACAGCCCATTTCTCACATGCCTCCCAGATCAGTTGATGTAAGGACTGTTCCTGAATTACGCTATGGGGTGCCAAGTGGCTAAGAAGAGGAGATTTTGAATTTGAAACTCTGTTAAACCTTTTACACTTTTAAACCTGATATAAGGCTTGATGTATTGTTCTAACTGTCCTGCTGCTGCTGCTGCTAAGTCGCTTTAGTCGTGTCCGACTCTGTGACCCCATAGGTGGCAGCCCACCAGGCTCCCCCATCCCTGGGATTCTCCAGGCAAGAACACTGGAGTGGGTTGCCATTTCCTTCTCTAATGCATGAAAGTGAAAAGTGAAATGTTGCTCAGTCGTGTCTGACTCTTCGCGATCCCATGAACTGCAGCCTCCCAGGCTCCTCCACTCATGGGATTTTCCAGGCAAGAGTACTGGAGTGGGGCGCCAATGCCTTCTCCACTAGCTGCCCTAACAGAGACTAAATACCAGTAGGTTCCACCAGATACACGTTGTCTATTCTTTTCCACATAATAGTCTACAGGTCTTGGGCTGGTCAGCCAGCTCTGCTGTCCAACATTTTTTCTGGTTCGTTTTACTTTTCTCCTTGGCTACCTTCACCATTGAGCTTCCCTCTCATGGTCTAAGATGGCTGTCCCAGTTACTACCACTTTTCAGACAATAGGAATAGGAGACGGAAGGCACATCCCAGAAACCAGATGTAGCACATCACTGCTGCTTAGATCTCATGACCTACATTTAGTCACATAGCTGCAGTTAAGCTGCAAGGAACCCTGGGAAAGATAAGCTCCAGCTGGGCAGACATGCTTTTATTAAAGGATGGAGAAGGAAGTGCACAACCCACACCAGTATTCTTGCCTACAGAATCCCATGAATAGAGGAGTCTGGCAGGCTACTGTCCATGGGTGTGCAAAGAATCAGACATGGCTGAGCAATTAACACACTTTATTAAAGGAAGGAAAAAAGAATGAGTATTAGTGAACAACTGACAGCCTCTTGCTTCTTGGTGTGCTATCTAGGCTTCTTAGGAAGCTTTTCCTCCTACCTCTGCCCCAGTCCACAAGCGCCCATAGTACCCTGCACTGCTGGTACTCAAGACATCACTGGTACTCAACACATGATGGAGTACTCATCATGGTACTGCATTGTGGTACAGAACTCATCACTCATGGTACACAACTCATCACTGGTACTCATCACTGCTGGTACTCAACATATGATGGAGTACCATGTGCCATGGTACTCAACCCAGTGTGCTATAAATGGCTACTTACTCTTCTCTGTGTCTCATCAGGCAAAGCTTCATGAAAACAGAAGCTGTGTTCATCTGGTTTACCCTTATATCCCCTGGCCCTGGCACCTAGTGCTTAATAAATATTTACTGACTAAATAAACAGATGATTGTGTGATAGGAGAGTAATTATTAAGTTATGGCTGTTCTCTGCCATTCCTTCCCTACTGCCCTCTAGTCTTGCCTACCTTTGCCTGCCTCCTGCTCTTTCCGTCTTCTCCTCAAGGCCAGGCTCCCTCTGGCAAGACCTATGCTTTGAACTTTTGTGATGCACGATTATGAGAAACAGAGAAAAGAGGCAGAAGGCTGAGACTGAGAGGACAGTTTTTGAATAACTGTCCTGGCAAGAGCAAAGGGAATAGCAAAGAAAAGTAGATTTAAGGTGTATCACTGCGGGCATCATGGCATTAAGAAATGCAAGAAGGACAGGACAGAATCCATTTGAAGAATTTTAAAATTTGTTAGACTGTTTCTATGACCCAGACACCGCCTGGTGACTAGACAAGCTGTGGCTCAGAAGGAAATGACTCAGAACACCAGGAAAATGTCAGGGAAGTGTAAATCCCAGAAAGGCTGCTTCACAACAAATTTCTGCCTGCTTTGGATTCTTAGGAAAAATAAACAACTCTGCCAAAGATCCAAGTATACGTCAGTGGTTTTCAAACATTTTTCAGGTAGTATCAAGCCTAGAAATGATGATGCTCTCCATATAGCCCCAGAAGATATTTATATTTTTATTCTATTTTATAAATAATAATCTTAGTAGGAGATAATGTTACCTAAGTCGTGTATATGAAATATAATATCATATCCAGGCATACATGTCTGAAAAGATTCATTGTTAACTTAAACATTAAAAACCTATTTCTGAATTTTCCTGTTAACACTCTTTTGCAACTGGCTCATCCTTTTTGGCTTCCCTTGTGGCTCAGAAGGTAAAGAATCTGCCTGCAATGCAGGAGACCCGGGTTCAAGCCCTGCGTGGGGAAGATCCCCTGGGCCAAGGCAAGGCAACCCACTGCACAGTATTCTTGCCTGGAGAATCCCACGGACAGAGGAGCCTTGTGGGCTACAGTCCATGGGGTCTCAAAGAATCAGACATGACTGAGCGACTAACACTTTCACTTTCATCCTTATCACAATTGTCTGTGCTTACTGATTACAGAAGCGATATGAAAAATCAAAGGGAAAGTTTATGGGAGCAAATCTGAAAATGGAGAAAATTCTGTGCATTAACGCTTTCTGTAAATTAGGACATCTCCAGATGGTAAACTCCACAGGGGAAGTGGCAATGACTATCTTATTTGTTGTTCTGTTTCAGTTCCTAGGACAGTGTCTGACATATTCTAGAAACGAAACAAATACATGTGACCAACTCTTTCATCTTGGCTATGGAACCTCTCACTCCAACTGGAGTCTAATTTGACAACTGCTGGCCAACAGCAACACTCCGTGTCAACGGTGTTCTCTTTTTTGTTGGTAAATGTGTTCAAGGTTCCGGGGCCACCCTCACTCCTCCTGGTTCTGAAAAATTGCATGACACACTCAGTGTGTGTGATATCCTAATCCCAAGAACTCCTGTGATTTGGGGAGCAAAACTGGGACAAGTTGGCCTGCTTCTGAGTAGGATTTGTGAGAGGATTCTTGATTGTTTTATTTTTGTGTCTTTGTTCAAGATCTTAAAACATTATGATAACAATAAAAAGTATAAGTAACATCGTTATTTATATTTTCAAATCCAACATACTTAGACTTTTTAACTTGTTTTCTCACTTTGGTCATTTCCTTATTTTTATTTTTTAATTACATAATTAGTATATGAATGATGACTTATAATAATTAAAATCCCAACAATAAAAACCAAAATCCCCTTGGTTATGATCTGAGACCCAGTCTTCTCCTGAGAGGCAGCAACTTTCCCTGGTTTGTACCCTTCCAGATCTTTTCCTCTACTTTTACATATAAATGTATATGTACCTAGAGACATTTATAGTTTTATCTAGTCTTTATGTCTATAAATGGTATAATTTATTACTGGCGCTCTGTGACTTACTTTTTCTTTTGGAATATGTCTTAAAGCCCTTTCCATGTTCATCTGTATAAATCTACCTTATATTTTTAAGCATTCATAGTATTCCATAACACCTGATAGCTCAGCTGGTAAAGAATCCATCTGCAATGCAGGAGACCCTGGTTCGATTCTGGGTTGGGAAGATCCACTGGAGAAGGGATAGGCTACTGACTCCAGTACTCTTGGGCTTTCCTGGTGGCTCAGCTGGTGAAGAACCCACCTGCAATGTGGGAGACTTGGGCTCAACCCCTGGGTTGGGAAGATCTGCTGGAAAAGGGAACAGCTACCCACTCCATTATTCTGGCCTGGAGAATTCCATACACTGCATAGTCCATGGGGTCACAAAGAGTCAGACATGATTGAGTGACTTTCACTTTGCTTTCATTCTCAACATGCTATAGTTTACTCACCTAGTCCCCTACTACTTGCTATGTACATGGTTTTTAATTTTTTGGTTTATGTACATCACTAACAACCAGCATCTTATTCATGCTTCACTATACACTTATGAGAGTGCTACTCTAGGAAAAACAGTGAGAAATCTAACTGCTGGGTCAAAGGGTATGAACACTGAGATTTTCACAGACACTGACAAATAACTCTTCAAAGTGTTGCACCAATTTATTCCCCCACAAGTACTGTATGAGAGAATCAGCTTCTGTAAACCTCTGTCATCACCATCAAACTTTAAAATGATTGCTGGCCAGATGAGTGAAAATAATTTCCCACTGTTGTTTCATTGCACCCTGTAGTAGTTTGAACGTGGAAGGTCAATGACGTTGCTACTATCTAAGACAGGTTTTCCTCACTGTGCTGTATTTCTTGCCCCCAATAAACAAAGACATAACCTCAGCAGATGGTCATGGCAAGGACTGCTAGCTGTCTACCAAATCTCCTCTTTTGGACACACAGGGAAACTACTGCTTTACGTTAGGTAGAGCTTTATTACTGGATTTTAGCCATGAAAATGTAAGTGGAGGGATAGGTACCACTTCCCATACTGACCTATAAAAACTTTCCACCCACTATCTTTCAGGCTCTTTTCCCCTCCACTGGCTGGATGCAAATAAGCCTGGTGAGCCTAGAAGTCTCATTTTCAAGATGGCAGAGCCATAGCAAGAAAGGTGCCTGGGTCCTTAAATAACTGCTTAGAGAAGAGGCACCTGTCAATCCAAGCCTGTTTTGATTTAGTGTGAACAAGAACACGTTTCTAGCATGTTTGAGCATTGAGGGGGAGGGGAGAGGTTATCACAGCAGCCATCAGTATGCTAATATAATATAATGAGAACTAACTCATTAAAATGATCGTGGATGCTAAAAATCAAGAAACAGTTTCCTAGGTTTTGGAGACAATTTCCCAGGGCAGAATATTCCATTTTGGGAAATCTCTAAATAATGAGGAGCTAGCTGAAGGCAAAACAAACAAACAAAACAGTCTGAAATATTGCACAGTTTGGCTACCAAAAGGATTTTGTCCATGTTCTAGTTCCCAGTGTGGCCTGAATTTCCCACTGGGGAAGCTGGCTGTTGGTCAGCACTTGGCCTGGGGGACTCTGTTCTGTTAAAATGTCCTGTCAGCTCTCAAGGTCAATCATCGCAGAGAGCCTAGACACTGCAGAAGCGTTTCACCCAAGGTCAAAGATGACTCAGAATGTCATTTGCTGTTAGAATGCTGACCATGAGCTCAGGGCCAGGGGTGAAGCCACCACTTGATCACCAGGTTACCTACTGAGGATGCCTGTCTGCAGCAAAGAGAAACTGCCATAAGGGGAGTCAGACCCAGCGTTTCATGTGAAGCATGGCAGTCCCAGCAGGGCAACTGTCCAGGCTGCTGTCTTATGATAGCCACCCCACCCCTCCAGGTGACTTGTCACCCACCCAGTCCCTTCCCTATTCTATATGAGTATTCAGATTAAAACCATCATTTCCTGGTTCCATCCCAATAATGGCAACCAGCCATCACTGCCTCTGGCTACCACTGGGAAGAGAAGAAAGAGACTTTGAAAAAGGCTCACCCATGAGTCAGATGTAAAAGTTAGAAAAGATCAAGGAGCCATGCTGTCCAGTTCCTCCCACCAAAGGAGCAATCTTCACACCATGATATAAAGCGGGAAAAGAGGAGCAAGCTAGCTGAAGGCAGGGAGTGGGGCTCGGAGTCCCTCCTGCTTCCTCCACCCCTCACCCATGTGATTTCTCCCTGGGACCCTTGGGCTCCCAGAGCACAGTTTGAAAATCTTCTCTCCGAAGGTCTTTCCAGATGGCCTACCCATCAAAGGTCTAGTAGGAAGCAAGTCCAAGAGTGTGCAGCAGCACACCCAAAGGTGCCAGGCCAGCCTTTCTGGATGTGGGAATGCCAACACTGCACCACAAGCGCATGAAATTGGAGACTGCATTGCTTTCAGCCCATTGTATTCCCAGAACCTGGCTTAGCATCAGACACATAGCAGGCACTTAATATCCAGAGAATGAGAGAGAAAGGGAAGCCAGGTCTTCGCATTGCAATCAGCAACACTTACAGCATATTGGCCGCACAGCAATTTACAGTTTACAAAGCACTTTCCCTTATACTGTCTCATCCAATCCTCAGAACCCACTGTGATGCAATCAAGACTGATTCTCATTCTTTCCATAAAAATTGAATTTCAGAGAAGTCAGGGGACATGCTGAAGGTCACACAGCTAGTCAAGGGCAGCTACAGGATTAGAAGTACATCTTCAGGCTCCGAGTGTCGATGCTCCCTCAACTTCCCTCACTGCTGAGGTCCTGAGATGTGCCCACCATAGTGGCAGTAACCATTGGTGGTGATGGTGGTGGCGTATTCATTACAATCACAGCATATCCAACATATAGAGAGATTCTAGTCCCTGACTGTAAGCAAAAGCTGCTGATTAGCTTACATGGCTATAGCTTCTGTCTCTACACTGAAAAGATCAATCCCTGCTCCACAAGCACAGATCACAGACCCCACATCAAATAGTCATCCTAAATGTTCATACCAGGCATCTCCAGGGGTTTGAAGAACATGGAATGCAGAGTTGCTTTCATTACCTGGAAACCAATTCAAACTCCAAGCCCTACTTCACACAGGAAGTTACATCTGAGAGTTAATCAATCTTGATAAAGGAAGCATGAGTCTAGAAACTACAATTCCTATATTCTAGTACAAGTCATGAACTTGGTCCATAAAACTCACAGGTTGCTGATTTGGTGTTTAGTGACAAAGATGAAATACCAGTCCAGCAAATTATTGAGGGCTATGCTACAGAGGCTATCCATAGCTTGGTCAGTCCATGAGCAAGCATGAACAATAAGCATGCATACAGGGGGTCCAAGAGAAGAACAAATAGCCTAAGCCAGGGAACTTTCTTCTACTTCTAGGTCACCGTTAACTCCTTCCCATGGATGGCCAATGCTATGAACGCCTTTCCAACTGCAAAACCGGAGTCTTGAACATAAAGCAGTTTTTTGGCCTTCAAGATCTTTCCTTCTTTTGTTCTTCAAGTTCCCTCTGTACTGACCTTTTCCATCTCAAAGGTAAGGGCTAGACAGTTTGCAATATCCTAAACCCCATGGTGGGGTGCAGACCAATGATTGAGGCCCAGGAGAGGTTGAAGAGTACTCAACTGAGTTTCCCTGGGTTGAAGGTTGTATGGCCACATAATAAAAGACTTCCCCTTCCTCTTCCCTGGCATCCCAGCACATGACTAAAGATTGAAGAAGCAGAGTTATGGTGATCAGGGAATCCAATTCTACCTTTCCTATTTTTGTGGCCCTAAAAATATCACTCCCCGTCTTGCTCATGTACATAATCTGAGCTCATTTTCAACAAAATTGGCTAATTCTTCAATATCTTAAATGGGTCTTTCTGCCCTCTCTGGACACCATCTTTTCACACCATTCACATGGATCCTGCAGAGCATTTGGTCTACTCAAGCACCAGAGAGACCACCATGAAAGGTGAGAACAAGGTGGGAGGCAGAGTGGGGTGTATGGAGTCCGAGACCTGAGACCCCTTGGCTGCTCATCAATCAGTTGCATTTGGTATGTGGGTCCAGCCCTATGCTGGATGCTGTGGGGTAGACAGTAGTTAAATAATTTGTGGTAACTGGCAACAAAAAGTTTGAGCGCTCATTGAGGTGGCCAGACACAAAGAGACAATCATAGGAATAGTACATTTGATCAACAGCAAATATCTACATGTGTTGCACTCTCAACACTAGGATCTGCCCTAGGTACTGGGATAAAGAAAAAAAAAAAAAATCCCTGATTTCATGGAGTTGAACTTCTAGTAGGAAGTATATCGGGTTAGCCATGAATTTCACTCAGGTGTTTCTGGAACATCTTACAGAAGATCCCAAACAAACTTATTGGCCAATACAATAATTCAAGGTTTGGTTGTGGAGGTCAGAAAACGAAAGTCATCTGTAACTAAGAAGAGATCTGGGTAAGCTGAGGTAGAAGCTTCTAGGGGGCCTTCTCCCCCTACAGGCGTTTCTAATCATCTTATCCCAAACTGAATGTATCATCTTTTATATAAGAGGCCCTCTCTGTGTGAATCCAGCCAGCATCACCATCCATCCAGCAAGAAACCTGGAGGTATACCAGATGGTCCTAACTCACTTTCCTTTCTTTTCACTCACTACAGCCAATTTCTCAGCATGTCATTAGGCTTTATGTCCTAATCACCTCTGAAATCTGTTCCCTCCTCCATATTCCCACTGCCATAACCTTGCTGAACCTTCATCATTGCCTGTCTTCTGTAGAAACATAAGTAGTGGAGATGGTCATGCACGGTTCAGGTTCTCCTTCCGTAAAAGCCTTGTGGCCCCAGCTCTGGGGATGCTGCTGGTGCCCAACCCTTAGGAAGTGTATCAGCTGCAGAGACCTGTCTTACTCCAGGCTCATCTATCTCAGCCCAACTCAGGAGAACTCCAAAGAGCTATTGTAGCTCCAGAGCTCCCTGTGGGGTCAGCTGTTGTTGGACCTGCATCATAGAAAGACATTTTCCTCTGCCCATTCCTGTTTCCGCCCCCTCCCTTCCACAAGTGCTGTTTGCAAGGATCCTCCTCAACAATTAGCCTGCAAGCTGGAAGCCAACCCATGATGCTCAGATAACTGCAGTACCTCCTGACTTCCTTCTCTGCTTCCACTTAATCCTTCACCAGTCTCATCTCCAAATATCTACAAAAGTGATATTTCTGACTTTCTAACCAATTTAGCTTAAATTTTATCAAAGCACTCTAAAGTTTACAAAATGTTACTCAAGGGTTATACAACAGAATGATATCTCCTTTCTTCATCCATCACCATCACCTTCTGGCATTTACTTTTAAATTCTAAATAACCTGAATATGCTCCTATTTGTTGATGATTTTAACTTTTAGATATTTATTGACTTGCTACCATAGAAGATGAGGGTTTAGATCTTTTACACACATGCATACTTTTCCTTCCTCTCTTCATTCTCCCAATATTGTTATATCACAATTGTTGGATTTCATTGTTTTTCTTGTTTTTACTCTATAATATTCACAGCTGATCAATGTAATATATGATTACATTTCTATTTCTGTACAGGTTTTTTGCTTTTCCTCCAATAAGTAATTGCCATGTTTTCCGATGTGATTAATTTTTATGTATTCCTCACTAATTTCTTTCCAAACCCTTTACCAGAATATCTCTTTTTGATATGTTTAAACACATTTGGCAATCTATCCATGTCATACTTTTCTTCTAACTTTCCCTCTTAAAACTCTCTTTCCTGTTTTTCTAACACCATCTGAAGGTCCCTAATTCTGCTCAGTTATTCTCATCCTTATGGAATATAGGCTTCCCTGGTGGCTCAGCTAGTAAAGAATCCTCTTGCATTGCCGAAGACTGGGGTTCAGTCCCTGGATTGGAAAGATCCCCTGGAGAAGGGAACAGCTACCCACTCCAGTATTCTGGCTTTGAGAATTCCATGAGTATAGGCCATGGGGTTGCAAAGAGTTGAACATGGCTGAGTGACTTTCACTTTCACTTGTGGAATCCATTTTATAGCAGCTTCCTGACCAAGGGTACACATGGGTTAATTTTATAAGGCATGCATTTCTAAAAATGTATTCTATCTTATATTAGTCAGGGTTCTCCAGAGGAATATAACCAATAGGATAGATAGATAGATAGATAGATAGATAGATAGATATAGTGACAGCCTGGCTCACATGATTGTGGAGGCTAAGAAATCTCATGATCTGCTATCTGCAAGCTGAAGATCCAGGGAAGCCAGAGGTGTACTTCTAGTCCAACTCTGAAAGCCCAAGATCCAGGAATGCTGGTGTCTGAGAGCAGCAATAGATAGCTGTCCACACTCAGGAAAGAGAGCAAAGTCATCCCTCCTTTACTTCCTTCACTGACTGAGATGATGTCCCCTGGCACTGGTGAGGGCAATATTCTTTACTCAGTCTGAAGATTCAAATCCTAACCTCTTCTGAAAGCACCCTCACATATACACCCAGAAATAATGCTTTACCAGCTACCCAGGCACTCTTAGCTCAGTCAAGTTGTCACTAAAATTAACCACCACATATTCTCATACTAAAGGTAGTTTGGCTAGGTATAGAAGTATTATTTCTAAACAATTTTCCTCAGAAGCCTAAAGTCAGGGTTCAGTGGTCTTCTAACTGCTGATGAGAAGATGCCACACTGCTCTTTCATATTCTCTTCTCTCTCCCTCCCTCTTCCATTACTCTCTGTCCCTCTCAGCTTTAGGCTGTTTTTTACAGCATTTTGAAAATTCATGATGTGCCTCAGTGCACCTTAGATCAGAGTTCTCATAGCAAAATAACACAGACTGAGGAGATTAAACAATAGAAATATATTTTCCCACAGTTCTGAGGGATGGAAGTCCCAGGTCATGACTCCTGGTGAAACCTCACTTCTGGTTTGCACATGGCTGCCTTCTCATTGTGGCTCCTCACAGTTTTTTTTTCTGGATGCCTGAGGGTGTCCAGGATGGAAAAGGTGGGGGGGTGGGTAGGAACAGGAACTCTCTGGTGTGAGGGAGTAGAAATAAGTGCAAGTGTCTGACCCATAAGTGTACTTTCCATTCCTTGAAAGTGACATTTCTAAACTGCAACTTTTGCCATATGATCCAGCAATCCCACACCTGGGCACACATCTAGAGAAAACTCTAATTCAAAAAGATACATTCACCCTTATGTTTAGCACTTCATGGTAGCAACCTAAATGTCCATCAACAGATGAATGGATAAAAAAGATGTGGTATATATATATATGTAATGGAATACTACTCAGCTATGGAAAAAGAATGAAATAATGCCATTTGCAACAACATGGATAGACCTTGAGATTATCATACTAAGTGAAGTCAGGAAGAGAAAGACAAATACCATACAATATCACTTATAGGTGAAATCTAAAATATGACACAGATGAATTTATTTACAAAGCAGAAACAGACTCAAAGACAGAGAAAACAAATTTATGGTTACCAAAGAGAAAGGGGGGTGGGGGAGGGATAAATTAAGAATTTGGGATTGGCAGGTATAAATTACTGTATATAAAATACATAAACAACATCTTATTGTATACAACAGGAAACTATAGTAGATATTCTATAATAAATCATAATGAAAAGAATATATATATGGAATATATATATGTATATGTATATAAAACTGAATCACTTTGCTGTATAAACTAACACAACATTGTAAACCAACCATACCTCAATAAAAAATACAATTAAATAAATAAGCTGCAACTTTATTATGACTCTTCCCTAACTAAAACCCTTCCATTTCTCCCCATGACATTCAGAAGAGACTTTGAAACTTTTCAGTCAATACGCTCATAGTGGCAGAAGAGAATTAACATGTGTACTCCCCAGTTTCTGGGATGTAGTCCAAAGAAGTCAGCCACTTGTGTGCAATTTCTTTGAAATCTGAAGTTTTTTTAATATATGCAAATTTTGCCCCTATTCCATAATAGATCTGTTTGTTTTAATATAAGAATATTATTTTAAATTATTGGCATTTAAATGGCTTTCTTTTCCCCAATCTTTCAAGTAAAACTGATGCTTTGGGAAGACATCATGTTTATCTCATGGCTTTGTGTATCCATGAGACATAGATTTCAATTTCAGAGGCCCAGCCTTTATTTGTACTGTGTGCCCAAAACCCAGCACAGATTCAGGCTGTAAGAAGATACTTGACAAGTGTTTGATGAATGAACTGAACTGAATGGTCTTGATGGAAGACTATCATTTGGATGGGGAGTGGGGAGGAGCAGGGAGCATCGCAAGAAGACCATTTAGCCAAGCCAAGTTCTACAGAGAGGAGTGAACACAGTCTAGTGAGTATACTCTGGATGGTACCCCAGGCTACGAGCTTTTCCAAATGTTCTTATATCTGAGATTTTGCCTGAGATCCCAAGAGAGCTGTGTCCCTGGATGGGCCTTGTTAATGAAGTGTCTTTATTATGACATATAACTACATAGAAACTCTCCCTGCCCCAGGCTCTCAGCTGCTCCTCACTCACCCCTCCTCACAGCTCCTGGCAAGATGAAATCTATGCTATATGGCTGAGCCAGTGCTAGAATCTATATTTTCAGAAGCAGGGATGGTCTTCTATGGAGAGGCATGGTCAGACCTTTCAACTTTAAGCATGACAGGGATAGTCCCTCAACTTAAGCAATCTCCCAGGAAGTCAGAAATCCTTCCCCTGAATCACTGTCCTCTCACTACACAAAGGGCCCTGAGAAGGGTACCATAGGAGAGGTTACCATGGGAGGAGTGCCCTGGGAAAGGTTCCTTGGGAGGAGTGCCATGGGGAGTCTGTAATGTTCTAGAATGACTGATATACAAGGAGCTTCCTATCTTCTTCCTATCTTCCTATCTTGGAGAAGGAAATGGCAACCCACACCAGTATTCTTGCCTGGAAAATCCCATGGACGGAGGAGCCTGGTGGGCTACAGTGCATGGGGTCACAAAGAATCAGGCATGACTGAGCCACTAACACTTTCCTATCTTCTCGGAGTAACAAGAGACCTTAGAGGCCACGGAGGGGGCAGGAATTCCACCTGGAGTTAATATAGATGTTTTCACAGTACAGTCAAAAGGTAGGTTTAAGTTGGCCCCATAATTTTATTTTTTAATTTTATATTTAATGGTATTTTGATATATAAAGTGAGTGAAAGTTGCTCAGTCGTGCTGACTCTTTGCAAACCCATGGACTATTCAGTCCATGGAATTCTCCAGGCCAGAATACTGGAGTGGGTAGCCTTTCTCTTCTGCAGGGGATCTTCCCAAACCACGGACTAAACCCAGGGATTGAACTCCCTCATTGCAGGCAGATTCTTTTACCAGCTGAGCCACAGGGAAAGCCCAAGAACATTGGAGTGGGTCAGTTCAGTTCAGTCGCTCAGTCGTGTCCAACTCTTTGCGACACCATGAAAAACAGCACACCAGGCCTCCCTGTCCATCACCATCTCCCGGAGTTCACTCAGACACATGTCCATCGAGTCGGTGATGCCATCCAGCCATCTCATCCTCTGTCGTCCCCTTCTCCTCCTGCCCCCAATCCCTCCCAGCATCAGAGTCTTTTCCAATGAGTCAACTCTTCGCATGAGGTGGCCAAAGTACTGGAGCTTCAGCTTCAGCATCATTCCTTCCAAAGGAATCCCAGGGTTGATCTCCTTCAGAATGGACTGGTTGGATCTCCTTGCAGTCCAAGGGACTCTCAAGAGTCTTCTTCAACACCACAGTTCAAAAGCATCAATTCTTCGGCGCTCAGCCTTCTTCACAGTCCAACTCTCACATCCATACATGACCACTGGAAAAACCATAGCCTTGACTAGAAGGACCTTAGTCGGCAAAGTAATGTCTCTGCTTTTGAATATGCTATCTAGGTTGGTCATAACTTTTCTTCCAAGGAGTAAGCGTCTTTTAATTTCATGGCTGCAGTCACCACCCGCAGTGATTTTGGAGCCCCCAAAAATAGTCTGACACTCTTTCCACTGCTTCCCCATCTATTTCCCATGAAGTGATGGGACGAGATGCCATGATCTTCGTTTTCTGAATGTTGAGCTTTAAGCCAACTTTTTCACTCTCCTTTTTCACTTTCATCAAGAGGCTTTTTAGCTCCTCTTCACTTTCTGCCACAAGGGTTTTGTCATCTGCATATCTGAGGTGATTGATATTTCTCCCCACAATCTTGATTCCAGCTTGTGTTTCTTCCAGCCCAGCATTTCTCATGATGTACTCTGCATAGAAGTTAAATAAGCAGGGTGACAATATACAGCCTTGAGGTACTCCTTTTCCTATTTGGAACCAGTCTGTTGTTCCGTGTCCAGTTCTAACTGTTGCTTCCTGACCTGCATACAGGTTTCTCAAGAGGCAGGTTAGGTGGTCTGGTATTCCCATCTCTTTCAGAATTTTCCAGTTTATTGTGATCCACACAGTCAAAGGCTTTGGCATAGTCAATAAAGCAGAAATAGATGTTTTTCTGGAACTCTCTTACTTTTTCCATGATCCAGCGATATTGGCAATTTGATCTCTGGTTCCTCTGCCTTTTCTATAACCAGCTTGAACTTCAGGAAGTTCATGGTTCACATATTGCTGAAGCCTAGCTTGGAGAATTTTGAGCATTACTGTACTAGCATGTGAGATGAGTGCAATTGTGTGGTAGTTTGAGCATTCTTTGGCATTGCCTTTCTTTGGGATTGGAATGAAAACTGACCTTTTCCAGTATTGTGGCCACTGCTGAGTTTTCCAAATTTGCTGGCATATTGAGTGCAGCACTTTCACAGCATCATCTTTCAGGATTTGAAATAGCTCTACTGGAATTCCATCACCTCCACTAGCTTTGTTCGTAGTGATGCTTTCTAAGGCCCACTTGACTTTGCATTCCAGGATGTCTGGCTCTAGATGAATGATCATACCATTGTGATTATCTTGGTCATGAAGATCTTTTTTGTACAGTTCTTCTGTGTATTCTTGCCACCTCTTCTTAATATCTTCTGCTTCTATTAGGTCCATACCATTTCTGTTCTTTATCGAGCCCATCTTTGCATGAAATATTCCCTTGGTATCTCTAATTTTCTTGAAGAGATCTCTAGTCTTTCCCATTCTGTTCTTTTCCTCTATTTCTTTGCATTGATTGCTGAGGAAGGCTTTCTTATCTCTTCTTGCTATTCTTTGGAACTTTGCATTCAGATGCTTATATCTTTTCTTTTTTGGAGTGGGTAGCCTATCGCTTCTCCAGCAGATCTTTCCAACCCAGGGATCAAACCAGGGTCTCCTGCACTGCATGCAGATTCTTTACCAACTGAGCTACGAGGAAGCCCATAGCTTTGAGGGAAGCTATGAGGGCTTCCCTGGTGGCTCAGATGGTAAAGTGTCTGTCTGCAATGTAGGAGACCTGAGTTTGATCCGTGAGTCGGGAAGATCCCCTGGAGAAGGAAATGGCAACCCACTCCAGTACTCTTGCCTGGAAAATTCCATGGATGGAGGAGCCTGGTAGGCTACAGTCCATGGGACTGCAAAGAGTCAGACACGACTGAGCAACTTCACTCATTCACTCAGTATTTTGATATTGTGTCATACACGCACATGGTAAAAAATCAAATAAAATGAAAAATAACAACAATGGAAAGTAACACTCCCATGTTTGTATCTCCCAGATCCCTCCTTTTTCACCAGAGGCAGACAGTAATACAAGTTTCTTGGGAATCCTTCCAGAGATCGTCTTTGCATTGACAGGAACATAAGTTTATATATTTTCCCATAAAAGACAAAAAGAACAGTTAGCACAGTTGTCATCTTCTTCTTATCCTTTGTTTCCTTTCATATTCTTTTTTAAGTTAATTATCTTGGAGACTGTTTCATATAGCCATGTAGATATGCCTCGTTATTGTCAAGGTGCATGATTTCATTCCACATACAGTGAAGTAGCTCAGTCGTGTCTGACTCTTTGCAATCCCATGGACTGTAGCCTACCAGGATCCTCCATCCATGGGATTTTCCAGGCAAGAGTACTGGAATGAGTTGCCATTTCCTTCTCCAGAGAATCTTCCCAACCCAGGGATCGAACCCAGGTCTCCAACATTGCAGGCAGATTCTTTACCATCTGAGCTACCAGGGAAGCCCAAGAATACTAGACTAGAGTGGTAGCCTATCCCTTCTCCAGGGAATCTTCCCAACCCAGGGATCAAACCCAGGTCTCCAACATTGCAGGTGGATTCTTTAACAGCTGAGTTACCAGGGAAGCCCACTTGTTCATATATCTTTAAGCACAAGTGTAAATTTGTCTATATGAACTGCTAGGTGAAATGGGAAGAAAATGGTTTGGATCGATGTTGCCAAAAACTGTCTTTCAGAGATGCTTTTCTGTTGACCCCATAACTTGTGCGCTCAGTCACTCAGTCATGTCCAACTCTTTGAGACCCCATGGACTGTAGCCCACCAGGTTCCTCTGCTCCATGGAATACTGGAGTGGGTTGCCATTTCCTACTCCAGTGGATCTTCCTGACCCAGGGATTGAACCCCCATCTCTAACAACTCCTGAGCATCCTCCTGCCTTTTCCTCCTTTCCTTCTCTTACTTTTTGCCTCTTCCTTTCATTAAAGCCCTAAATGGTAAGGAAGTATGAGAGAGATTGGATTAACCAGCTGGGGGAAAACATTCCAAGTCTCCTGTGTAGAATGTTTGGAATTAAAGCTCTTCGTGGACAAGGAAATCGTATCTTTAATGAAAATATTTAGAAGTAATAACAGAGAACATATAAACTCATTACAACCCCACCAGGTAGGTACTATATGACTCCTAATTCACAGATTAGGAACTTAAAGCCCAGAGGTCACATAACTAATACATGTGGGAGCCCTGTGAGAGCCAAGACTGTCTGGTTCCAGAGTGAGGTGTGTAGGGGAGGAAAAATACCTTTCTATCCTCTGCCTATCTTAGGACCATGGCTGGGTCTCTGTAACAGATGAACAAGAGAAAACATAAATTTATTTCATATAAATATTACATGGCATGAGAAACTTCCTAAGGAAATAAAGATCCAAACAAGTGGTTAAGCCTGCATGTCTGCATGCTAGGTTTGGTGAAGAGATGAAAGTCATGGGGAAAATGTGATAGAACAAAGGGCATGAGCTGAGGGTAGGAAGCTGGGTGGAAGCTTAGCAGAGCCTGCTCATTTGGGTTCTTCTCAGCACCCCTCCGTCTTTGGCGATAAGGATGCTCCTTCTCCTCCATACAGAGGGCACCTCTCACACGAGGGCCTACAACTCACTTCAGGACAGGTCAAAGATTTCTTCCTGCCCCTGTGAGCTCTCAAATTCCTACAGCCTGAAATGTTCACTGTGCCAAGGGGCCTTCTTGGGGGTGGCCTGTCCTGAGCCCCTTTAGGCTCTTACCCACTGTACCAGCTCCTAAAGTAGCAATGTAGCATCTCTCTCCCCCGCTCCCAGACTCTGACTTGTCACATGCCAAGAAAATTTCAAAATAATTTGGGGGAGGGTAGATCAACACAGGATTGCCAGCTTTACATTTTGCCAAATAAGCACATTAAAAATAAATCCTATTATCACCATCATTTCATTTTTAAATGACTTGTTAACACCACAAAATGGGAAGAACATAATCACAGGATAAGAGCAGAAATCTCAACCAAAGAAAATTAGACTTATGAAAAATGCTACATGCTTTTTGTTGTCTCCATTTTTCCTGAAGACCAGTGAAAGCTCCCAGCGACCTCAGTGACTCCTCTACAGCACTTGGAGCCAGCTCTCAGCTCACTGGAATGCCTGTATCTTGGGAAGCAGAGTCAAGCATCCTGGTTCACTTGCTGTGGAACCTTGATGGGGGACACACACCCTCAGCTTCAAGCCTGGGAACATTTCCGGATGAGAAGACTACACTGGTCCATTTTGAGGCTCCCTTCATCCTAACCAGACTTTCCATGCTCCCTTGAAGCCCAAATACTCCTAGACCAAGAAAATGAGCATGAGGGGAGGTGGGCAAGGAGATGAAGATCAAGGAGCAAAATCAGAGCAGCCAGTGTTCTCAGTAGGCTACAGAGAGCAAAGATCGCCAAATGAAATGAGGCAGCTAATTGCCCCCAGACAGTAGGACAAATACGATTTGCTCAAGGTAGCTGACAAACAGTGAGCCTTGATCCCACTGTTTCTTTTTTTTTTTAATAGATCATCTGATTTTAATGTAACAGAATGTAAAAAGCTTACTAGTATGTGTTTTAGCTCCTAAAATTTTTGTAAAGAATTACCAAAAACTCGATGGCTTAAAATAGCATAAAGCTATTCTTTCAGAATTTTAGAGGCCATAAATCCAAAACCAAGATATTGGCAGGGTGGTGTTTTACTTCGAGACTTTAGGGGAGAATAACTTTATGCCATTTTTTTAAAATTTTATTTATTTTTAATTGAAGGATAGTTATAATATTGTGTTGGTTTCTGCCATTCATCAACGTGGATCAGCCATAGGTATACATATGTCCCCTCTGTCTTGAGCCTCCCTCCCACCCCTCACCCCATCTCACCCCCCTAGGTTGTCACAGAGCCCTGGTTTGAGTTCCAGGAGTCATACAACAAATTCCCACTGGCCCTCTACGTTGGCATGTATGTTTCCATGCTCCTCTCTTCATTCATCCCACCCTCTCGTTCCTACCCCTCCCTGTGTCCACAGTCTGTTCTCTGTGTCTGCATCTCCATTGCTGCCCTGCAAACAGGGTGCATCAGTACCATCTTTCTAGATTCCATGTATACGCATTCATATACGATATTTGTTTTTCTCTTTCTGACGTAACTTCACTCTGTACAATAGCCTCCCTCCATTTGGGAAAGCCATCAGCAAGGATTCACTCCATAACTGAAGCATTCAAGGTGAGGCTCCAGTCCTGATGATGTCACCCTGTTAGGGGAAGCACACTGATTGAAACCACCCACCCTGGCCAGGCACCATAGTAACCATCTGCATGAGTTGTTTTATGACAGGAGATCCCAATAAGGAATATGGAACTAATAAGCCACCACCAACCAAAGAGTTCGGGAAAGGTCTAAAGGAGACACCGCGTGTCTGTCCACTTCCCAGAATCCCTCTTGCTAGGATCCATCTTGGCTAAGCAATGCGTGTGCCACCAGGAAAGACTCTGAATTAAAATGATTGGCCAAAGACCACCTGGAAACTAATCCCATCACCATAAAACCCAAGACTGTGAGCCACACAGCAGAGCAGTTCTCCTGGGTTCCCTTACCCTACTGCTCTCCACCCAGGTGCCCTTTCCCAATAAAATCTCTTGCTTTGTCAGCACACGTGTCTCCTCGGACAACTCATTTCCAAGTGTTAGACAAGAGCCCAGTTTCGGGCCCTGGAAGGGGTCCCTCTTCCTGCAACAATGCCAGGAGTATCTTTCACGTTTCCCCAGAGGCTTCCCTGGCTCAAGTTCTTCTTTACTTCTGTCAACCATGGCAACCGCCATGGAACGCAACTCTGCCAGGAGGCTGGCGGCAGGAGGAGGGGCTCCAAGTTTCCGCTGGGAGCATACTGTTCACCAGAACTCAGGGGGCAGAGAGCCCCAGTGAACAAAGGAAGGGCCGAGGAGGAGCAGCCACCATCTCTGCGATCAGGATGGAAAATGAAGGCAGCAACTCTGGCTCAGAGCCTTGGCTCTAAGGCCCAGGTTGGCTCAGCTTTGGACAAGAACTCCGGACAAGCTGGAGCTTCAAAGCCAGAAAGCTGGGGAGCTCTTCTGAGAGGTTCCACTGGAGCAGTAAGCTGAGAGGTTCCCCTGGAGCAGTAAGCTGAGAGGCTACTGGGGGTGCAGGGACCTGGGAACTGGGGGACCCCGAGAAATGGGGACAGAGTAGAGGAAAGAAGGGCCCCCCTTGAAGTCAGGGAGAGGAGCTGAGGTGCTGGCAGCCTGGACTCCTGGTTCCACAGATTGGGAAAGGTCCCCCTGGAGTCCAGGGTTTGAGGTGTGGAAACTCTGGGGAACGACATTTCCAGAAACGTGTGAGCTTTAGAGACTCTCCCAAGCAATTGCACCCCAGGGGAGAGAGAGCTTCGCAGCCAGTGGCTATTGTCCACCATGCTTGTTTCCATCCATGGTCACTGTACAAAGGTCTAAGTGCCCTGGGGCACTTGGGCTCCAAAGCAAGGCTCTCACAGCCCAGGGAACAGCAACAGCAGCTGCCAAGATCCTGCCCTGCCTGCTGCTCTCCTGGGTGACTTCAAGCCTGGGAAGGTCAGAGTGTCCCCACCTGCCACCCACATCCACCCCCAAAGCACTCCAATGACGCGGCCTTCTTTGAGCAGCAAAAAGACTTCTCAGCCTGGCAGCTTCCTGTGACTCATTCTCTTCCTAAAATCCAACTGACCTTGGGCAGTTGAATCATTCTGGTCTCCCTGGTGGGGAGGCAGGGGGCGGCACCTCCAGCCAGCCTCACCTCTCATCTTTTGAAGGTTGCAAAAAACCATAGCTAGCTGAACCCAAAGGATGGAGCCAGTGGTGAGGTGGGAAGAATTCTGCTCCACCCAACAGCCCCATCACAGGCGTCCACCCTCCCAGGAAGCAGTGGCCTCCAGCCTTCTCGGTATCCTCTGATGCACAAATTGTCCTTTGTGGAAACACCAGGAATGATGGGATGAGTAAGAGAGAGCAGGAGATGGATGGTTGGACAAGTCCATGCCCTGGAGCCGTGCGATCATCCTCTTGGCTCTCAACTCCCCTGTCCTCTCTCCCTCCCTCCCGCCTCTTTCCTCGCTGCTCTCAGCTCATGGCCAAAATCTGTATGCACAATCCTCCCTCGGCCCGCGGGTGTATAAAAAGGATGAATTGCCTCCTTGATCTCACCCGAGATGGCCCCTGCCCAAGCACCCTCACCTGCTGGGTACATAATTGAAGTGTGGTCTCCCAGTCTGCAGCTGTCACGGAGGAATTGACAAAGAGATGTGAACAGGGCCCCGGCGCAAAGCATGCTCTCCTCGGCAGCCTTGAGCACAGGAGAATGCAATTTTCCACACCGTGCACAAGGGGAAGGCCACAGAAAGTTCTGAGGCCCTGGAAGTGCCCTTTATCTGGGAAGAGAAATTAGCACAGATGCCTCCAGACCTGCTTTCAGCTGCCTCTCACCCTCCACTCCTGCTCCTGCTTAAGAAGATCCTGGAAGGTTGACAAACAGAGGCCAGGCTTGTCTTCCAAGAAACTCTCAGCAGAATTAGCACTGGCCTGGCCTGGCCCTCATTCTCCCTAACCCTGCTCTGTGGTACTTATTAAGCAAATACACAGAAATAGAAAAGGACTCCCCAGAATCCTGAGTGCCGGGCCTCCCCTCCCTTCCCCTGTCTCTGCCTTCCCTTCTCCTATAGGCTGAGTACTGGGGTTCCCCTCTCCCCACCGCCACCCAGATCTGGAGCCAATCCCAGCCAAGACAGGAAGCTCACAGTGGCTCCACTGCCTTTCTCTCCCTCTGTTTTCTACCTTAGTCTCTGCTAAATCCAAAACTGGATACTAAGCAGGGGTTCCCCCGGCCTCCTTTGGTCTTGGCATCTGCCTATAGCCCCAGAGGCCAGCTGGCTTCCATTATCATCCACAGAAGTGCTGCCTGAGTGCTGGTCCCAAACTGGGCAGGCTGCATCTCGGTTCCCCCATCTCTGGCCCTTGATCCAGGGGAGCTCTCATGCCAGGCACAGTCCTGCCCCCTGCCTTCTTGCCTGCCCCATGGTATCACAAGCAGATCACACTCATCGTGGCAAGTCTAAGCCTGGGACAGTTGAAGACTAAATAGACAACCTGGGTAGTTCAATTCAGTTCAGTCGCTCAGTTGTGTCTGACTCTTTGTGACCCCGTGGACTGCAGCACGCCAGGCCTTCCTGTCCATCACCAACTCCTGGAGTTTACCCAAATTCACGTTCATTGAGTTGATGATGCCATCCAACCATCTCATCCTCTGTCATCCCCTTCTCCTCCTGCCTTCAATTTTTCCAATCATCAGGATCTTTTTCAAGGAGTCAGTTCTCACCAGGTGGCCAAAGTACTGGAGTTTCAACCTCAGCATCAGTCCTTCCAATGAATATTCAGGACTGATTTCCTTTAGGATTGACTGGCTTGAGAAGACCCTCAAGAGTCTTCTCCAACACCACTGCTCAAAAGCATCAGTTCTTTGGTGCTCAGCTTTCTCTATACTCCAACTCTCACATCCATACATGACTGCTGGAAAAAAACATAGCTTTGACTAGATGGATCTTTGTCAGCAAAGTAATGTCTCTGCTTTTTAATATGCTGTACTTCCCTGGTGGCTCAGACGGTTAAGCGTCTGTCTACAATGTGGGAGACCCAGGTTCGATCCCTGGGTCGGGAAGATCCCCTGGAGAAGGAAATGGCAATCCACTTCAGTATTATTGCCTGGAAAATCCCATGGACAGAGGAGCCTGGGGTCGCAAAAAGTTGGACACGACTGAGCGATTTCACTCACTTCACTAGGTTGGTCATAGCTTTTCTTCCAACGAGCAAGTGTCTTTTAATTTCATGGCTACAGTCACCATCTGCAGTGATTTTGGAGCCCAAAAAAATAAAGTCTCTCACTGTTTCCATTGTTTCCCCATCCCTGGGCTTCCCTTGTGGCTCAGCCGGTAAAGAATCTGCCGGCAATGTGGGAGACCTGGATTCAATCCCTGGGTTGGGAAGATCCCCTGGAGAAGGGAGAAACAATCTGGGTAAAACTCATACAAAAGAAGAGGTTGGGCATTAGTTCCCATGGTGACTGAGCTATGGCAGCTCTCTTTTACCCTGATACTATGACAGAAAAAATAAATAAAAGAATGACATGAGGGAAGCATTTTGAGCCAAGAGGGAGCAAGAGATGCTCTGGTGTGTGTACCTGGAATGTCTGAACCCATGGGGACAAAGGCTCATTGACATTCAGTGCACAAAGAGCAGCACCTCTGAGCCCCTCCTGTTTGACCAGAAGGTCATGTCATCTTTCCCAAGTTGCCAAGGTCCTCAGGAATCACATCTATGCGCCCTGTCCTTCCCGCTTCTGGCGGGCACCCCTCCCATGTGTTCTGTGGGGTCGGGCTCCCCAGCAGGAACCTAGCTACATTCCCGTCCACACTGAAGTTCACCTCCAGGGATGGTGAGACCAGAGCTGAGGGCAGCATGTGGACCAGCCAGGGGACCTTGAACATCACCCCAAGGTGGGTAAACCAGAAGAGCGCCTCTATGCTGAGGCCTGACCTCCAGCTCTGGGATCCCAGGGAAGGCCCTTCTTCTGAACAGGCCGTAGCAGACCTTCTGCTTCCAAGCCTTAATGTGTCCATTTTCTACCAAAGGATATCCTGGGTCTCAGTTTCCATTTCCAACCCAAGTTAAAGACCAAACCTCACGCCCTAGAGTCTTCTCTCTGTTCCACTTCTCTGAAAACAACCCTCAACTCCCCACTTCCTCACCACCATGACGACACCAACACTAGCATCATTTCCTTGTATAAGAAAAAGCAAGAACTTGGGTAAAGTAAAATAAAGTGGGAAGCGGGAAGGACAGGATGCATAGATGTGATTCCTGAGGACCTTTGCCCTTCAGCCTTCCCATCTCCCCCAAACCGCTGCCCCCCAAAACCTACCCTCCAACCACCCACAGCAAAATTTTCTTTCAGGCCTTACATCTGCATCAGGTCAACACTGCTTCCAGCAACCACACTCCAGTTTCCCTGGCATACAGGGATGCTGCTCCATACAACCAAAGGAGCCATTCAGATGGGTCTTCTAGAACAAAAGTCTAATCTTCCCCAATATAATATTAACGTTTTCATCTCCAGCTTAAGGAAAAACTGTATGCAATTTTCCAACTACAAATTTCCTGGCTCTCATACATCAAATAGAAAATAGCCTTAGAGTCATAGGACACAGTTTCATGGGACATTTGTGAATTTCCAGACTGATGACCAGACTCAGGAGGTGGAAAGGGCACTGGAGAGGACTCCTGAGCCTCTAACTAGCTTTGGGTAAGGATTTGGCTCAGTTTCCTCATCTGTGACTTGAGAGGATTTGACTTGATTTCTAAGGATTGCCAAGCTCTCATGGTCTAGTGCTCCCTATCAGTCATGACTAGTAGTTATGACCAACAGGAGCTGGTCTTGACACCAGTGTCTGAAGCATGTATGGGAGATCTCTGGTTTTCTTTCCCAAAGCAGAAACATACCCAGTTCTTAGAGAGGATCACAAAGTTTCCAGTGAGGCCACAAACATTCATGGGACATTTCCTAAGTGTCAGACCATGTGCTAGGTGTTGGGGGTACAATGATGATCAAAGGAAAAATCTATGAGTGTCACCGTGGCACTAACAATCAAAGGTCTATCAATTGGCAGGACAGACTTATACTAAATAAATACGTATCACCACGTGTTAAGGACTGAATTGGGTCCCCCCAGAATTCATATGTGGAAGTCTTAACCCAAATGTTTAGAGATAGGGCCTTGGAAGAGATAATTACAGTTAATATCACATGCCTGAGGCCCTAACCTGCATCCTTGTAAGAAGAGGAAGAGAGAGTTTTCCTCTCCGCTCATTCACAGAGGAAAGGCCACATGAAGACACAGCAAGAAGGCAATCAACTGCAAGTCAGGAAAGAAGGCCTCACCAGAAACTAAACTTCCTGTCACCTTCATCATGGACCTGAGCCTCTGACACTGTGAAAAAATACATCTCTTATTGTTTAAGCCACCTAGTCTGTGGCATTTTGCTATGGTAACTCGAGCAAACTAATACACCATATTTAACCAAATCCAGGATGCCACTGACTTTGTGACACTCTTGCTATTTTATTCTATTTTTAAAAAGGGTTTCCCTGGTGGCTTAGTTATAAAGAACCCATCTACCAATGCAGGAGATTGGGGTTCAATCCCTGATAAAGGAGGATCCCCTGGAGAAGGAGATGGCAACCCACCCCAATATCCTTGCCTGGGAAATCTCATGGACAGAGGAGCCTGGCGGGCTATACTCCATGAGGTCATAAAGAGTCAGACACAACTTAGTGACTGAGAACACACACAAGGAAAAAAACAAAACAAAACACCACCAATTAAATATAATGCTTTAGTATCACCTGGAATATTCAGACTTATCGGAAGATTTTTTTGAATCATTCAGATAGATTTTGTTGTTGTTGATCTTATGCAGAGCAGATAACAAGGGAAATATAATCAAGATAAATTGTTAAAGTGATTCTAAAACTTCTTATGCACAGCCCAACTCTTCTGCATCACTTTTCAACTCAGAGTTGAAAATGGTGCCATGGATGGATGATGGATGAGACAGCATTTCTTGAAAGTATGTTCTACTATCATCTCCAGGGCCCTTTCAAACCCTTTACATCCATTATGCAAAATGGATGTTGATGCTTCCATGTGTGTTCTATGATACACAATTCTTTCCCACTAATATCAGTTATGGATCACAATAAACTGTGGAAAATTCTGAAAGAGATGGGAATACCAGACCACCTGACCTGCCTCTTGAGAAATCTGTATGCAGGTCAGGAAGCAGCAGTTAGAACTGGACATGGAACAACAGACTGGTTCCAAATAGGAAAAGGAGTACGTCAAGGCTGTATATTGTCACCCTGCTTATTTATCTTCTATGCAGGGTACATCATGAGAAACGCTGGACTGGAAGAAACACAAGCTGGAATCAAGATTGCCGGGAGAAATATCAATAACCTCAGATATGCAGATGACACCACCCTTATGGCAGAAAGTGAAGAGGAACTAAAAAGCCTCTTGATGAAAGTGAAAGAGGAGAGTGAAAAAGTTGGCTTAAAGCTCAACATTCAGAAAACGAAGATCATGGCATCCGGTCCCATCACTTCATGGGAAATAGATGGGGAAACAGTGGAAACAGTGTCAGACTTTATTTATCTGGGCTCCAGAATCATTGCAGATGGTGACTGCAGCCATGAAATTAAAAGACGCTTACTCCTTGGAAGGAAAGTTATGACCAATCTAGATAGCATATTCAAAAGCAGAGACATTACTTTGCCGACTAAGGTCCGTCTAGTCAAGGCTATGGTTTTTCCTGTGGTCATGTATGGATGTGAGAGTTGGACTGTGAAGAAGGCTGAGCGCCGAAGAATTGATGCTTTTGAACTGTGGTGTTGGAGAAGACTCTTGAGAGTCCCCTGGACCGCAAGGAGATCCAACCAGTCCATTCTAAAGGAGATCAGCCCTGGGATTTCTTTGGAAGAAATGATGCTGAAGCTGAAACCCCAGTACTTTGGCCACCTCATGCGAAGAGTTGACTCATTGGAAAAGACTTGATGCTGGGAGGGATTGGGGGCAGGAGGAGAAGGGAACGACAGAGGATGAGATGGCTGGATGGCATCACTGACTGGATGGACATGAATCTGAGTGAACTCTGAGAGTTGGTGATGGACAGGGAGGCCTGGTGTGCTTTGATTCATGGGGTCGCAAAGAGTCGGACACGACTGAGTGACTGAACTGAACTGAACATCGCTTCATCTGCTTGTAAGAGTCTTTCTTATTTAGGTCCTTGTATTAGTTTGCTAGGGCTGCCATAGCAAAATACCACGGACTGGGTGACAAACAATAGAAAGCTGTTTTCAAACAATTCTGGAGGCTGGAAGGACAAGATCAAAGCACTGGCAGGGTTGGTTTCTTCTGAGGCCTGTCTCTTTGGCTTGCAGTTGACAATCTTCTTGCTATGTTCTCATATGGCCTTTTCTCATACACATTTATCCACGGTATCTCTTCCTCTTCTCATAAGGACTTCAGTCATATTGGATTAGGCTCCCACCCTCATGACCTCATTTAACCTTAGTTTCCTCTTTAAAGGCCTTATTACCAAATACAGTCATATTGGAGGTTAGGGCTTCAACATATAAATTTTGGAGGGAATCAATTCAGCCCACGACAGTCTTGTAAAGCATTTGGCTGTTACTCTGCAAGAATATATTAAATTAATATTATATTTCCAATGATAAACATGTGCCTTGCTAATATAAAATTGACAACCTGCTGTTCTATTTCCTTGCCTCTCTGCATAAACTGTCTGTCTCAGTTCCAAAACAAAGTATGATCCTTTGAAGATATTTTAAATATAAACTAAACCCAAGACACAATATAAATAATGTACTTAACTCCACTGAAGTGATAGAGTATGAACAACCATGACCAAGTTTGTGTTTGTTCAGACAATGGTAATAGCACCAAGAGCTGCCCAGTCCACTCCATTGCAAGGCAGTATCAACAGAAGGACATATTCCAGTTTCAAAAATGCTAAATGTGAACAAAAGTACATATAGATGAAATATGGTAAAACAAAGTTAAACTAGGATATTCATAAAGTTCTTCACAGTTTGAGTTTTTAATAAATTCACTTCTATATAATATGTAAACAATTTATAAAATGCAACAGAGAAGGAATTTACTCAAGATTGCAATAAAACTGTTAATGATTCATTTGTTCTAATGTTTGTTAATCTGTTAATGTCTGTTAACATTTGTTAATGTTTTTAGGTAATAAACCCTATACTATATAGAACAGTTACAGTCAAATATATCTAAACTTGCATTAGATATGTTGAAACTCAACATTTCTGTAATTAAGTATAGTAAATTATAATGAAATTTTCTCTGTGTTTTATCTTGCAGATTACTTATATCATATATACAAGTGAATGTATTAAAATTCCAACCTGTGTAAGGACTTTAGGGCCATTCTGCACAGTATCAAGTGATTGATGACACAGTGTTTTGAGGATGAACAGAAGTGACCTGAGAAAGTACTTCTCAAGCTGACCCCGGTGAGTTGGGTGTTGGCAGAGAGAAGGGAGTGAATATTCCAAGAAGAGCAGCATGTGGAGGTGAGAACAACTGAGGAAGGTGGCAGATAGACTTGGAGCTGAGAGACAAGCATGAGAAGGTATGGCAGGATGCAAGGCTGGAGGTTAGGTAGAGGTCCCGTGGGTCCCACCTCGTTGGGCCATGGCTAGACACGGCCAAGTATAAGGAAGTCATTCATTGCTTCATTGTTCATCATGGCTAAAGGTTAGAAACAATCTCCATGTTTCATCAAAGGGACTGGTTGAAAAACTGATGGTCTTCATTCTAGCCACCAGATTTGCTGGTTCATCTCCCTCTTGTCACAATGACCCCTGGAGTCTCCCCAACCCAAATGCCTCATAAACAAGCTGAAGAATTGCTCTTCTCCTAGTTATGCCAGACTGCTCTAAGGGTCAGAGAAACACGACTTTATTAGAATTGTTCTTTGTGGTTAAGGTTACTCTCCCAAGCACCAAGAGGAGGTGTCTAAAAACTGAGGATTCATAATCCATCAGTGACTTGTGAAATCAATTTAGTGGGTCCAACTGGCTTAAAAAAAAATAAGAAGAAGAATTAAAAATCAGAATGCATCACACACTAGTAAAGGTAATACCGCCTTGTGAAAATGTTCAATTTCAAATATGTACGTGCATAGAGGATATTGCGAAGAGCCATCTCATTGGAAAAGACTCTGACCCTGGGAAAGAAAGATTGGGAGCAGGAGGAGAAGGGGACGACAGAGGATGAGGTGGTTGGATAGCATCACTGGCTCAAGGGACATGAGTTTGAGCAAGCCCCAGGAGATAGTGAAGGACAGGGAAGCCTGGTGTGCTGCAGCCCATGGGGTCACGAAGAGTTGGACATGACTGAGCAACTCAACAGCAACATCAAGAGGGTCCCGAGGTAAAACACATTTACTACTGTGGGCTGCAGCCCGAAGTGTTTGAAAACCAGTGGTCTAGAGGAGAAAGTGAGCGCAAGGATCGCAGAGTCAGGCAAAGCGTGGTTCAGCACCCCCTCTATGACTTCCCATCCCCTAGGTGCCTGCCGCTCAGGCGCCTCTCCTGGGTGGAACGTGGAGAGCAGCAATGCATCGTGGGACTGCTACAGGGTGCTTAGTACAATGGTCAGCACTCAAAAATTACTATCATTGCAGAATATTACCATCACCACCAAGAAACAGCCTCTCCATCTGGTCAAGCCTCCTGGCCCACCAGTAGACCATAGACTTGGCCATCCTCAGAGCACTCATGATGGTGGCTCCCCTGCCCGGGGCCACTCAGGGAACGGATGGGTCCACAGCTCCCTGCTTCTTGACCATCTGAGGCGCTGCATGATGGGAAAGGAATGTCTCAATTCAGCAGAGAACATTACTTTGCTCTAATGGGGACATTTGTTATTCTGGCCCCTTTCAGCCTCGGTGCCAGAGAAATAGATGGTCTCCAGGCATCATAATTCCTTCCTGGGAGATTTAAAGAGGAAGACGATGAAGAGAAAGATGGCAGCTGATTTGTGGTTTGAAAGAATATATGATATGCATGGCCCCATCCAAAATTAAGGATGATGAATCAATGTCTGAGAGTGAAAGTACTTTATCCTGGGGCCTTTGACAAAAAGACATTCCTTCTTCTGGTTCCCAGATTCAGCCTTTGAACAATGGGGAGGATTTGTTCTGAGTCCCTTCTTCTGGTGAAAATTTCAAAGTTTACCTCCTTCTTTCTTTCACACTTTCCAAACCAGCTGCCAACACTGTGTGCCCACCCAGGGCAGAGGGAAGGAGAGGGGGTTGTAGCAACTGAGAGCTTGAGGATGTGGGGAAACCAGCAGATGCTTCCTGTTGAGTGAGGAGCTCACCCAATGCCTGTAGATCAAGAAAGACCAAAATGCTTGCTCAGTAAGCATTGAGTGTGGCTCAGCAAAGCTGAATGTGGATGCCCATAAGGGTCCACACCATGACCAGGTACCATACTATACTCACTGCCTTGTATCTAGCACTTAATATATCTTGAAGATCACTGCACATCCATAGACAAGAGTTCTACCTTCTTGTTTATAAGTCTCTGCTGCTGCTGCTGCTGCTAAGTCGCTTCAGTCATGTCTGACTCTGTGCGACCCTGTAGACGGCAGCCTACCGGCTTCCTCCGTCCTTGGGATTCTCCAGGCAAGAATGCTGGAGTGGGGTGCCATTTCCTTCTCCAATGCATGAAAGTGAAAAGTGAAAGTGAAGTCACTCAGTTGTGTCTGACTCTTCGCGACTCCATGGACTGCAGCCTAACAGGCTCCTCCGTCCATGGGAGTTTCCAGGCAAGAGTACTGGAGTGGGTTGCCATTGCCTTCTTTAGAAACTCTTGTTTGTCTGGAGCATTGTTTATTTAACCAGTCCCTTACTGATGAATGTTGCTTCCTCTGTGCTCATTTCATTATCTCCAGCCTCTGCAAGAATACTAGGGGAGGGAGCAAAGCATTTTAAAAAAGAGAGAGAATCCCCATGTCTCATGAGTGGAGCAGACTCTGGATGGAGAGGAGCTAGCCTGTCAGTGGCATCTTCGTGAGACTCAGCCCAAGAAAGTCCGTAGTTCTTCCCAGGAAAAAAAAAAAAAAAAAACGCATCAAGGGGCTGACAGAGGGAAGATGACTGTGTTCTCTGAAGCTTGTCCCTTTAATGGCCCGATGAGAGGAGGGTGACAGAGATAGATCAGGATAATATTGTAGATTACTTACTGGATTGCCATGATCATTAACAGCCTTAATTAGTCTGTAATATACTGCACCTTGGCAGCAAGTGCAACCGTTAGACACAGAAGTCAGGCCAGCAGTTGGGAAGACAGACAGCAAGTCAGATCCGCACAGAACGCCTTTCTGACCTTGGAAGGCAAGGCGCTGACTCGAGTACAGTGTGAGGCTGGGGTTTTTGATCAGGCCCGTGCTTCTAGATCCTCATCTTTTCCGTCCCTGTCCTCTCTTCCTCACCAACAACTGCTGACTCCATCTCCCTCCCATCTCCCTTGATGGCAACACCATCCACCATTTTACATCTTCCCCGAGCATGCTGAAGCATATTCCTTCCTCACAGTAACTCTGTGGGGTATCTAGGAGCAGGAATTCTCCTTCTCATCTCATGGGAGGAGGAGGAAGTTGAAGCATAGAGTTGTTGAATGAAATGAAACTAGGACTAGGATCCAGGCTAGGATGAAGCCCAAATGTTAACCCCAATTTCAAGCCCATTTCCAGTTCCACAATCTTACATGCACACTCACACACACATTTATGCTGACACACATTCACAGTCATACACACTCACCTATATAAACACACTCTCCCAGCCACACTCTCACACACTATTACACACACACCATGACTGTCTTTCTGATCAAACTTTCCATTTCCAAGAGTATTAAGTAATTTCTAATTATTGAGATGAGTGACTCAAAGATCCTTGCCCCTTATCACCTCTCCCCGACTTTTCGGTGACATAAAATTTAGGACCTGGCTGTTTCCCATGGGGCCTTGGCCATGGGAACTTTACTCTCAGGGACTTTACTAAGAGCTGTTTCTTAAATGGCCTTTGCCTTCATACTCCTGACAGTTACACTGCTCAAAACCCCCAGTGATTCTTGCTGAGGCGCCTCCTCTAGCCAATCCTTTTCCTACCTTTTGGGGGGAATTAAAGTGGAAGCAAGCTTTTGGCTCTGTGGTTCATTGCTCCTCAATCCTGCTTAAGAACAACTAACCTGGCTAACCACGGGCAAGACCCTGATGCATGAAAATAGTCGGCTTAGGTGGTCTGCATCTCCCAATCCCATAACCTCAGCCTAGTTATGAGCAAACATCAGCCAGGATATTCTACAAACCACACGGCCAGTAATCTTCCAAAGTCTCATGGTCATGAAAAACAAGGAAGGCCCGGAAAAGTACACAGAGTCGGGCAGCCTAAGGAGACAGGACTACCCAGCACCGCGTGGGACCCTGGCCTGGCTCCCAGAACAGGAAATGATGACAGAGGAAAAACTGGGGAAATCTGAACTGAGACTGTGATTCAGCTCATATCATTGCACCCATGCTCACTTCCCCTTCTGACAAGGCTACCACATGTATGTAAGAGGATAATGTTAGGGGAAGCTGGGTAAAGAGTATGTGTACTATCTAGGCAAGTTCTCTGTAAATCTAAAGTTATTCCAAAACAAACTATGTATTTCATAAAAGGCAGCCCCTGCCTAGGTTACCACAAAGCAGCATGTTGTATGTTCACTCAGGCTCATACAACTGATGGCTACATATGACATGAGCATGCCTCACACGCATGCGTCTGAGCCTCGCCTGGCAGTTATTCCCTCGTTAGAGGGGTGAAGGGTGCTCACGTGCTGTAGTGATGTACTTGCTGCTACTATTTACTGGGTGCAGCCATGCCAAGGCCTGAATTTTCAATAAATTAGTGTGGAAGTACAACCTTCCAAACCAGTGACATGTTGAAAAACAGTGTGTGTATACATATACACACACACACATGTATACATATACACACACCTGGACGACAGAAAAAGCTATATTCTAAGGGTCATGCGATATGAGTTCATCTAGCAAAACAAACTAGCATGTTGGTTTTGAACATGTTGATATTTGGCATATAACCCATTAGAGTTGTGTTTTTCATTACAGCTCTAAAGATAGGTTTTGGATGAAATTCAAACTGCTTTGGCAGAAAGAGACCTAGGGTACCACAGGAGAGTTTGAGGGTCACTTGAGTGATTATTTGATTTTACAGGTGTGTGTCCTGACAGGCTTACCCAAGGTCACCCAGCAAGCCAGAAGAGGAACCCAGGCCTCCTGGCTTCCTGCCCCAGCTTCTCTATACTGCAGACTGGTCAAGGGCAGGTCCAGTAAGAGAGCCCTGGGTCCACGGGCAGCCGTGGAGGATAGCCCTGACATTGTAAGAGGATAATAAAGACACAGGGGAACCACACCCCAAATTCTATAAAAAACTGAGCAATCCCTTCATAAATATTCCGGGCAATCTAAACAAACCCTCTAAGAGATACGTCTGATATAACACACACAGCATTCAAATCCATATCCACCTAAGCTGGAATAGTTCTGTTCCTGCTGTCCCAGGTCTCTCCTGGCAGAGGAGTCAGCGAACCTCAGAGCTTCCTGCTATGAGCATCCACCCAGATGGAGAACCAGATGGCCATCCAGGGCATGATGCTGGACATAGCACATGCTTAAAGATTCCTGGGCCTGGGGGGCCCTGGTTCTGGGGCCTCTGCTGCTCATTAGCTTTGTACTCTCGGTTGAGTCTTTCATGGTCCCCACACACGGGTCTCCTCATCTTATGAAGGACATCATCACTTTCCAGTTCTAAGCCAGAACACGTCACTTCCCTATAAGCCCTCCAGAGAATTCCCATTCAGTTAGGATAAAATCCAAGCTCTGCATGTGGCCTGCATGCCCTCAAAATGAAAGTGCTAGTCACTCAGTCGTGTCCAACTCTTTGCCACGCCCACAGACTATAGCCCACCAGGCTCCTCTGTCCATGGAATTCTCCAGGCAAAAATTTTGGAGTGGGTAGCTGTTCCCTTCTCCAGGGATCTTCGCCGGCCTGGGGACCGAACCTGGGCCTCCTGTATTGCAAGCAGATTCTTTTACTGTCTGAGCCAATAGGGATGCCCACACGTCCCCAAAGGATCTGGCTATCCCGAATCTTCTTAACTTCATTTTCTTACTGCTTCCTCATCTATTCATCCTTCAGCCTCACAAGTCTTTTTCGAGTCCCCAGACAGCACTTCCCGGCTGTTCACTCGCTAGTCCAGAACTAGAGCATGAGCGCCCCCAGATATTCCCACAGCTGCTCCTTCCTGCCAGTCACACTTCCTCAGAGAAACCTTCCCTTGGCACTACGCAGATGAGTGTTACCATATCTGAGATTATTTTCCTTATTTGCCTGTATTATCTGTCTCCTTCTATTAGAATGTCAGCCCCTTATCTGCCCTGTTCAGGGCTGCATCTCCAGTGCCTAGAACAGGGCCTAGAATACAGTAGGTGCCCAATAAATAGTTACTGTATGGATGAGGAGATGAATCCTTCCCTCACCTGACATGTCTCTGACCTTGGATTTTTTCCCCACTAGAGATGTTCCTGAGTTGCATCTTGGAGTCTGTTTGGCAAGAAGCAGAGACTTTGATTTTAAAAGGGATTTGTTGGGTGTATCTCAGGCAGGGTGTTTCTGCTTCACTTTCTCTCCCTAATGCGTGACAGCACAAACCACAGTCTACAACCCATTCTGAGAACATGCCACTTCTCTCTTGGGACCTTCATACCCAATGCATTTAGTTTACAAGTCAAACGCTGATATTTTTCCTGCCTTTGGGTAAACTCTAATATTCATGTCAGATTGCGCTTCTGTCTTAGGAATTCTGGACTTAGAAGGATGTTGAAAGGCTAAAGGCGATTCAGAATGTCCTACCTTGAATAGGGAACCTCAGGATCACAGACGAGATGCTTTGGCTTAGTCTACTCAGTACAGCTCTCACAAGCAAGCATCACACACAGATTGTTGAGTTTCAAGTCTCTGGTCTTTATGACCTAGGGCATTGGTGCCACCATCTTTCCGTATTTCAGTAAGAATGAGAGAAATACACTGTTTAAGAAAAATAAAGTAGAGGGGTTTGTCTTATTAGATTTCAAGATTTATTATGCATACCTATATCCTTGATACAGAAGTGGTATTTCAGGTCACTGGAAGAAGGATGACGGTACCACAAACGCTGCTAAGTCAAGTGATGGTCCAAGATAAGGAAGGGGAGGAAGATGGAAAGATATGAATTCCTACTCACATGTAAAATGAAAGTCAATTCCACAGGGATCAGAGACAAATATCAAAGACAAGCATTAAAACATTTAGAAGATGATACAGGTGAGTATTTTTATAAACTCAAAATAAGGAAAGGATTTCTTCAGAAACCAGTATAAAAGACTAACAAATGTTGGCAGCTGTAAAGTCAAGACCTTCTGTTCAAAAATTAAAAAAAATCATTGTTATCAAAAAATATCATTAAGTAAGTAAGTACTAACAGGAGAGGGCTTCCCTGATAGCTCAGTTGGTAAAGAATCCACCTGCAATGCAGGAGACCCCGGGTTGGTTCCTAAGCTGGGAAGATCCTCTGGAGAAGGGATAGGCTACCCACTCCAGTATTCTTGGACTTCCCTTGTGGCTCAGCTGGTAAAGAATCTGCCTGCAAGGCGAGAGACCTGGGTTTGATCCCTGGGTTGGGAAGATCCTCTGGAGAAGGGAAAGGCTACCCACTCCAGTATTCTGGCCTGGAGAACGCCATGGACTGTATAGTCCATGGGGTCACAAAGAGTCAGACACAACTGAGCGACTTTCACTCACTTAACAGGGAGAAACTCGTGTCTCAGAGGGTTAAGAATCTGCCTGCAATGCAGGAGACCCGCGCTTGCTCCCTGGGTCCGGAGGACCCACTGGAAGAGGGAGCAGTAACCCACTGCAGTATTCTTGCTTGGGAACTCCATGGACAGTGGAGCCTGGCAGGCTGCAATCCATGGGATAGCAAAGAGTTGGACACGACTGAGTGATTAACACACAACAGGGAGAAACATTTGAAAGATATTTAATCAGACAAGGTTGGGAGAGGACCATGAGTAGAGGCTAAACACCCAAACTCTGCTCTGGGAGAGGGGCTTGAAAGGGGGGCTTGTCAGGGAGACCCCATGACAAGGAAGCCAGACGAGAAGGGCCTGGGGTAACCTTTCCCCTAGTGCTGCCCTAGAGCCCTTTCTGTAACCATGGAAATATTCTGTATCTTTACTGTCCACTACGGTAGCCATGAGCCCCTTGTGCCTCTTGAGAAGTGGAAATATTATCTGTTATGAGCAAGAAACTGTTTTCTAATTTTCTTTGATTTTAATTAATTTAAATTTGAAGAGCCACATCTGGTTAGTGGCTATGTATCACTGCATTATACAACAAGGCTCTAAAATCTAAATTTAAAAAAAAATTTTTTTAATTTAAAAATATGAGGTATTTTAGAGGGAGACCACCACCAGTAGGAGGTTCTGAGCAAGTTCAGGGACTTTGAATGGGCAGCCTATGAGAGTGGGACACTAAGGGGAAAACCCAGATTCACCTGCAAAAAAAAATTCTTTTCCAGATGCCAAGAGACAGGAGGTTGAAGACAGATGTAAAGAAAGCCATCATTGTGCTGTCTCTAATAGACAACACATTGGAAATAATAGCAGATCAGCTGAATAAAGATTGATGGACACATAGAATGGGATATTATACAAACATTAAAAATCACAATTTAAAATAATTTTCATAATGTAAGTGAAAAAGCAGAACATAAAAAATTATATACACTTCATGCTTGAAATTTCATGGAGGAAAATATATATGTATATACACACACACGTGTGTGTGTGTATGCATTGAAAAAGGCTTAGAATGAAATACACTAAAATACCAAGAGGAGTCTTTTTTGGCTGATGAAATTATGTGTACTTTTACTTCCAGTTTTTATATTCCTTGGACTTTTTCCAATTTATTTTTGTTTATTACTTAATACCAAAAAAAAAAAACCCTTTCTCAAAGCATGCTCTAAAGAGTTTTAATAATGTGGAAAATGCATTTTATAGATAAGCAAAAAAAAAAAAAGAATATGATATAGTACATGTATTTCTACTATAATCATATACTCTACTGGAGTGGGTAGCCTTTCCCTTCTCCAGAGGATCTTCCCAACCCAGGGACTGAACCCAGGTCTTCTGCACTGCAGGCAGATTCTTTACTGTTTGAGCTACAGGGAAAATCATATTCTATGTACACAGACCAGATTGGAATGGTTATAGCACTCTGGTGAAAATATGCATTTTTCTATTATATTACACTTCTCTGTGGCCATCTTTTCTGCAATTATACATGTATTCGTTTCTAAAATAGGGAGGAAAATCTAATCTAAACCATCTGGATGAGATTCCAACCCTCAACACTGAAACAAGCATCTTCAGGCCCTTCCTCCCAACTCTGGGTAGACTGCTGTGAAGTGCTCCCATGTCCTCTGGAGTCACAGCGGGCAGGTTCCAGCCCAGCAACCTCAGTGGCCTCGCGGCTCTCCCATGCCACTCACTCACCCCTGGAGGCTGACTCTTTCTCTTCTGTCCTCCACCCACCCCATGATCACAGAGGCTCATTGAAGGCAATCAATAAGCATGAAGAATACTTTGCTTTCTTCTCTGCCCCCCACTCTTTCTCTGAATGAGTCTGTCTGCCATGCTTAACGGGAAGCACACCAGAAATGGAGTGCTACGGCTTTCCTGCTGGGACACTGGCTTCCCCCTCCTCCCCACCCCCTGTACTTTCCAGAGATTTCAAGATTGGCCGCAACGCTCTTTATCAACTTGGCAGACACTGTTGCGTCTTCTGCTTGGCTCGCGTGCATCCTGTGCTGGGCTCCCTCTTGTCTGCCGCATCTCCCCTGCTAAGATCCCAAAGCCAGCGGATCTCTCAGAGCCAGCCAAGGCTCAGCTGCAGCTGCACTGCCCTGTCCCTGGAGGACCAGAAACCAGAGCAGCTGGCTCACCAGCCTCCGTGGTGCACCCCAGAGCCTGAAGGAAGGAGAATTGTCAGATAGATTCCCATCTTAGGGAAGAATCTCCTGCCCATCATCTCAAACCCCAGCAGTCCTGAGCGGTAAATGGACCTGAATCTAGTATGAACCCCACCGGTGCCCTCCACGGAGAGGCCTACTTCTACCCTGTAGACACAACCTTGACATTTACACATTTAACCTTCACTATTTTGACCCAGGGGGTCCATCATCCATCGAAATTTTATCTCAGCAGGAATTTGAACTGTTTGTGCTATATGCTTGATATTGCCAAAGCAAAATTGAAATACTCATTTGGTTGGGAAACTGAAGCAACCAGTGATGAAGGTATTGATCCAACAAGGCTTTAAAGGTTCTGATTTCAGAATTATAGAGGAATACTCGCATGGTTGGAACAGAAGCTGACCTAGATTTATAAAAATGTCAGTTTCTTGATATAGCAGGCTTTCCCATGAATTTGGAAAACATGCAGAGAGAACATTGATTCACACCCTTAAACTATACTGTTTGCTCGTAAAGTTCTGCACTCAGTCATCATTGCAATCTGTGGAACTCAAATTATTCCCATTGGGTCCTAATCACCTGCTCTCAGATCTCAGATCACAAAAACGGGAGCCCTCTAGGTGAGCCTGCCTCTGGGGGGCATCTAACCACTGTGGCCAGGTGGACCCTCATCCTGGTATCTCCCCTCTCTTTCTTCTTATTCCCATCCCCTTTAGTCCACCCCCATACTGCCTGCTCTTAAGACTTTCTTCCTAAAATCTCTTATCTACTCTGCATCTGTCTGTGACATGGATGAGCACTAATTCCATCTCAAGGAGGATGGACATGCCACAGGGGTCCAAAGCACAATCCTCTTATTCCAGGAGTAAGCCCAGTGGGGGCCCAGGGGAAGAACTCCCCACATCCCTCACGGACAGTACACACCCACTTTTGAATGGAGCAAACATCCCTTCTCTGTGTGTGTACTGGGGCCTAGATCCCTCAGCTCACCAACCAGGTTGGGAGGCAGGGAGGAAACTGAATGGACAGACAGGTCATGCCCAAGTGTATGGAGGAGGGTTGAGTGGAGAGTAGGAAGAAGCAGGCAGAGCCCAGTGAGAGCCATTCTGTGAGGGTCACTTCAGGGTACCAATGCTCTGGTTGATGCTCTTAATCCCATTCCTACACAGTTTGTCCTGCAGGTGAGGTTTAAATCTGTTAAGTCACAAGGGTCTTGGTGACACTTTATTATTATTATTTTTTTAATTGGAGACTAATTACTTTACAATATTGTAGTGATTTTGTCATACACTGACATGAGTCTGGGATGACCCAGGGGGATGGGTGGGGAGGGAGGCAGGAGGGGGGTTCAGGATTGATGACACTTTAAAGAGAGGTGGGTGTTTTATTCAGCTATGAAAGTGTCTCCACTTCTGGGGAGGCTGGTTTTGATCTAGAACAGAAGAGTAGTGGGCTCCCTGGGCAAGGAGAGAGGTCAAAAAGCATGATGGGAGAAAAAGGCCCAGCAACAAGAATGGCAGCCAACATGTCCCTGTCTCTCTCTCTCCCCAGGGTCAACCGCAACCTCCTCTTTCTCTTTGCTTTACTTTCTCTTTTTTCCTCCTCACTCTCCTCATGCTTCATCTTTTCCACTTTCCATGGACGAGTCACTGCTTCAGTCAGTGACTGAAAACCGGAAAACTGGTGGCCCCGGTTTTCCCCAACTTGTCTGCCGCAGACGTTAACCTGGGGCTGTGTCCCAAGGACTTCACTGGATCATTTGCCCATGATGCTCTTTTCAGAGCCTCCACGTGGCCTCTTGCCTTTCTTCCCTTCCTCCTTCTTTCCTTCATTTCTTCCTCTCCAATATCCTTCCCTCCATCCTTCTCTTCTTCTATATTTGTTAGGGACCTGTTTATGTGCTAGGCACTGGGACAATAAAGATAAATAACGCACAAACTAAGCCACCTTTCTCCTCTCAAAATACACTTCAAAGGCTAAGCCCGGGGCTTCCCTGGCAGTCCAGAGGTTAAGATTCTGTGCTTCCACTTCAGGAGGCAAGAGTTCAATCCCTGGCTGGATAACTAAGATCCCACATGCCACATGGTGTGGCTAAACAGAGAAAAAAAAAAAAAAAAAAGAGCGAAAAGCTAAGCTCACACTTAAAAAAAAAAAAAAGTATAGTTGATTTACAATATTGTGTTAGTTCCAGGTATACAACAAAGTGATTCCAGTGTGTGTGTGTGTGTGTGTGTGTGTGTGTGTGTGTTCAGTTGCTCAGTCATGTCCAACTCTTTTGCCGCTCCCTGGATTGTAGCCCACCAGGCTCCTCTGTCCATGGGATTCTCCAAGCAAGAGTAGTGGAGCAGGTCGCTGTGCCCTCCTCCAGGGAAAGGGGATCTTCCCAACCCAGGGATCAAGCCTGCATCTCTTATGTCTCCCGCACTGGCAGGCAGGTTCCTTACCACTAGCGCCACCTGGGAAGCATAAATATATGGCCCAGATACAGGCTTCCCAAGCGGCACCAGTGGTAAAGCACCCACCTGCCAGTGCAGGAGATGCATTTTTGACTCGTAGTTTGTGTCTGGTAATCTCAAACTCCCAATGTATCCCTCAACCCCTTCCCCTTTTGCAACCATAAGACTATTTTCTGTATCTGTGTCTGTTTCTGTTTTGTAAATAAGGCCATTTGTATCATTTTTTTAGATTCCACGTGTAGGTGATATTGCATACCTGACTAATTTCACTTCGTATGATAATCTCTGGGTCCATCCATGTTGCTGCAAATGGCATTATTTTATTCCTTTCTACATCAGCCCACATTCTGAGTGCAGCAAACACATGAGTTTTCAATCTACTGCTTCCTCTGACCTTGGCTATCCCTTCCATCAGTGGATCTTGAGCAATTAAATGAGTTCAACTCCTGGGTTATTGATAAAATAGGAACAGTAAGAAAATATAAAATCCCTTTTTCCCTCTCACAACCTTGAAGAGAAGCATCTTCATTTGCCTACAGTGCAATGATTTGTATCCCTCCAGGAATGCATAGAAAACAAAGTGGTATTATTAAACACACCAATGAAAGATTTTTCAAAATTCAGAGAATGTGTTTCTATTTTGTATACCGATACTTTGGTAAAGCTTCCCTAGAGACTGCATTATAAAAATACCTCATCTTAAAGTAAACTGAATCCATTATTCTACTTTAATGTAATATTTAGATGTGTGTGATTTTTTGTTTTCTCTAACTCATAATTTGAAAAAGAGCTTTTCATAAGAATTCCCCGCCCCAAAAGTTGCTGTTTTTCCTAGAACTCCTGAAGTCTAATAATGATCATATTACTCAAAGCATGAGTTGCATCAAGGATTTATAGATTATTTTTTTGAGTTGCACATGTTGTACCAGAAAGAGCATTAGAGTTAATATCCAGAGACCTAGGTTTCAATGCCAGTACTGCTATTTACTAATCCTGGGTCTCTTTTAGTTACAATTCTTTTACTTCCCAGCACCAAAATCAACTATAAATGACTGCTATTTTTTTTTAAAGGAAGAAGTCACTGGAAGGACTTTGGGACAGCTCACGAAACTGAAGGAAGAACTGAACAACAAGACACGGGGAGAAGACACAAGAGTGCCCCCAGGCGCACAGCATCGGGGGAAGGCGGGACTCCTTCCAACCAGGCTGCCCTTCATGGACTTAAACTCAAGAAGCCTACAGGCTCTGTTTCAAATATCAGACTTTGGAGAAAGAGACTGATGTGTTCAGCTTTAGACCAGGGTTGAGAGCTAGTTGTTTTTCAGGCTAACTCAGGAGGGAATTTGGCCACCTGATGCAAAGAGCTGACTCATTGGAAAAGACCCTGATGCTGGAAAAGACTGAAGGCAGGAGGAGAAGGGGACAACAGAGGATGAGATGGTTGGATGGTATCACCAACTCGATGGACGTGAGTTAGAGTACACTCCGGGAGATAGCAAAGGGCAGGGAAGCCTGGCGTGCTGCAGTTCGTGGGGTCGCAAAGAGTCAGACCTGACTTGGTGACTGAACAAGAACAATAGGAGGAACCCACCAGAATAGGATAATAGCCCTGGGAGCCTCTTCCTAAACTGCAGACATTCTCAGAAAAGGGGGCACATCAGTAGAACTGAGGGTCATTCCTAGAGACCTCTGCCAGAGTCTTCGGGCAAGTGGCCCAGTTACTGGGCCTCAGCTCCTTCTGTAGTCAGAAGTTGGACACTATTTCCCTAAGATCCCTTCTGTTCTTTATCTTGCAGCTAATGGTGGTGGTTCCCAGTGCTTCTGGAAAATAGTAATGAAAAACTAGACTATTCTCAATATTTCTAAAAAATATATCAGAAATGGTTTGTTGGAGATAAGCCTTCCCAAGCACCATTAAAAAAAAGTCATATTTCAATAGCTTACAATTATTTCAACAAGGGGGATAGCAATAGTCACATATGGATCAGAAGCTCTGATTGGCAGTTGACTAATATAAGATGGAGAAATAATCATCCTTTAATCAATGTAAAACTTGATTGAGAAAACGACTTGTGAGGTTCCTTAGGAGTGAAAAACACTGGCATCCTTAATCTATGTTGTAAGAGGAAACAATTTATTTGTGGGAAGTTGTAATAAATTTCTCACCCACATCTACAGACACCCACAACAGGACTTTGGAAAACAGAGAACCTGTGGCCACTCCTACTTAGCCCTCAGATGAAAAGCCACTGGTGTCAACATCCAAAGTAAGGAAGACAATGGACTTAGCAGGAGACCTTTGAACAATGAGCTTGATGTTTCATCTCAGAAAAGTGGTCATCAATGCACTCACTCTCCTTTAAGCAACTCAGAAGGATAACTTGAAACCTAATAGACTTGTAACTACTTCTCATTGTAAACATTAACAAATCAAACATGTTAAAATAACAGGCAATTGGAACATACTCTTATGTCTTAAACATTTTGGATGAATTTTGGTTTAGAAAATTACACCTTCATTTGAGAAATTTAACAACAGAAAAGTTGATCTCTACACAGTGCCAAGTTGGATGTGGGGAGACCTGGCTTCTAAACAGTCTCACTTCTCCTATAACTAAGTTTTGTGTCCATAGATCAGTCACCTCTCCTTCTGAGCTTCAGCTTCTTCCTCTGTAGACTGAGATGTTCAATATAAGGCTCTCTAAGATTCTTCCTAGTTCTCATTTTCTGTGTTATTAAAATACCATATGTTGCTCGAGCTCCTTCTAGGTGGCAGGCACTTCTCTAGGTGATTAATATGTATTATGTCCTTTAATTCCCAACAGCATAGCATTGTCATTCCTGTTTTATGAAAGAGGAAACTGATGCATAGGGAGGTCAAGCTAGAGAGGAAAAGAGTCAGAGGTCTGTGTCCAGAAAGATAGCCTTATTTGTGCAGACACAGGAAGTTTCTCCACATCCCCTTCCTCCAATTTTTGCAAGCCAGTATGATCAGACGCTTGCATGTGCGATTCTTTTCATCTTTCCCCTGACATCACCTCTAATCACCTCAGTTACTTTGTCTAAATTGCCTGCAATTTGTCTTCATCTTTCAAGAACTAAAGAGATGATGGCAATATGTCTTCCAGGGGCAGTTTCCTTGGAGCCCCCCAAACAAGGAAGTAAACTTCATTTGTGGAAGACCCCAGGAAGTCCCCTACAGTAGAATATCAGTTCTGTCTGCCCCAGAAGATGAGAAAATACAGAATTCAAAGAGAACCAGAGACCCAAGGAGGGATAACTGCCTAACAACTGAAGAAACTGGGAGACAGAACCCAAACCAAAAAAAATAAAGAAATGGAATTTGCTCACCTAAACGTAATAATACTGATAAAAAAAAAAACATTGGGAAACAATTCTCCATGGGGCTCCTACAGCTTTTCATGTCTTGCAAGCAGGAGACAGACTGTGCTTTGTCCCAGACCACCTTTTTAAGAATGTCTGCATAGCAAACAGTCCTGGAAGATACAGTGTCTCTGTCTAGAGCAAAGGGCAGACATGCTTACTGCTTATTATAAAAGAGTTGGGTTCCCTAGGCTCAGGGTTCCTCTCCAACATCGGAACTCCCTGTGTGTACAGCTATCATCTGACCATCTTCATTCCTACTCTATGGGAATTAGGGGTCAGGGAGCCAGCACAAATATGCTGACAATATGGCTACTGCTTTTGCTGTGAGTAATAAAGTCTTTCATCTCTGATCCAAGAATCTCATGTCTTCTGCCAACTTGAAACAAAAACAGGCTAATGTTTTATGTTGTCAGTAAAATAAAATCTCAGATTCTCCATAATATTTGACATTCATGTACTTGAGAACAAGTTTCAATAAAAGGAATGGTGTATCTTTAAAATGAGGTCAGAAAATTTTATTTTTCCCTTTCTAAGAACCAAAGAATATTCTCTTGAATTGTAGGAAAGAAAATATGGACCCATACTTTCAGATTGTTAAATTTGCTAATATTTAAATAGCTTGCCTAGGGCAACTGTGGACTCTCCTCTCATGGAAGATTTTAAAGGATAGTCTAGACATGTCAAAGTGAAGTAAAGTGAAGATATCTATCCACGTGATATGCATGAAGCCTAGACACCCCTGCATGCAAAGACACAGGCAGGTATCAGCACAGCCTCCATAATGCTAGTAATGACTTACAAAGCAACTCTGTCCGTACACAGGCTCTCAGCCTGGTTCTTTCTTCATATGAAACATCCACAACATGTGAAGTTTTCTTCAGTGAATTAGCTCTGAGTTGAGCAACCCTAGTGCACAGGGCCCCTGATTTCCATTCATCAGTTAGGACTCATGACCCAGTTTCCAGGACCCAGTTCTTAGATAAGCAGATCCTCCCACTGTAACTTTAGGCCTGCCTGGGAAGGTTGGGGCAGCTTCTGGTGAATTCACCAGGGTGGGGCAGTGACCTCGAGGAACCAGAAACTGGGATGGCTCTTGTCTTCTTCACTTAACTCTATTTTCCTCTCTTCTGTCCTCCCCAAAAAGTCCTCCCTGGGGATGGCTTGAGGAATAACTAGATAAGGGATTGGGTAGTCCTAATGACTGTGTCCCAGATGCCGCTGGATAATGAAAACATTATAATGACAGCACAGAGTCCTGAGCACCTGAGAAGGTCAAACACACTCACTTCCTTTCTAAACACAAAGCTTCCAGTGACCTTATACACATCCTTTCTGATAAAGAACTCAAACATTTCATGTGAAATTTTCTACACATGTCCACACCATTAGCACTGCCTTATTTCTGTATGAGATTTCTCCTTTTTCAAAGCACTGTCATCTCATCTGATTCAAACAAAACCCTTTTGTCAAGGCAAATATTATCAAATCCATCTTACAGGTGAAGAAATAGAAACTTAAAGAGATTGAAAGTGTTCTTGAGGTCACAAGGTGGGGCAGAGCTGAACCTGAAACCCAAGTGTCTGACTCTGGGTCCATGATCCTTTCTGCTCTGTGATGCTGGAAAGGGATGCAGGGAGCAGTCAGTGGGGAGATGTTGCTCCCATTTTACAGAAACTCAAGAATCAACAGACTTGTCCAAGGTCACATATCATGTGAGCTATAGTGGAACAAGAATTAGACTCCAGGTCTCTGGGCTCTGTGGTCCAGGTCTTTCTCATTGACCACTTGGCCTTGACAAAATGGATGGGAAATTGTCTTCAAAGGGAAAAGCATCTTAGAGAAACTGAGCATTTGGGTCAGTGAGAGTCCCAAGTCTGGATACCAGAATCTACAGAAGGATATTCATTCTCAATCTCCTGTAATGTAGGTTCCCACATTTGCTACACTGTGGTTGGCAAAGATGTAGGACTTTCAGTCCTAGCTCTACTATTTGCTCTGTGAGAACTGGACAAATGATAACATTTCCTGGTCTTCAGCATCCTTTTCTGTAAGACAGATAACAATGACCATCTCATAGAGATACCATGAAGAAAGCAATCATGTACAAAAAGCAAGAAGTAAACTGGAGCTGGTATTATCAACCATGAGGTGGGGAGCTGGCAGATGGCAAGAGGTTCCCAGAGAAAAACAGACAGAAGGCAAGTAGAATTGCAGACACAAAGAAGCTTCCCTAAGAGTCCTGAGCCCTGATGCCCAGAGCATTCTACTTAGAGCTGGGAACAGGAATGCCATCCTCAGCCCTCTCACCAGCCCCTGTTCCTGACTTGCTAGGCAGATCTGGCACAGCTGAAAGGAAATCTACAACTCTGGGAAACAGTCATGAGTCAACCTTGTCTCTCACCTGACTAGACCATGGGGGAGGTTTCAGATTTGCAGCTCTGCCCAGCACTATCTGGTAAGCTGCAGGACTCTACACCTGCTCCTGCCTCCATCACTAGAAAAAAGCTGCCTTTCCTGGTTAGTTGGAGGCAGAAAGGTGACTACTGCAGTGGACACTCTTGCTGGGGTCCAAGACAGGAACACATCCAACCATGTCAAAGAAGTTTAGGGGAAAATGTTTTTACAGACACAGAAAATATAGTGTTGATCCTTCTTCAAATCACTCCAGCTCCTGCATCTAGTACACCATTTCTATGTCATTAGGAGTGAAAAAATAGCAGAAAATACTAGCTGTTGGATCCTTCTATTATAAAAAGTTGGTTTGGATCTGATGAGGTTTTACTGTCTACCTGCAAGACAAGCCCAGTCCTTAGACAGGTTTTTTTCCCCTGCTGGCTGACCAGATGGAGAGGAACCCTGCAAGACACAAGGGTCTCCATCCAGCTTATCTAGACGGTCTTGAACAACCTTCTTCAACGGTGAGCTGTTGGCATAGGATAGTCACCATTTGGAGGTCAGCACTATGAACAGCACTGTGGAAGGAGACTGCACCTTCTAGAAGAACAAAGAGGGAGTTCACACTAACCCAGCACACATGGGCCTGACCCCCACCCCCCAAACACACACACATACACATCAGCTTCTGAAATTGACACAGCCTGTCTCAGCTCGCCCAGCATCACTTTCTCACAGGTGTCTCACCAGAGCCCCATCTGTCCACGTTCTTTCAGCAGCACTGTCCTGGGTCACCACAGTCCTTTATCACCACAGTCCTTTATCCCATATCATCCACCACCCGGTCCACACCCTGCTTTCTGAGCATTCCTCTACAAGGCTCCTCGCTCACAAATGCCAAAACTAGAGAGGGTTTCAGGATTTGTTTGCTCTGATTTCCTCGCATTATAGACAAAGTCACTGAGACCCAGAAAGGTAGAGTGATGTGCCCATGGCCAGCCAGCTAGACTGGAGAACTGGACCCAGAACCAAGCATCCTGGATGCAAACAGTATTCTTTCCACCACAGCCCCACCTCCTCAGGGAAGCCCTCCTTCATGAAGCTAAATTGGAAGCACTAGCTTCTGAAAACCCATACTTCCACCGAACCCATCCCCTCTGCCCTGTCCTAAAGAAAAAGAAAAATGAGGTCTGGTGAATATTTGCCCACCCTACAATTCCAGAAGGAAATCTTGAGAGAATAAGAACCCCTCTTTAAAGTATTCAGCTCAGGCTCCAGAACTGATGGGCCATTAGAAATAGAAGCTCACTACCCATATTTGTAAAGTCTTGCCAAGAAACTGGACAGGATCTCAAGGAAGTCCCTCATATGTGTAAGAGCAATAGAGTCAAGTTGAGGAGAACCAAGTAAAAGGAAGCCTTCTGACTCTTTGTTGTGTGATTCTATGACCCTTGGAGTTGGGATAACATAGCCTGGAGAACAGAAGACCAAGGGAAGCGAAACAGACTTCTATAAATAACTTCAAGATTATAAAGAGTTATAGACAGAGACGGTCAGGCAAAGACAATCCAAAAAGAAATAGGCTTCTCTTATATAAGGAAGATTCAGATCAGACATCCCTGAGAACTTCCAGACTGTAAAAGCAGTAAGGCAGAAACTCAAGGAAGGACACAGGGCAGGGAAATCATTTGCCTTGATTTCAAAGGCTTTCTTTCAGCCCAAGGGTGCTAAGATTAGTTGGTCCCTTGAAGACAGTGCTGATGGTAAGAGGAGGGAAAATGATTAATGTCTGAGGGTCATGGTGCAGTCCTGCTTAAATGACCACACTGGACCACGTCTCCCCTGACCGAGCTTCTCCAGCTCCTCCCCGGAGAAATAAAAAGATGGTTAGATAGAGCATCTCTTCTTTTAAGCACAACTCTGCTGGAAGAACAAACAGGAAGAAACACAGGTTTAGCACTCCTTCCCATCATGGACTCATTAAGTCATAGATTTAATGGGTGTGAGTGGTCTATACCAATAAGATCCAGGGCCTCTGTGGAAGATTCAGGCACCTGGAGAGGTCTGTTTCCTGCACTGGGAAGTGAGGGGTGATATGCAGAGGGGTAGGGGAACATACAAAGGGGTGAGAAACAAAGAAAACTGGCCACAAAATCTTCTTTTCCTCTTTTGTCCCCCTCTCTCTGCTTAGGGTCTACGCTAATGAAAATAAGGCTGCACAGCTTCTTCTGAGCCCAAGAATTCATTCAGAGCAATTTGGAGTCAATTGAATGAACAGGAATAAATGAGCAGATATTGCAGTTTATGGCCAGCTGCTCCAAGGCCCCAGGCAGTGATTAGAGACCCATGGTCCTTTTTATGCCCACAGCAAGAAGATGGGGGGAAAATTGGTCCAGTTAAGAGCTCTAAACAGGAGGCAAGGTCGGGAGGAACAGGGTGGATAATTATATTCAGAGTTAAAACAGGGCGGTGGCCATGCCACCCAGACCTGAGAAATAATTAAATGATTGAATAAAAGATGAAAACAGTGGGAAGCAGTGATTGTTTTGTTATGCCCCTGGATATACAGGGATGAGGTGCCCTCCTGGGAGGGAAAGCTGATTGCTACTCCGGGGAGACCTTGTCTGCTGTTGGACTCTGTCCCGACACTGATTTCTTCTGCCTATGCAGCAGAGAAAACAAGTGTGTCACACACACACACTCACATACACACTTCCCAGAAATGGCACTTACCCTCCGTCCCCCTTCCTTCGCCACCATAGCTTGGAAAGAGGCCGTGACACTGAGGGACTCCTGGAGTTTGATGTGAGTCCTTCCCAGTAGAAAGGATGGGTCTGTACTTGTCTTTCCATAATGTTCACCAGCTCTCCCACATACAACATAGATCTCCAAGGTGGCTGCCCAGTGTCACGGGAACATTTGTGGCTTTGGATAGAGGTTCTTTCTAGGCCACAGAAACAACTCCCTTTGGAGAGTGGAGTCAGTAGCCTTGAACTCAGGCAGAGAAGCTGTTGAGCAGATCTGGTTGACCTTGACTGACCTTGACTCTCAGGGAAGCATTTAGGAAAAGACCTCTGGGATCCATAGAAAGAAAGTACTTCCTCTTTTTTAGGGTCATCCTACGTCCTCGGATACTTTGCTTCCAGCCACTACTCTGAGAATAAAACCTAAGACGATATTTTCTCTGAAGCCTCCACCAAACACACACTGTTTACTGCTTTTTGGTAGGGGCACCGAAGCTATAAAAATGAGTACGATGTGGTTCCTGACTTCAACCATTTACAGTCTTATCATGGAGATGGCACATAAATAACATGATAGAGGAAGTTATGGGATTAACAAACAAGGAAGAGAGGCAGCTAATCCAGCCACAGGATGAGTAGGGGCTGAATCATGTCAAGGGAGTTGAATCTTGGAAGACAAGGTCCAGCAATTAGCCCAGAAAAGAATAGGGCTGCAGTGATTGTTCTGGGCAGAGAAAACACCACCAACAAACCCATGGAGGTGGGAACTCTTTTGGCTCATCTGGAGGTTATTGGCCCAGGATTATTAAAAATATAAGGTACAGGGAAGATACATTTGAAAAATAAAGTCAGTAGTTCCTAGACACCACGCTAGAAAACACAGACTTTATCCAACAAATAATGAGTACCACTCAGGGGCTTCAAACTGGGGTTGCAGGGGTTCGGGGGTGTGAGGGTAACAGGTGGGATGTAGACAGTTTAAAATTTTCAGAGATGGATTTGAGGAAGAAAGACTGGGAGCAAAGAGACCAGTTACAAAGCTGTGGCAAAATTCCAGTCCAGATAAGAGATGATGGAGCTGTCTGTAGGATGGAGAGAAGGGGGAAGAATCAGGGATATCCTTAGAAGAGGAGGGCTTCCCTGGTGGCTCAGCTGGTAAAGAACCTGCCTGCAATGTGGGAGACCTGGGTTCGATCCCTGGGTTGGGAAGATCCCCTGGAGAAGGCAAAGGCTATACCCACTCCAGTATGCTGGCCAGGAGAATTCCATGGGGTCACAAAGAGTCAAACATGACTGAGTGACTCTCACTTCACTTAGAAGAGTAACAAAGTCACAAAAACAAGGATGGTTCCCAGATTTCTGGCCTGGATGAGGCTGAGTGAGGATGGTCAGGAGGGAGACAAGACATGGGACAGAAAATGGGTTCCATTTGACCAAGTGAAACCCAAGGGCCTGGGCGGGAGGGGTGTCCTGGTGGAGGACTGTCCAGGAAACACAAGGTGAAGTCCAGCCCTGTCCCCACACCCCTCAGTCCCTTAGGGGAAGGCATTTAGCCTCTCTGAGCATCAGTCTCCCGATCTGTGAACAGGAATACTCTCTTTCTTCAGCTCACCTGCTGGAACTAGATCATGAAGGTCAAGTAAAAACATGTAATCTGGGCATTTGGGGAAATACAGCTTTATATAAATAAAAAGGATTTAAACAGTCTCTGGTTTGAGTGTTCTAGAGTTTCCTATGGATTTTCATTGATTTCAAACAATGAACCCATTTTGTGATGTGTCTGTTCTTCGAGACTTCTAAAACATGTTTGAAGGGGCTTTTCCGGCGGTCCAGTGGCTAAGACTCAACGCTCCCAAAGCAGGAGGCCCGGGTTTGATCCCTGATCAGGGAACTAGATCCCACACACCACAACTAAGAGTTTGAATATCATAACTGAAGATCCCGCGTGCTGGGAGCAGCCAAACAAATAAGGATTTTTTTTTTAAATAAAATGTTGTTTGAAATACATACAAGTCAACAAGTGTGATTTGCTGTCTTTAACTCTTGTCCCCTTCGGAGCTGTGAAGGGGCGGGGAGGCACATCATTGTATGTGTGCTCCAAGGGACCTCAGAGGCCGCATGGTCCACTGCCCTCACCTCACAGACGAGGACAGCAGAGCCAGGGAGAGGAGGAGATCCACTGGGAGACCCCGGGTGGTTAGTGGCAAAGCCGGGATCAGCATACAGATCATCCAGCCTTCTCTGGTGCCCCCTGAAACCGCAGCGGAGCCCTGCTCGGCAGTGACATCACAGCCAAGGCCTCGTGCCTCTGCCCATGGGCCTCCCATGGCCCCGCTGCTCTGCTGACTTAAGAGCCACTGGGATCAGGGTGCAAGCTCTCTGAAGTTCCAGCGTTAGAAATAAACACATAAGGCCCATTTTAATGAGTCTCTTCCTCTTTTATCTCAAGCCCAGAACATTTTCTAGATTTAAATTATGCAAGACTGAACACGGATGGAATGGATGGCTGGGAGCAGCGGGGTGGAGACGGAGAATCAGGGATAATCAAACAGAGCATTCTGGCCAGGGCAGGGGGCTGGGGAGAAAGGGGAACGGGGAGAGGGGCACAAAAGACAAGATAAAGAGGCTTCAGGTGGGGGGAGGGGTGCTGGGGCTGGGAGCCAGGAAGATGAGACTGACCTGGGAGAGGCAGAGACCACCCCCCTGAGGAGTGCATCAGGACAGGATGGCCAGTGGCACCCTGCGAGCGACCAAGCAGACAAGACCCTCATCCCAGGGCCTGGACCCAACGGGAGGGTGTAGATCTTTCCGCCCTCTCAGTGGAGCCCCAGGCACACGGGGGTTCCCCACCAGAAGTGAGCCATAAACCCCAGTTCCAGGACTGGATTCCCCCGAAAGCGACTGCAGGTGACATCAGTGTGGGAAGCAACACTGCCCAGCTGTAAACAGACCCGTTTAACTTGGCTCATACAGTTTCCAAAGCTGGCTGACTGCAGAACCCCTTCCCCAGAGACCTCACCCCACCCTGCCCTCCCCCAGCCCCGTCTCCAGTGGTCTTCCTCCTGAAATGACACCACGTCTAGCTCTTCTGCGCTGGCTCTGAGCACTAAGGCTCCAGGACATTTAATAAGGACTTAACGTTGTTTCCACCCATTTGGTCAAAAAGGGAGGCCACTCTGATGACCCAAAGGGAAAAGCCGGGTTTTCTGGTGAGGATCAGAATCCAGCTGAATTCAGTGCAGCAAGTGCTTCCTGAAGACTAAGTTCTCAGCACAATGACAGAAGCAGAGCCTCTGACGAGACCACCGTCTAGGGCAGCAGACCAGGCTCCAGCCCCAAGGCAGCGGCTCCAACATCCAGGCCGGCTTCAAGACGGTGCAAACACTGGGTGTCCAGGGTGAGCTCTGCAGGTGCTCAGAGAACAGGGGGAAGTCAGGAGGCCTTCCTGTGGAGGCCAGAGGTCAGGTTTACACGGGCTGAGGAGAGAGAGCGACGGTCCAGGTATGGAAAGAAATGGTGGGGGGCGAGGAAGCTGGATGGCTCCATGTGGGTTCCCCGTGGAGGGAACAGGACCCAGGGGGCTTGTGCACAGGCGTGTGATGGTGTCCCCAAGATCCTGGACCTGCTGGTGTCTGGAGGTGGTGGAGTCTCCTTGCCTCAGGGACTGTAGCCTGACAAAGACACCTGTTCCTTTGGATCACACCAGAAAACAAGACCTGACTACCAATGGATGGAGGAATGGACCTCCCTCCTGCTCCTGGAAGCCTCAGATTCTAAGGCAGTTTCTAGAAGGAGAATTGCTCGAGTGAATCACTCACAACACGTTTATAAGAGAAGAGAGAGTGACCTGGTCTCCAGGGCCATCTCCTACAAACAGAACAGCTTCTCAAACCTGCCCCACGAAAGAGCTCACCTCTGCTTCTTAATAGAAGAACACAAGCACCAAGGCCCAGTGTCTTCCCCACAGAGCCTTCTCCCAGTCAGGGTCTGAGTCTGTCCCCAAACAAACGGGACCAGCCACTCCCACAATGAGGCATTTCAGCTCAATTTGCCCATGAGTCTGGTGGACTATGTCCTACAAGCCCAGGTCACATGATTCAATGGCCTTTCTCCATCTTCCTTTGGGGGACCATATCTCCTGACCCTCTGGACTATATCTCAGTTCCTACTTCTCACCACCGAATACTGGCTCCCTCATTAGTCGGCCTCCTCCCCACCCACTGGCCTCTATTACAGTAACTATGGAGTCAGCCTTTTGACAAGAAGGAAAAGAGCAATTAGAGGCTTTTGTCTCTGCTGGGCAGTCTAGCTGACATCATCCTTCATTCCCCCATGGATCGGGCTCATGGTTAACCCCCTTCTCTCCCTGCTGCCTGCTGGTCAGGAAGTCAAGCCAGGATCACACAGAAGGACAGAGTAATGTGAGGTATACCTCCCATATCCAGAGAGGTTAGGGCTCAGGACACTCTGCAAGGCAGAGGAAATGTGTCAGACAGCCCAGAATCTACGGAGGCCCAGAGAATCACTGAGGTCACTGGGGTAGCTCACTACCCATCCTCTACCAGACCCAGCTCCACAACCATCAGCTCGCCTGGATTCTAGCATGTGAGGAAGACTGCAGGGCTGGGGCCAGTGGCTACCGTATTTCCTCAGCACAGCATACACAGAACCCACCCAGCCCAGTGGGTCCATCCAGGCCCACCTAGTGCTGAGAAGACGGAGGCCAGATGGAAAACCCAAAGAATGCTGGCTGTTCCCATGGCTTCAAAATAATCACCAGATCTTAGGAGATGTCATAAATCCTATCTGCCTGCCAACTCAGGAGCCACAAGAAGACACAGGTTTGATCCCTGGGTCAGGAAGATCTCCTAGAGGAGGAAATGGCAACCCACACCAGGATTCTTGCCTGGAAAATCCTATGGACCAAGAAGCCTGGCGGGCAATAGTCCATGGGGTCGCAGAGTCAGACACAGCTCAGCATGCAGGCACATTCTGTGGGCTAGACAGCGAGGACAGAGCCGACTATAAGACTTAGCCTTCCCAGTCCTTGTCCCTGCCCTCAGGGAGCCTCCAGTTTACCAAGAGGATTGCAGTTGGAGGGCTCAGTGCCCCTAGGGAGAGGGCAGGTGATACTCTATTAGGGACACCGAATCCAGTGTGGTTTGGGTTAAAACCAGAAAGATGAGCAAAAGTTTGCTGTGGAAAGAGGATGGTTGATGTGTGAAAAGGCCCTGGACTGGGAATGAAGATGGCCTGTTGGAGGAACTCCCAGGGTCCCGGGAAGCTAGAATGTAGCAGATGAAGCCAGAGATGAAGGCACACCCAACCTGCCTTTCCCTGCCCTGTCCACCTCATGGACACCCACAGAGAAGCCCCTTATGGGATATCTCAGGACACTGTCCCCCAGCTTCTGGTAAAACACTCCCAAGAAGGGAAGCACACTGTCCACCTATGTATAGCTGAAGGTCATGGGAACTTCTCCCTTAAATTAAAGCTAAATCTCCATCAGGGAAAGAATACTGGGCTTCATATTCAGCCAGATGAGATTCATATCCCATCTTAGCCACTTGCCAGCATTATGAGCACATCCAAGTTACAGGAACCTCTCCAAGCATTTGTGTTCTCATTTGTGAAATGGGGAAATACTGTTTATCTTACAGAGTTGTTGGGAGGATTAAGGGAAAGAGTGAGTGAACTCCTTGCCCAGAGCTCCACAAACATCAAACATCTTTTCTTAGCAGCTGGTTCCCCTCTCCCTCTGAAATATGTAGCATTCATTAGAGGGGGTGATCCTTCATAGTTTTTAAGATTCCTTAAATTCCATCGTTCTTGGTTCATTGGACCATTCCCCATATCACATAGTCTCTAAAGCCCTTACCATTTGGTTGCCTATAGAAAGAAGGAAGAGGCTGTCAGAGCCAATTAGCACAGAGCTCAGGGTAATTACATCCCTAAATGTCAGCTGAATGAGGGTAGGGTTTTTCTGTCTTGTTCACTGTTCTCTCCTCAGCACCCAGCACAATGCCCAGCACACAGTAAGAACTCAACAGACACTTGCTGAGCGAATGACTGAAGTCTGGGCATAATGCTTCCATCAATGCAACCTAAGGTGTCCTGCATTTTAAGAGAATCTGTGTCATTCTCTTGACTTATATCAGGCTAACAGACAACGAGAACCCCAGGACTTTCACACATAAGCTGCTACTGCATTGAGCCTCCCTCATCCAGCCCTCTTGTAGTTCCTTTTTTGAACTAAAGGCAGGACTTTGATTTATCCCTCCTACTTGCTATCTTGTTAGATTCAATCCATTGTTCTGGTCTGCCCAGACTCTTTTTTAATCTTCTTTGTCATCCAACATATGAGCTCTCCCATCTAGCTTTGCTCCATCTATCAATTTGCTAATCATGCCTTCTAAGTCTTCATGTATCTAAGGATAAAATGTCAAAGAAGACAGACACAGCATATGGTTCTTTAAGGAAATGGACAAGCCTCTCATGACCCAGTACTGGGGACTTCCCAGTTGACATGTGTTCATCAATAAACACATCTTAGGGACAACTGTTCAACCAGTATGGAAATCAGCATTCAGCCCTGATTATCTATTTTGTTCACAGCGACACTGTGAGAGGCACTGTCAAATCCTGGACCCCAATAAAACCCCTGCTATATCAGTAACATGGTGGGGGGCTGCCAAGTGTCAAGCCTAGTGCAGGTTATCTCACTTAACCCTCATAACAATGTCACTGGCAGTGTTGCACAAGGTTGGGTAGTAGCTAAGCAAGCCAAGCTGCCCAGGTTTGAGCCCTGACTCTGAACCTGCTACCTGGCAGTCTTAGACAGTGGGTCATTACAATAAATTATTGCAAAATCTCAATGACTTACCATAAAGGCTTATTTCTTGCTCCTATCACAGTCCAACCCCATAGGTGGCCTCTCATGGGACAGTGTAGGGTCCCAGCCTCCTGGCATCTACTGGCTCCCCCTCAGAGGCCACCTGATGTGAAGTGCTGGCTCACTGGAAAAGACCCTGATGCTGGGAAAGATTGAGGACAAGAAGAGAAGAGGGTGACAGAAGATGAGACGGTTAGATAGCATCACTGGCTCAATGGACATGAGTTTGAGTAAACTCTACAAAATAGTGAAGGATAGGGAAGCCTGGCACACTGCAATCCATAGGGTCTCAAAGAGTAGGACACAGCTTAACGACCTAATAACAACAACAGAGGCCCCCACTGGCTCTTCTCCATTCAGCCAATGACAGAACAGAGAGGGTGGGGAATTCCAAAGCAGGTACAGTTCTAATGTACGTCACTCTGCCCACACTCTAGCCACATGACTGATACCAACACATAGGAGGCTGGGAAATGTCAGGGAGCATGTTACAGGTGGAAAATGGTGTGTCCCACTTACTCAGCTGTATCACTGACATTGTTAATATTTCCTGTATTTTTCAAGGTTCTTGAGCAACAGAACCAATAGGAGATGACATAGATGGTTAGTTTTAGATAGAGATCAGAGATAGACAGACAGACACTTTAAGGAATTGCTTATGTGATTACAGGGGCAGGAAGTCTGAACTCTGCAGGTTTGGCTGTCAAGCTGGAAATTCTGGCAGGAGTTGATGTTGCAGACTTGAGTCTGAGGCCCATCTGGAGGCAGAAGCTCCTCCTCTTCAGAGATTTCAGTCTTTTAAACCAGCAGTCCCCAAACTTTTTGGCACCAAGGATGGGTTTTCTGGAAGATAATGTTTTATGGACCAGGAGGGAGTGGGGATGGTTTCAGGATGATTCAAGTGCATTAAAGTTATTATGCCACCACTGATCTGACAGGATGTGGAGCTCAGGCAGTAATGTGAGCTATAGGGAATGGTTGTAAATACAGATGAAGCTTTGCTCGCTCACCCACCGCTCACCTTCTGCTGTGCAGCTCAGGACTGGTCCTGAGCTCTTATCCAACTGAGCCCTTGTCACCGTCTCTGGATGCTCCCTCCAGCTGAACTGAGCCCTGGGCCACAAATGAAAAGTCTTGGGTCCTGGTCATGAAGCCATCAACGACACATGGGGAATCACTGACTCATCTTGAGCCCCAGTTTTTCCTTCTATAACATGGGTCTAATTTCTGCTAGTCCAATTGGCTACACACTACCCAGTTTCAATGTCTTTGAAAATGTTCTGAAAACCATAAAGTGCTGTACACATGCGCAGCATTATCATCAGCTTACTGGTTTAAGAAAGAGCTCAAGGTAACTCCCATCCAACAAGCCTCTCCCTCTATCCCAAGGTGGTATAGACCTTGGCAGTGATGTTCATAGTCACAGTTTCCACCATGTTATCTGCCCGTGGCCATGGTGCCCAAGGCTGCAAACACAGATTACATCTGGCTCCATCCCGGTCACCAGGCATTTCAGCCAAAGCAAAGGAATTTGAAGAGCAAGGCTTGAAAGTATGCATGCTGTGGTGGGCAAAAGGATGGCTTCCTCTCAGTGATGTCCATGTGCTAACCATCAGAATCTGAGAATACATCACCCCACCTGGCAAAAGGAACTTTGCAGATGTAATTCAGCCCTTGGGATGGAGACTGTAGCCCAGATCCCCCAGATGGATCCAATCTAACCATCCAAGTCCTTGAAAGTGGAGAGCATTCCCTGGCTGTGGCCAGATGGAGATGTGACCATATAATAAGGGTCAGAGAGATGCAAGGACATGAACTTTGAAGGTGGAGGGAGGGGGCCCTTAGCCAAGCAATAGTGGTGTCTCTAGAAGCTGGGAAAGGCGAGGAAGTAGATCCCTCCACGTACAACCTCCAGAAGGGAATCCAGCCCTGCTCACACCTTGATCTTAGCCAGGGAGACCCATGTCAGACTTGTGACTTAAAACCGTAAGACAATAAAATGAGTGTAGTTTTAAGCCCCCAGGTGTGCAGTCATTCAGTACAGCAGCAACAGGACGCTGGCACACACCCCAAGAGAGAGATGGAAGAAGCAGCTGGTGTGACTGGAGTGAAGGTCGGGGACTGAGTGGAATTGCAGCCCCAGACAGGCCCTCAGCCTGCTCTTCTGTCCCTCCTCCTTTCTGTAAGTCGACACTACCCCGTCTTGAAGGATTCAGGAAAGTATGCGGGCAGGAAGTGATGGGAAAGTAGTTTCCAGATCAGAATTTAGAACTTACATCCACATTTGGGCTGGGCCTACCTTCATGATCTCAATGTGTTTCTGGGTTTTTGTGTGTGAACTGGAAAGGGGACTGTTAATGTCTAGGAATACATCCATCCTTATACTAGGAACAGAGAGCTCTTCTCGGCCTCCTCCTTCACCCAGGGACAGTCCCAACACCATGGTCTCTCCTCACTGCTTCCTTCCCAGCCCAGCCAGAGCCAGCAGTCATCCATCCCCAGCTCTTAGTCATCTCCTTCCAGCGATGAACGCCATCATTAGGAGCCTTTCATTATCAGCGGCTTGCATGCAGCTGATGTTGATTTGATAGAATCCAATTTAGCATCCCACTCTGGGCTCTGCTCCATAAGCATTTGGGTTTAGCATGTACAGGCAGTTTGATGCTGTCTTGATGGCCTTTTAAGCGGCTGAGAAAATTGCTGGCATGGCAATTTGGTGGCAGGCAGGCTCCTGGCGGGTGGAGCTGGAGGAAGCAGGGAAGGAACAGGAGAGGGGGCATTTCAGCCTGTGTGTGTAAAAGGCAGCTAAGTGTTTGGGAACCGTGCACGTAAAGTGAAGAGAGAACAGACAAAGCCACCAGGACATCTGAGGGCCTCCACCAGGCGAGATTCCCCAGTGGCACCTCCTCCTCACGGGCACGGCGCTGCCCTCAGTCAACCACCTGCTTGTCACCCTGTACCCGAGACGGCACATCACCATTCACAGAATGCTCTCCTACACCATCCTGTTTTTACAATGTGCCCCTCAGCAAACTGTCAGGCTGTCTCCTAAGGATGCTGGTACCCCTGTCCTGCAGACCAAAACCAAGGCTCAGGGGAAGATGCCCCATTGGTAGCAGAGGTGCTGATGGCCGAGAGAGTGCAGGGCCCAAGATAGAGCAGAAATTACTGCAAGAGTGTGAGAAATGGAGTATCTCTTGTCATATCTGTAAACAAAGATGTGACAGTCATCAGTGATCCTAGCCCTCTGGGGCAACCAGGAAGGAGAAGAATACCTGTGTGATTTGGCAGCCACTGGGCTGCAGCCACTCCTTACAGTGAGCACCGAGGAACTCAGGGTACGAGAACACACAGGTTCCTGGCCCCAGGATAGCTGAGATGTATATGAAAGGAATGATTTTAGTTAGCCCAGACTCTTGCATCTTCCCAGACATAGAAAAGAGCTAAATTCCTTACCTTGGGATATCTGGTTTTCTTCAATTCACAAAAATACTTTCGGTGTTCAGACTACCTGCCCTTTGTTGCAAACTTAACCTCTTCGAAGCAGTACTCTTAGGGTTTGCTCAGGGTTACTTGAGATGCTGTCTCCTGGGCTTGAAGTCCTAAAAATTCCCAGTGAATAAAATATAACTCAACTTTTAGGTTGTGACTATTTTTTAAGTCAACAAGTGCAAGAGTGGACTGCAGCTTCCTTGACTCCATTCCTTGATCCACCCCCGCTTCCAGTGACTCACTGAGCCTCACCTCTCTGCGCTTAACACACAAGGGAGCCCTTCACCCACTTCCTTCTTTAGGGGCCACCAGAGGGTTAATGGGAGTTCAGCTGTTGCTGGTTCCTTGAAGGATGGACAAATTCCTAGAGCACGGTGGTGTGCTAGTACATACTTAACCTCTGGCTCTCCAGAGTAAAACAAAAAGCCCTGATTCACAGCATCCACCCTTTCACCATGCCCATCTCCAGGTGTCAGCAAACGCAAACATGAGAAGGGGTGCCCTCCGTGGGCTCTGTGGGTGTAGATAGGTTCAATCACACCAGTGCAAGGAAGTCGTGATGTATTCTGAATTTGTGCCCATGTTACACCCGGGCACGCTGAGGCCTGTTAGTGCTGAAACCAACACCCTGCCCACCTCAATGGGCCATGGAATGCAGACAAAAGCATGCCTTCCTGACAGGGATAATCATACTGGAAAGTCTGAGAGTCCAGCGCAGGCTAGAATAGGAAACTTGGCAGACAGGCAGCACTAGCCCCTCCCCACCTACAGGTCAGAGGCCACGCTTCCCATGCCTTCTCCTGGAGGAGAGAGTAAGGGCAGGGCCAGATGCTCCTGGGAAGTGGAGGAGAGAAAAGGAAGTCCTCTCTGTGTAGCCTGATTTTCCTTTAGTAGGCTGAAGGCCTGGGAGGGGGGTTGGGCTGTCTCTTTTCCCTTCCACCTGGCTCTTTCCTCTCTCCTCCTACTGTTGACCTCAGAAAATTACTGCTTTGACATCATCTCCCTGAGCCTTTGTGTGTGTGTCTCAGAGCCTGGCTCTGCTCTCCTCTGATGGGTGTTGGCATTTCACCCCGTGGCCACAGGCGGTTGAGGGGGCTGCCCTGCATCACATGACTGACCCACCTCTGATTTCAGCCCCCTGCAGTGGAGAGTTCAGAGTGAGCTCAGACTCACCCCGACATGGACCTGTCCTACCTCAAACCTTAGTCCAACTGGCCTCTTTCCACCCCCAGGGCTTTGACTGGCAGCAGCAGCCTGAAGCCCAGGGAAGTTCATGTTCCCCGGGCAACACTCCACTAAGGCTGTGGGGAAAATGCCCCAGCCTTCCAGTCCTCAGGCCAACAACTCCAGAGTCTGCAAGAAGCTGGTCGGGAGCCCCAGGAGCACAGAAGCACAGGGCCTCCCTTCTCTGCTGCCTCCTTCTGCTTCTGGGCATTACCTCCCAAAGGAACCACTTGCCCCCAACTCCTGACCTAAGCACTGTTTTCAGAGAGAAACACAAACCCTATGAGATGGGTACCATTTACGTCCCCCCTTTTGCAGATGAAGAAACTGAGGTTCTGTCTGCCTAACTTGGGCGAGGCAAGTCAAAGAGTGACTGTTTACCCATCCAGACTGCCCATAAGGATGGCCGTTCTTGGTGATACAGCCCATATTCACTGAGATGGTGGGGCCAGCCCCATGCCCAAGAGCTGGAATGTCATCTGGCCCAAGGAGGGGCATTTTAAAAGAAATCAAAAGAAGAGTCACCTTGGCCACAGAGAACACTTTACGAGCTATGATTCTCTCTGTTCATCCTTGAACCATTCTCTTGGGAAAGAAAATCTCTCAAGGTTTGACCTCATTTTTGTTTTGCTTTTGTGCATATCTATACGTGTATGTATGGATAGCATCACTGACTCAGTGGACATGAATCTGAGCAAACTCTGGGAGAGAGGAGGACAGAGAAGCCTGGTGTGCTGCAGTGCATGGGGTCACAGAGTCAGACACGACTTAGCGACTGAACAACAATATATATGTGTGTATATACATACATGCTTATAAATATATATTCAAGGAACTGGGGGATTGTAAATATATATATTATAAATATATATGTGAATATGTGTGTATAAATATATTAACAAAGGTATGTACATATCATATATATGTATTTGTGTGTATATATTTACAATGTAGATATGAAAAGTGAAAGTGATAGTTGCTCAGTACTGTCCGACCCTTTGCTATCCCATGGACGTAGCCTGCTAGGCTCCTCTGTCCGTGGGATTCTCCAGGCAAGAACACTGGGGTGGGTAGCCATTCCCTTTTCCAGGGGATCTTCCCGACCCAGGCATCAAACCTGGGTCTCCCACACCGCAGGCAGGTTCTTTACCGTCTGAGCTACGAGGGAATATACACACACAGTCAAAAGGCTGTTAAGAAAATCACAAAAATCAATAGTTATTCCTGGATAGCGGCAGATGACATTTCTATTGCCTGTGTGTGCTTTTCTGTCATTTCTAATTTTTTCTACAATGAAATATTGTGGAAAGGGGCAAAAGCATTTTTTTTTTTTTAAAGAAAATGATCAAACCTTGTTGAAGGATTTACCGTTAACTTGAAATACTGACTGATAGCAGGCCCCAGGAGGCACAGGAAACTCGATTTCTAGCAGCAAGTTTCAGCACTTCCCAGAAATCCAAACAGCGCAGTGGACCAAGGGCAGAGAAGACTCGAAAGTGGAGGAAGGAAAGATTTAAAAGTCAGACAAAGTAACTTCTCTGGGGCACAGAGATGCCTTGGGGTGGGGAAGGGGACTGGGCAAAGAGGTGGCACGCGGGCGTGGTCACTCAGCTGTGTCTGACTCTTTGCGACCCTATGGTCTGTAGCCCCCAGGCTCTTCTGTCCATTGGATTTTCCCAGCAAGAATACTGGAGTGGGTTGCCATTTCCATTTCCAGGGGATCTTATCAAACCAGGGATCAGACTTGCATCTCTTGCGGCTCCTGCCTTGGCAGGCAGATCCTTTACCACTGAGCAATCTGGGAAGCCCAAGAGAAGGAGTGGGGATCCCACTTACTATCTCCAGCAGGGGCAGTGACCATCATTTGTGCAACATAATTTGAGGATAGAAAGGATTTGAATAAGGTGGTGATAAAGGGCTCTGGAGGGAATAGACAAGATCCTAGCCTTCACATATGGCAGTAAATATACTAGACAACATCCATCACCATCCCATTTGAGGGGGATTGTCATTCACCTTGAAATGTTGAGAAAAGAAGTATTTGTCCCAAGTCAGCCAATTCACCCTTGTTCATTCACTCCCCAAATTTGGACTGGATGCCCATGTTCCCCCATCACGCTGTAAGCCCCATGAGTTCAGGGGTCATCATTGCCTTACTTAGCACTGTCCCCCCACCAGCTGTTAGCATAGGGACTGGCAGACACCCCCAAAATGGACTGAATGATTGAGGGAGTCCAATACCATCCCACCTCACCCCAGAAGAGGCTGCTGGGCTGGAAGGAAAGAAAATTAGTCACAAGACCTGAGTGTTTGTCCCTGCCCTTCCAGCAACCCACCTCATGACCTTTGGGAGGTAAGCTATTTATTTCTGATTCAATTTCCCCCAAACTGGAAGATCTGACTCCAAAAAAAAAAAAAAAATCCAGAGATAATTAACACATCCTCTATTATATAGTTTTTGTTCCTTATGATAAAGACCTGGCATAATAGAGGGCATGAATCGGTCCTGTCCTCAATTATAGAGATACAGGACGTGTAAAGGGGTCAGCCACAGGCTCCACAAGGACCCTCCTCAGACTGCGAGGACCAAGGCAGTGGTGCTGGGGGCTGCCAGGATCCTGAGGCGGGTGTGGAGATGTCGGCTCTCTTCAACAGCCTCTCCTCTGGGATTCTGCCGTCCTAATGGAGCCTCCATTAGCTAATCTAGTGATTCAATTAGTTCTAAATGCTCCTGGCCTGAGAAGAGGGATGGCAAGGTGGGGACGTGTTGACTCCTATTTGCCGGAAAGGGTTTCCCAAGACAATGGAGCTGCAATTTAAATTCCCAAGTCTCTCATTTCCCTCTCCATTCATGAACCCAGGGTCATCAACCCAAATGAGATCATGCATGTGAAAGCACTTTGTAAACTATTTTTATGACCCATTCTCCCTTAGGAGGAGGGCCCTCCACAACCATCTCCAGTCACCCTCTGTCCCAGAGGTAAGGGAGCTGTCCTGGGACAGAGGGACCAGGAAGTTTTGAAGGGCAGGTCCCAGGTGTCACCTGGAGGAATCCCAGGCCAGTGGTTTTTTCAACTTTGCAGAACGGAAATGACACTTAGGTCCTTTGAGGGAAGATCTATTTCTTCTCTAGGAACCATTCTGTTCGGTTCAAGGCTACTCTGCCCATAAGGGAAACTCTGTATGTCTTACATGGGGACACATTGCCCTTAACATCTTGTCTCCTCAGAGACACCTGACTTGGGGACAACAACCACATCTCAGTGATAAAGAATTTGCCCGCCAGTGCAGGAGACTCGGATTTGATCCCTGGGTGGGGAAGATCCCCTGGAGAAGGAAATGGCAACCGACCCAGTATGCTTGTCTGGGAAATCCCATAGGCAGAGGAGGCTGGCAGGCTACAGTCCATGGGGTTGCAAAAGAATCAGACACAACTTATCGACTAGACAATTAGGGAGTACATCTCAGTCCCTGGCAGGGAGGAACAGAAAAGGAGAAATATGGGAGAAGAGAGGACAGCAGCAAAGGGACAAAATGGCATAGAAGCGAGTCTCTACCACCCAGAAATCCTTTTTCACTGCAGAAGAATCAGTGCTTTTTCTAAAGTCCAGGAACTGCTCCCAACCCCCTGGAAGCTGTTAGAACTGGGAGTCGCTTTACCTCAATGTGTCCTGTGTAAAGTGATTCCGACTTTGATAGTGATTCTAACTTTGGCTGCACGTTGAAAGCAGCCTGGGAAGCTTGAAAAAGCTTCAAGCCTTGACTTTAAACCCAAAGATTCTATATACTCTAATCAGCCTGAATGTGCAGTGTGAACTTGCAAGTATTTGCCTCTCTGTAGGCACTGGCTTGATGGTAAAGCAGCTCTTGGGAGGAAAAAAGTTCTGATTTGTAGTGCTCTCTAATTTCCATGGTGTAAATGCTCTCACTATGGCCTAATTTGGGCAACCAACAGTGTGACCGCTGGCTCCAGGACACCACTGTCTCTGGTGATGCTATGCTGCCTGCCTCTAAAGCAGATACTCTCCAGCAGCACCACGAAGGAGCAGCGTTTACAGCAGGGGTCCCCAGCCTCTGGGATCTAATGCCTGATAATCTGAAGTGGAGCTGATGTAAGAACAATAGAAATAAAGTGTGCAATAAATGTAATGCATTTGAGTCACTCAGAAACCCTCCCCTAGCCCCCAGATCTGTCGAAGAATTGTCTTTCAGGAAATTGGTCCCTGATGCCAAAAAAGGTTGGGGATCACTGGTTTACTGGACCAGGGAGCTCCCAGTCCCCAGAACAGAGGTGAGCAGAAGTGTAGTCGTAACTCACACCAGGACATCCCCACCCACCTGCCTTTCTCCAACAGCCCTGGAGACAACCCTCTTATCCTGTTCTCCCCACCAAAGGCATTCTGCAGGGGTCTGCAGAGAAAAAAGCAAAGGACAGAAAGTTCCAGTGACTTCCAGATGCTGCCAAGTCTCCCTCTAGGACAAAACTTCTCAGGCGTTCACCACCTCCTTTTCCATCAGGAAAATGTCATCAACACTGAAAACAGCCAGTCAGGCATCCAAGGGCTCAATGCTCAGCACATTATCCACTTTCACTGGCAGTGAGACCAAGGGCTGTTTCCCCAAAGACACTCAGAACCCTTGTTGGAGCCAAGATGGGAGGAAGACGGGAGAGAGGGGTGGCGGGAAGAAGGAAGACACCTGCTTCTCTCAGGGAAGTTGGGGTCCCGGGGGTGTTATCAGGGCCACATCACGACCACCTTTCCTCCTCTCCTCTGAGTATGATCACCTCGTATTCAGCTAAATTCAATTGCATTTAAGTACATCTAAGAATTCAGCCCTATGCTCACCATTTTGCAAATCTGGTTTTTCAAGTGGAAAATACTGTCCTTGGAGGCCCTTAATGAATAGGAAAGTCAAGATTCAAGGAAGAAACAAGCTTAGAAATTCTAAGTCATGTGTAAACTAGTGCAGCAGCTGGATACAGGCTCTAGATGTGAGGGTTCACGGAGTTTAAAATATGCTTTATTATCCCATCCATTTCCAAAAAAAGAATAACAAACCCTGAGATCCAGAAAGGGGCAAAGGCCAAGGCAGGCATAAATTGGAAGCCTTCATGGCAGGGAGACTGGACATGATACAGAAAGCCATCTGGCAGTCCCCTGGGTAAGGGTAAGCCCGGGGGCACTGGGCTTCCAGGAAGAGAACCCAGCTGTCTCAGCAGTGACAAAGTCGCGGATGGTCCTCGGTTTGGGCAGACCTCCAGGTGGGGCCAGCAGGTAGCTCTGTCACGAACAAAGGGTGGGCCTGCATCCATTCATAGGGGATGCCTTTTCTAATTTACTCAAAAACATCCATTTGCCAGCAAGAGCCCCAGAACGGGTCCATTCTGCCAACACCCCAGGGCCAAGCTTTGCCTCACCAGCACCCAGTCAGACCTGAGGCCTGCGTTCCAGTCCCCAGTCTGTCATGGACAAGCTGAGTGAGCCTGGGCACGCTGCTCTACTCCTAAGATTCAAGGAAGCCCTTAAGGGGCCGGGAGGGCACACACACACGTGGGTCGTAAACAAAAGTATCAAAAAACGCTTAGCACTTGGATCCTTGGTCACTGCTGTCTTGGACTTGTCTTAGGTTCGAGTCAATTTATATCCTTTACACACTGAGCCGGTGGTGGTCAGATGCCTGGGGAAGTCACTATGACATTAGATACAAAGGAAATTAGATACAAAGACTTCCTATGCAGGGGGTTATGAGTTGATTATTTTCCCATAGTTTACATATGATGAAACCAGGGGCTCTGAAGTACAGTGGCCAGGTCGGTCACACATCTTTTCAGGGATGGATCTTCATCCTGGTATGTCTAAGGGAGACGGCCCAGCACAGGCAATCACCCCCATTCACAGGCCCAGCGCTGTGCCTGAAAGGATACGCTGGGAAGAAAAGGCTGAATTACAAAAGAAATATAGAAACAGACAGTGATACTGATGCAATTCACCGGCAGGTCGCACGTGGGGAGAGGAAAAAATAGATTTTCGAATTAGGAGAGGGCCAGATCAGTCAAGGGTGAAAAGAGAGTTCTGAATGAAAAGTGAATGGGGCACAGAACCACGAAGGAAGATGAAATAAGTGAAGTATGAAATCAACTCTCCTTTGCCGCACTTTGCCGGGCAGCCTTGAAATATGCCTGTCGCTTGCACGTGGAGGGGAGGTAAGGTTGGCGGTGAGTCAGGTGGCATGCGGACTGGCGTCCTGTGTATGGCCAGCACACAACAGAGGGTCTGCAGGGCCTGGGGGCTTTCTGGAAGGAGTGGTGCTCCTGGGGACTCAGGGACAAAACTCAGCGAGTTGAACGAGCCAGAGTCTCCTCCACCAGCCGGGATGGGACAGTGTCTGCCCTTCTTCATCCTCTGCTGAGCCTCTTTCAGCTACACTGCCTCCTTCCTCTGACGTAGTTCTACCGCCTCCTTGAGTCCTGGGTTCAAATGCCAGATCCAGAACCCAGAGCAGGGCTTCCCTGGTGGCTCAGTGATAAAGAATCTGCCTGCCAAGGCAGGAGATACGGGTGGGATCTCTGAACTGGGAAGATCCCACATGCCAGTGGAGCAACACAGCCTGTGTGCCATAACTACTGAGCCTGTGCTCTGGAAGCCAGGAGCCGCAACCACTGAAGCCTGCAGCCCTGGAGCCTGCGCTCCGCAACAAGAGAAGGCCCTGCAATGAGAAGGCCATGCACCCCAACTGGAGGAAGCCCGCCTGCAGCAACAGAGACCCAGCACAGCCAACAAACAAACTTCACAAGAGAAACCCCAGTGCAAAGTCTGCCTGCTCCCCAGCTGTGTCCTGCTCCCCCACAAATGTGTGGACACACCAAGCCAGGCCTGAGGATCCAGGGCCTTGGGATGCGGTCCCGGTGATTCTTCAGTAAAGCAACCCCACACACACACACACCCCTCCCCACCGCACCACCGCCCGCTCCTTCACTCCCTGGGGCTGAGAACAGACCTCCCTTTACACTGAATCTTGCTCCGAGGAAGCGAGATGTACCGCACTAGGAGTCGAGGTGTCCACTCGGGGCAGACACTATCCAGAAAGTGAACAACTCACCCATCCCTGCCTCCTGGTCACAAGACCTCCCTGTGGTCAGACCTCCCTCAGGTCACAAGGCCACACCCTGCTTCGCTGTTAGAGGAAGGGTACAGACTTGATGAAAACTAGCTTCACCACCGGGAAGCCTGACCTGGCAACACCAGCAAAGCCTCGCTCGGTAGGTCACGTTCCTCTCCTGACTGGGGGACAGAGGCTCAGAGGCACACGGAGCTCCAGGGATGTGGTGACGTCACACAGCAAATCTGAGGAAGCGCTGGGCCCCGTAGGGGTGCTCCACGTCACCATACCATCCCCCAGGAAGAGGCTTGGTGAATCTCTAAAAGGAGAGAGCCAGTGTCGTGCTGGAAGTGGGGGCACCTAACAGGCTACTGATTTGTCAAACTGAAGGAAAAGCAGGTCTGGGGATCGTTACCTCTGTGGATGGGGAACCAGGCCTGGCCACCTGCAGAAAGCAGACAAAAGAACACAAACCCCCACACTCTCCCTTCAGCCCTTCTTCCACAAGTCCTAAAGCAGAGAAACAGGGCTCGGAGAGTGAGTGGAAAGAACAAAAGCTCTGGTATAAGCTTCACCCGGGGGCAAGCTAACGAGGCAGATGCCTGGGCTTCCCCTGCCTCCATGTAATTCTGGATCAGGAGGTCCATGTCCAGTAACCCCCCTCCCATCATCTCTGATGAGGCTGGCCCCTCACTCTGAAGAACCCAGCAAAAAGTATTAGTTAAGGGAATCTTGGAAGGCAAACTTGTTGGGCAGAAAGAGGAAGCTGGGAGAGAAAAGGTGGTCATTTCTCTCTACACCTGCATTTGTTCGTTTTAATAACAAGGATGCTTCAATTTCCAAGTCACTTTGCAACTGATCTGACTTGATCTTCTCAGGGATTTAGCCCAAATGGATGGTAATCATCTTGGTCCGTCAAAGAGGAAACGGAGGCTCTAAAAGGAGTTAGGTGGTTGCTTGGGGCTGCACATTTAGCTAAATGGCAGCAGGATTCAAAACCTGGACCAATCATCTCTCTTCAGGGCCCCATAATGACCAAGTGGGCACTCACACACACATGGAGGCCAAGTTACGTTGGACAGGCTCCCATCTGTCCTCAGGGGCCACAGCCAGCATCCACGTGACACCCCTGGGCAGGAAGTACTGCCCTCCAGGCATGCTAGGTTGCCTCTGCCCTGTAACTTCTGCCTTGACACCCTTTACGCCACCCTGCCCGCCCCTCTAGAGAGCCCCAGTCTATGGGGTCATGCCCCCCAGGGGTGTGGCGTTGAGGGGAAGGATGGCACCTGAAAGGAGCGTCTAAGTTTAAATGTATCTCGCTGCAATTTAATCCCTGCATGACCCTGCCCAGAGACTTAACCTCTTGCAGCCTCCCTTTCTCTGTTGTCTCGATGGGGATGGTAACACAGATCTCTCGGGTTTATTCTGAAGAGGGACAGTCAAAACCCTATTCACACGGACAAGCATCACATCCCTTCCCTCCTCCGAACTCTTCCCAAAAGACACAGTGCGGGGTGTCGTGGTGTTTCCAAGCGGGCACCGCTGTTGCCCTCCAGGAAAGAGCTGGGAAGCTGCTGTATTGGATGTTGCTGACTCCCAAGGGGGCCTCCTGCTCAGAAAAGCCTCCTCCCCACTCACCCCTGACTCCCACCACCACCCACCACCCAACAGGATAATTGGGAATCTGTGCCACAGATGCTGGCTCAGCAGAGGCCCCATATATAAAAATTATTCTTGATGGCTTGGATGGAGTTTGCAGTGTCTGGGCCGAAATGAAATATGAGGATGGGGTGGTGGAGGGTGACTGGGGGGAGCAGTGACTGAATACAGCCCGTGAGCTACACTCAATACTTATCGAAGTTTAAGGATGAGGTTACGTGCCGACGGGTTATTTCTCTCAGGTCTCCCAGATACTGTCTCTCGCCTCACATTATGTGTTGCCCTTGTTCTTTGCCCACTCCCTCCCTCTCCTGGAACTGAAGCAAGTGTGAAGCTTCCCCACAATAAGATCTGGTTGGAGGGATTCCCCTGAGTGAGAGCATCTTGCCGCGAAAGGGCAGAGACTGGGACAGGGCTTGCAGGTGGGAGAGGCAGAGGTCTGGATCACCCTGCCCACCCCCTGCCTGGCTTTGGGACCCCAGGCCAGCCTAAGACCTCAGTTTCCTCATCTAAAAAATAAGAACACAACTATCGGTTTCATGGATGCCCCAGAAATTAACAGGTAAAAGTTTCTTATTTCAGCTGATAGAGCAAAAGTTTCCTGAGATGCCGGAAACAAAACTAATTAGTCCCCCAATGGTTAATTTGGTGGCTCTGAAGAAAGTCAGTCCTAATGGCAGGGGAAGGGCCTGGCAGGATTTTAAGAGGGAGCACCTTTCTCACCCAGGGCGCTGTGGAAATGTTAAAAAGAAATGGAACTCTTTGCCATCCCTGCCCAGTGACAGATTAGAAGTGAAGATCATTAATTTTGGAGGCTTTGTTTGTGCAAAAATGAGAAGCCTTTTGCCTAATGAAGGACCCTTAATAGGTGTTGTTTTTCCTAAATTATCATATTAACCACAGATAATTAACAAGCATATCCTTAATGCCGCAGGATACTGACAAACCGACTGCATGCATCTTGCTGCTATAAATCATCCAGCCATCCTTCAAGGCAGCTGTTTAATTACTCCTGCATTTGGGAGGAGCAATACTGAGGCTCTCTCCGAACTTGGTTGCCAGTGAAAATAAAGTCAGCAACATCTCAGCTCTTTATCATCATTGTACCATCTGAAGATGTGGCTGCCGGCCCTGTTTCGAATGGCGAAAAGCTGGAAACAACTCAAATGTCCAGCCATAGGGGAACAGCTTGGCTAAACAAATTACAGGGTGTCAACTGAATGGGACGTCACACAGCTATGTACATCCAACACGGAAACTATGTCCATACACAGAAAACACATGTTTTAAATCATGTTAAGTGAGAAAGCAACATAAAACACTCTGTACACAGTGATTACAGCTATCTAAAAGGGTATATAATTATTGACAAATCATGGACGAGAACTAGGGCTATAAAGCGCTGTGTGTCATGCTCATTTTCTATTCTGAAGTGAATTAAGTTCATTTCTTTAAAAACAAAATGAAACACTGCTGGTGGCAGCTGGCCCAGGCTGTTCCGACTCTGGTCCTGCTGCGTGCCTGTCATTTGGGAAGAGGGAGGCTGAGCCCCATCACCCCCACCCTAGCTCTAATGCAGCCCCCCACCTTCCATCTCTGAAATGTACCAGATATTTACAGCATCCATGACATCTGAAAGCATTCTCAGGGCAGAAGTCAGCTGAATGTGTTTTTCATGCCTTGTTGTTCATGAAGCCCCCGACTAGAAGAAGGAAGCTGGTTCTCAGCAGTAGCATCTATGGTGCTCTCCTTTTCCAGAATCCTTCTCAGGAGCTCAGCTGTGGGTTCAAAACACCAGGCACTCAAGCCTGGCAGAAGCCTTAGGCTGCGGTCTGGCTCTTGATGGTACGGACAAGTGGGGAGCAAGGGGGGGAAAGAGGGACACTCCTGTGTTTAACCCACCCCCACCCTCAAATACCCCGCAAAGCACGAGCTGGGGGCTTAACTGTAGGGTGGAGAGGCAGAGCCCCTTGCTCAGCCTCTGAATCTGATGAAGCCCTTACTTCCCAAAGTTTACAGGAACTGAGTCTGTCCCCAGCCTTTTGGGCACCAGGCGCTGGTTTCGTGGAAGGCAACTGTTCCACAGACCAGGGGGTGGGGGCTGGTTTCAGGACGATTCAAGTGTGTTACCTTTTTCGTGTACTTTGTTTCTATTATGATATATCAGGTCCACCTCGGATCTTCAGGCATCAGATAGATTTCAGAGGTTGGGGAACCTTGCTCTAACACGACCCTTCAGTGGGACCTGGGTTTTTTGTTTGTTTGTCTTCTTTCCCATCACCCTGGGGTGGCAAGAAGTCACAACTGGGTTTAAATCTGGGAGTGGAGGATCGGCTAGTAGACCCATTTTGACTCTCAGCCAGTTCTTTCTCCACGTCCATGCCCAGCCTCCTTGGATATCCAGGTCAGGTCACCAAGACACACATGGGGAAAAGAAAAAGAACCCAGCCCAGGGGTCCCAGTCTCCAAGCTGCGGTCCTCTGCACCCCCATTCTTCCCTGCAGCATTCAACAGTAAAAGCAGGAAGGAACTCGATCACCAGCCCAGCTAAGCTGGGAACACATCTCACCAGCCTGGACTGATGCTCAGCATGTTGCCAGAACACGTGCCCCAAACAGTGCAGGGGGAGAGGCAAGGGGTGCCTCCCACCACCCCTGGTGCTCCGGAGAGGTCTCCATCTCCCACTCACATCTGTTTGCAGTTCCTCTTCTCACTGGCCCTAAGCACTGCTTGCCACCTCCTACTTCTAGCTCTGAAATTTTATTTCTGGTTCTCATTAACACATAGAAGCAGAGTTAGGGATGGAGTCCTGAGGTGACCCGAATCACTGCCTGTGTTCACTTCTGTCCCTTATGGTGCCTGCAGGAAGCATTTTAAAGAGAGGCACTGCGGTGAGCTCCTTCAGCCGGGCGCCCCGAGAAGCACAGTTACACAGAGGAAGGCCTGTCACGATCTCACTTGCCGGAGTCTAGAAAGCCATGCTGATGGGAGAGGATGGTGGGAAACCAGGTCAGTGGACACTCCCTTGGACTATGAACCGAAGCTACGAAAAAGAAAGGCAGGCTCACAGCACACCCGTGAGATACAGGACCATTCGTATCCTCAGCTTACAGGTGAAGAAACAGGCACTCAGAGAAGTTGAGTAACTTTTCCAAGGTCACATAGCGGGTAGCTAAAGAAGCCAGGCTGTGAAGTCAGGTGGACTCCAGACCCCAGGCTCCCACAGAGTGATGCATTCTGCCATACTGATCACTGTACAGGAAGGAGTAAAGGGTGAATGAAGGACGTGAAAAATGGAGTGATTGAAACAAATCCAAAGACCAGTCAGGGGGAATATTGAAGTGTCAAAGGAGTGAAACTTCCCTTAGCATAAAATCTAGGGCACAATTTTCCAGCACCTTGTGCTCTGTTTCTGTGTCCATGAAGCAAGCTTCTGCGTTACAGGTTTGGTTTTTGGAAAGGACCTAGTTACCAGGGAAGATGTGCCTGGAGCAAATCACCCAGCAGGTTCTCTGGCCAGGATCATTCATCCACTTCATTTACTGGTTGGCAATGTAGTCTCCTTGGGCTTTGGGGGCAGTGGGAGGTAAAGCGTGTGCCCCACTTCTGACCACCTCAGGCAGGACCAGGTAACCATCAGGGCATCGGCCCAACAGGTCAGGCAGCAGCACTCTCCAAGGTGCAGGCGGGCATGCAGCCAGCTAGCAGGTCCCTTAAATAACTCATGCTAGGGTGGGAGGGGCAGAGAGGGGATGAGTGGGCACTGTGCTTCGGATGTAGGCTCAGGAGGATGGGCAGCCACCCACCTCTTCACGGGATCTTCACCTCTGCCTTTTTCATACCAGCGTCCTCATCTCCACCCTAACCTACATTTTTACATGAAACTCCGTCAAGAACTTATTCTACATCATCCCCAGGCTTCACCTCCAGCCAGAAAACTGCCAGACCACTCCTTCCCACCATCCAAACAGTCCCCCAGTTCCATCCCCAAGGGAGCCGTGCAAAGGAATGTGATGTGGACAGCGTGAAGGATGATGGGTGTCTGCAGTTACCGAGAAGAAGTCGTCCTACCAGTGAAAAAATAGGATGCAAAAGAGAGAGAAGGGAGAAAATAAAAAGAAAGCATGTTCAGCATAATGGGATCCCATTTGTGTAAAACTTCTAATTATATATGAATATAAGCCCAGAAGGAAGTCTGGAACTGTGGTTGCCTATGGCAGAGTGGGGGTGGGGGGTGGGGAACGTTGGAATTTCAAAGTGATTTTTCTTTCTTTTTATGCTTCTCTGCATCATTTGAATGTTCTATAATGAACATGTATTGCTTCTCTAAACAGAAGATATATAAGAAGCCATACGCTTAAACTAAAACCTCCCCTCCTTGACAAAGCCTTCCCAGACGGATCCAGGGAGGACCAACTATTTGCAAAGATTGCCAGAAAACAGGTATAGCCCAACCCACGGAGGCGATTTCTCTTACACTTCCTTCCCACACACCATTTTTCACTACTGGAAATCTAAGTGGGTCAAGGCCAGCTGGGAGAAGACTCGCCTCTCCGTGGACCAGCCTGCACTGCTTCTCCTGGGGTCCCCTGGGGCTGGCCTTATTTAGAGTTGCTTAGATCTAATGCACAGATTTTCTTTAGGCTGCTAACTGACTCAAAGGACTAGAACATAGGTATGTTTTCTAGAAGTCTGTAGATTTTAATTAAGCTACTAGTATCTATTTTAATGTTTCCTCTCCCTCTTAGCAGCCTCATGAATGCTCATAGGCTTTGTTCTTCCCTATCAGCTCCACAGACGAAAGGCAACAGTCTTCTTAACCTTTCCTTGCCTGTGTCCTAACAGTGACTCTTTGCCAAAGCTTAACCTGACCAGAGCTCTGAGCTCTTGTCTCTCTTCTCTGGGACCTGTGTCTCTGAACTGAATTCCTCAAAAGGTATATATTCATATCCCTATATCTATTGGTCACTTTAGATTTCCTCACTCAAAAGCCCTCCACTCTGGCACATGGGTCCTCTACTTTCCAATCAACTTCCAAAAGGATATAATAATCAGAAATGTCTTCAGTTAAAGGTAATAGCAAACTTGACTTAGAATGATTTAAACAAATAGGGTTTTATGTTTCTCAAACAACAAAAAAGTCTGAAGGTAGGTACCTGATAACATTGACTTAACAGCTTACTGATGTCAGGGCAAGTGATCTCTGTAATTCTATTGGCTGTTGGTTTCATAGGCTCAAAATGGCTGACCCAGCTCCAGACATCACATCTTATTAAAAGTCGAGACAGGAAGGCAGAGAATTAGGGGGACTCAGCCATGCCATTACTTTAATTAGGAAAGCAATAGCAAAGAACACTCAAAGCAAACTTCCATTTATTGGCCAGATTGTGAAAGCTTCCTAGGTGGTGCCAGTGGCAAAGAATCTTCATGTCAGTGCAGGAGATGCAAGAGACGTGGGTTCGATCCCCGGGTCAGGAAGATCCCCTGGAGAAGGAAATGGTAACCCACTTCAGTACTCTTGCTGGGAGAATCCCATGGACAGAGGAGCCTGTCAGACTACAGTCCATAAGGTCGCTAGAGAGTCAGATATGACAGCACACACACACACAGCCAGATTGTATCATATGGCCATTCCCTTCCTAGCCTCAGAGTAGCATATTGGGAAGATAGGGATGTGCTCAGTCATGCTGGCTCCTTGCGAGCCCATGGACTGTAGCCCACCAGGCTCCTCTGAACATGGAATTCTCCAGGCAAGAATCCTAGAGTGGGTAGCCATTTCCTTCTCCGGGGGATCTTCCCAACCCAGGGATCAAACCCACGTTTCCTGCATTGGCAGGCAGATTCTTTACCACTTGATCCACCTGGGAAGACCTTGAGAAGATACACAGGGTTAGTAAATCAGCAATGTCTGTCGCAGAGGCCAAACTCCTTTCCTTGAGAAGCTTTGCAAACAGAATAACAGTAACAAACCTTTCCTGAGCATTTATTCTGCCCCAAGCCCTCTGCTAAGTACTTCCTTTACATCTGCTGTCTCAAGAAATCTAACATCTCCATAGGGCAAGCGTACTCGTATCTCCGTTTTATTGATGACAAACACGTGGTTTATGAAGGCTGGAGAACTGGCCCAAGGTCACCCAGTCTGAAAGTGTTAGAGCCAGGATTTAAATTCCACCTAGCCAGGGGTCAACAAACTCCTTCTGTGAAAGGGCCAGATAATAAATATTTTAGGGTTTGAGAGTCACACCGTCTCTGTTGCTACTACTCCACTTTGCTATCACGGGGCAAAACCAGCTGTAGCCAGTATGTAGACAAACCAGCTGTGCTCCAATTAAACTTTATTTATGGACACTAAAATTTGAATTTCACATCATTTTCACCTGTCACAAAATATTATTCTTTCTTTTGACTTTTTTCCCTGACTCTTTAAAAATGTAAAAACCATGCTTAGTCCAGGGGCCTTCCAATAACAAACCTCAAGTCAGATTTGGCCCGTGGGGCCATGGTCTGCCAGTGCCTACCGTGAGCCCGTGCTGTAAACCTTCTGGCTTCTAAGTGGATGGATATTTTAACGCATGTGCTTGACCCTGCCCTCTGCTTGCTACACATGCCCACTTTGGCTTAGGACTTGACATTCTGCTGCCTTCTGCTCCGGCACCTTTGTGCCTGGATCCATAAGGACAGCAAAACAGGGGTCACCCCACCACATTTCCCCAGAGCCTCAGTGTGTGCCCTTGGCTGTTGGTGTTGACACAATAGTGACCCTTATCTCAACAGCATTGCCACTGCCAGAAACCTGTCCTGCCAGACGTGGAGCAAGTACTAGAGCGGTGATGGGGGGGTTGGTTTCATCTTGTTTGAGAGCTCTGGGTGATATTTTTCTCCCTGTAACACCAGGCACTTCGCAAGCTTTTAGGAAAGGAGAAGAAAAAGCAGGAATAAAGGCCCACATTGCTTTTCTTTGATTGTCTAAGTAATAGTAGATCTCTATTTTAAACGGATACTTAAGGATGTGTAGAGGAAGACAGAGGAAGAGCGTGGCATCTAATTACTCTGTTTCTTTCTGCCTCTCAGGGACCGATATCCTCCATGCCTGGCCTGCCTAGATCACCTCACAAAAGCACCCAAGAATTTCCTCCAGGTTTTATATTTTGTTTATACCTCCAAAGATGGTACATTTGTCCACAAAAGCTGCTACTGCTTTCAACTGTGCATCAGATGTTTCCCTTCTCTCTAGATCCTCTGCCAATGGCAGTGATAGGCCTGCTTGTTTAAGATTTCCAGAAGGTTCTAATGGTCACAAAGATCATAATGCTGGGAATGGTTTCCCTGGATGTAGATGTCTTCTCCTCTCCTACCCCTAAAGGCACTGGTAATTCCCTTGGTATTGTTGAAGATAGAATTATTCATGACACTTGTTAAAGAACTGAAGGCCAACTGCCAAGATAGGGGCTTCCCAGGTGGTGCTGGTGGTAAAGAATCTGCCTGCCAGTGCAAGAGACACAAGGCACTCAGGTTCAATCCCTGGGTCGGGAAGATCCCCTGGAGGAGGGAATAGCAACCCACTCTAGTATTCTTGCCTGAGAAATCCCATGGACAGAGGAGCCTGGGGGGCTACAGTTCATGGGGTCCCAAAGAGTTGGACATGACCGAACATGCATGCACGCACGTGCACACACCAAGGTACAGTGTGCATAGGGACCACCGCAATGGGCTTTTGCCGTGAGGGTGAGAGGTGGCACTCAGTTCTCAATATGACAAAGAAAGTGAGAATGTACAGCCAAGGAACCGCGTGGGTGTCAGCAGATGGAAAATTACTAAGAGGAGGCATCCGAGGTGGGGGAGAATGGATTCAGACTTGACTAACCTAACAGGATTCTTGCTGAGGGTAGCCAGGGTGATCAGACATCACCTGAGGGTTGGTGGAGGGTGTGGAACCCAATCAGATTTTAGGATGATCAGATATCAAGGGGGGATGGGCTTTACTAAACAGACTTAGCAGGATTCTTCCTAAACTTGGACAATGCAGAGACAGAAGCTCAGAAGTCAGGGCTTAGTTGAGAAGAGGGTTCAGAGGAACCTGATTAGAGTTTGTCCAGGGAGAAACTCTGTCAGGGTAACTCCCCAAATCACCCTGTTGTGGGGTTTTTTAATAATAAATTTAACACTGACCTTGTCAGTGACCATTTTAAGGCTCCCTGGAGGGATTCTGTGCCTTGTTGGCCTCCTCTGGAAAAATGATGAGACCTGCTACATGGGACGGCTGTGAGGAATAAATGAGACCATGCCTGTGATGCCACCTGACGCAGCCAGAACTCCGGGCAGGTGTGCCCATCAGCAGACACTCCTGCTCCAACTCCTGCCACTATCCTGTCGAGACAACTCTCGAGACTCTGTGTCTGATGCCCCAACATGCATTCTAGATTGGTTCCTGTCCATGGCTCCCTGCTCTCCAGCCATGAGGGGGCTGAGCGAGAGTGTAGACCAATCAGTGTGTCAGCCCCTCTACAAGACAGGTACCTGAGTGAGTGCAGACGGCCCACTGCTGGCCATCTTGGCTGTGACAGGGAAAACTGCAGTTTTGGTCAGAGGCTTTGGAGAACACTGGTTAACTGGCCCTGGTTCATGGTTGGCTCCAACTTGGCTCCTATCCCTACCTGAGGGGCAGGTCTCCTCTAAAAGGGAGAGTGAGGACATCAGGGGCCCTGACCCCCTTTGCAGAAGATGCTGGTCTCAAGCTTGGAGGCTGTTCTGAAGCAGAATTATGAGTAGGAGGGAAATGGAAGTGAGAGAGTTGAAGAGGAATCTATCACTTTCTCTATCACTTCCTCTGGGCAGACAGTCTCATGGCTGAGGAAGAGTATTGACCACCGAGTGCAAGTCTCAGATCTCAGTCCTACCCCAGCCCCTTCACCCCCATGCTTAGGAGACAAGCACTCACTGAGCTGCAGACAGCAGAATTGCTCCTGGAAGTGGCCCAAGCCCAGCTCGGAGGCTCGGAGGCGCTGCTCTAGGTGGATCTTCCCTCAAAAGGCTTATGTCTCCTGGGCCTCAGAAACAAGAAAGAACAGGGACAGACTTATCTTGAAGCCTAGCCAGCTCAGGTGTCATTGCTCATTCATTCCAGCCAGAGTGCAGGTGGGCAGGACTGCTCCAGCAGAAGCACCCAGTTCCCATCGTCCTGTGGTCCATGGGGTGTGGTCATTCTTCGGGGTGATCAGATTCCTTCTCTCAAAGGACACAGCCTCGCCACAAGCCAGGGCAGAGGTAGACAGAGCAGACATCCTTATCTCCTCTGTCCCTAAGGCCTCCATGGTGAATGGATGCTTGTCTTTGATGGGAGCTTCCAGCTTCCACGTTTAACTCCTCCATGCTTCGCTCTGGGCTCCCACATGCTTTCTGCCATCCCAACCAGCATGCAGTGCTAAAACTTCTTTAAAAGCTTCTTTAAAAGCTGCTGTGTGGGGAAAAAAGAAAAAGCAGCTCTGTGTGTGTACATGCATGTATGCATGTGCACACGTGTACACATGTGTGAGGAGAGGTGGGTAAGAACAAGTGAAACTAGGTGTTTATCCCTCGTTGGAGTGTTAAAGCAATTCAGTGTTTATCACTCCCTGAGAGTGGCCTCCTCACAAACATTAGCAGAGTCTAGAAGTTTATGAGGTTGCTGTGGGTTGAAATGTGTCTCCTCCAAATTCACAGTTGACGTATTCACCTCCAGTCTCTCAGAACACGACCTTACTTGGAAGTAGGGTGGCTGCAGATGTAATTGCTAAGAAGAGGGGGAGGGTGGACCCTAAACCCAGGGACCGGTGGATTCATAAAAATGAATGCCATGTGGAGAGCAGAGACAAGCAGAGAGGAGGGATGTGGAGAGACATGAGAAGATAACAGTCATCCATCTAAAGTCAAGGGACCTCTGAGGCTACCAGAACCTAGGAGAGAGACCTTGAACACACCCTTCCCCAGCACCCTCAGAGAGAGCCTGGCCCTGCTAACAGCTTCACTTTGGACTGGCCTCCACAGCTACAAGACAACACATTTCAGTTGTTCTACGTTCCCCCTAAGAAGCTAGCACGTAGGTCAGGAGACGAAGGTGGGTGATACAAGGGTAATAGCAAGGATGGCCTCCCGTGGGCAGCCCCACGACAGGGAATGAAGTTTCCCAGCACCCGGCTCATGTGGTAAAGTCATTTCTGTATCAGCCCAGGAGACCCTTGGCATTTAAGGCTTAGCATTTACAGTGTTAACTATTCATGAATGATCCCATAACTTACGACACGTGACGAGAGTCATGAGTCATTTTGCCATGGCACAGACTTGAATCATGCACTCTGGGCCCAGCGCATGGACAGGGTTCGTGGCAGGGGACTTTGTTCTCTTCTATTCGTCATCTGGAGGCAGGACCACATGGGAGGTGATGCAGCCTGAGGGGCTTTGTGGGAAACTGAGTCCCCCAAGAAAGGCAGCAGCAGGCATGGGGAAGGAGAAAGAAGAAGTCTTATCACATGATGCTCCAAGCCACAAGGTAGCTCTATCAGTAATCTGGGTCCCTTCTTTATCGAAACATCGTGGATCTGAAAGAAGCACTAGGTTTTTCAATTTTAGTTTATTACCTTGTGAGGGTAGGAATTCTATGACTTAGTCTCAAACTTAGTAATTCACTAAGGTGTGAGGCCATGGCCTTTAAGAATGTCGAGGGTCTGGTATATAGCAACAAGACTCCACTGTCTTTTCCAAACCGTCCTCTTCCTTCAAGTACCAGGCTCTCCGCAGACTATAATTGCTGCTATACCCTTAAACTGCTGGAAGAGTAAAGGTCACCTGTGTGGTATAATTTGGAGAGATTCTGAAAAGAGTCTTGCACTAAATCACCCATTCCTCAGGGCCTTCCTTGCCACGGCAACCCGTGAGGCCTCAAATCCTGACATTATGTGACTCATTCCTTCGGGTGAGGGCATTGCCCCAACTTTAAAAGGTGCCCATAGTCAGGAGAGGGTACCTTAAGGGCAGCCTTAAATTACTGATAATCACAGACTCCTCAGTGTGAATGGGTTTAGCAGAGTCTTTTAAACTAGCCTGGCCACAGTTGTTGAAAGAAGAGGTGGGAAGCACATAACCCTGGCATCCTGGCAGGAGGTGCTAAAGAGTCTTCTAGACATTGCCAAGAAAAGTCCTGGTGGTACCCTTGTGAGTAAGGACAGGATGAAAGAAGGCTCAAATGCCAACTGGAAGTGTCTGATCCTCTCTGTGAAACTGATGTGATGCAAAGAACATCAGAAGAAGGGATTTCTCCAGTGACATCCAATCATTAAAGCTGTGAGTTTGTTCCCAAATAAATGCTTACAACCACACAAATTATCTGTAATCTAATTATCCATTGTGGAGAGAAAAGCCATCAGCTAGCTCTAAGACTTGACTTCCCAGATCAAGCTCATGTTTAGTGATAGGTCTCTAGAGCTCTTACTTTGATGCCCCTTGTTTCCCTCTGGGTTTCCTTTCTCCATTTAGAGTCCCTTCCTTCCCTACCATCTCTGGAAAGCTTTTAAGATAACTCTAAAATAATGAAGCAGCATGCGGAAGAGCCATCACACTGTTACGTTAACAGGTGATCATGTGGCTCATTCCCAAGGCAGCTTTGAAGAAGCAGAAACCCAAATATTCTTGGGTTTCTGAAAACAAGGTGGATTAAGCTCAACACAAAATGGACAGCCAGGGTGTAGAGTGTGAGCAGTGTCATTGAGCTGGCTGGTCTGGCACACCTGATGCATTCACCCTCAGATTCAGATGTTCTTGTCTGTCCGTATATTCAAAGGGGTTTTCTTTCATTATGCATTTGCAATTGACTGCAGAAGTTACACCCTCCTCCAGAATCACCATCAAAACTCTGTGGACTCATCCTACAACCTGGGAATCTTTGACCAACTGACATCACATCAGCACCATCATCACCATCACCATCATCAGCATCATATGTATTATAGCAGCTGACATTGATCAAGTACTTCACTACAAGTCAAGTACTAGGCTCAGGAAGCAGGTACCATGATCTCCTCTTTACAGCTGAGAAAACTGAAGCTGAAAGAGGATAGGTATCAAAGGGAAGTGGTGGAGCTTCAGCAGGACATAGTTTTGCTGAACTTTGGAACTGAGCGCAACATATATGGAAGCCACTGAGGAAACTGTCTCAGAAGGAGCTGGGGCTGCAGTGGAATCAGTTCAGTTCAGTTCAGTCGCTCAGTCGTGTCCGACTCTTTTCGACCCCATGAATCGCAGCACGCCAGGCCTCCCTGTCCATCACCATCTCCCGGACTTCACTCAGACTCACGTCCATCGAGTCCATGATGCCATCCAGCCATCTCATCCTCTGTCGTCCCCTTCTCCTCCTGCCCCCAATCCCTCCCAGCATCAAAGTCTTTTCCAATGAGTCAACTCTTCGCATGAGGTGGCCAAAGTACTGGAGTTTCAGCTTTAGCATCATTCCTTCCAAAGAAATCCCAGGGTTGATCTCCTTCAGAATGGACTGGTTGGATCTCCTTGCAGTCCATGGCACTCTCAAGAGTCTTCTCCAACACCACAGTTCAAAAGCATCAATTCTTCAGCGCTCAGCCTTCTTCACTGTCCAACTCTCGCATCCATACATGACCACAGGAAAAACCATAGCTTTGACTAGACGGACCTTAGTCAGCAAAGTAATGTCTCTGCTTTTGAATACACTGTCTAGGTTGGTCATAACTTTTCTTCCAAGGAGTAAACGTCTTTTAATTTCATGGCTGCAATCACCATCTGCAGTGATTTTGGAGCCCCCCAAAAATAAAGTCTGACACTGTTTCTACTGTTTCCCCATCTATTTCCCATGAAGTGATGGGACCAGATGCCATGATCTTCGTTTTCTGAATGTTGAGCTTTAAGCCAACTTTTTCACTCTCCTCTTTCACTTTCATCAAGAGGCTTTTTAGTTCCTCTTCACTTTCTGCCATAAGGGTGGTGTCATCTGCATATCTGAGGTGATTGATATTTCTCCCAGCAATCTTGATTCCAGCTTGGATTTCTTCCAGTCCAGAGTTTCTCATGATGTACTCTGCATAGAAGTTAAATAATCAGGGTGACAATATACAGCCTTGATGTACTCCTTTTCCTATTTGGAACCAGTCTGTTGTTCCATGTCCAGTTCTAACTGTTGCTTCCTGACTTGCATACAGATTTCTCAAGAGGCAGGTTAGGTGGTCTGGTATTCCCATCTCTTTCAGAATTTTCCACAGTTTATTGTGATCCACACAGTCGAAGGCTTTGGCATAGTCAATAAAGCAGAAATAGATGTTTTTCTGGAACTCTGTTGCTTTTTCCATGATCCAGCAGATGCAGTGGAATAGAGAGACATTACTGTATGGCTAAGATGTGTTGAGAATGTGTAGCATTTTGAAAGCTGAGTTGGCTGACTTGTGGCTAGAATTAGGGTATAACATAGTGAAAGTGTGTTAGTTGCTTAGTCATGTCTGACTCTTTGCAACCCCATGGACTTGTAGCCCGCCAGCTTCCTCTTTTCATGGGATTCTCCAGGCAAGAATACTGGAGTGGGTTGCCATTTCATTTTCCAGGGATTGAACCCAGGTTGCCTGCATTACAGGCAGCTTACTGTCTGAGCCACTAGGGAAATCTCAGGGTGTAACATAGGTTTTCTGGAAAAAGAATGGTGAGACAACTCTGCTACTGAGGAGGGTTTGTTTGGTTGTAACCTATGGACAGAGGTCTGGAGAAGTTCTCACTTTACACTCTAGGGCTCTTCTCTTTTTTCCAACTGGAGATCACATCCAGTATGGAAAGCAACTACTCCCTGGGACAAGCCCTCTACCATCACATCTTTATACAGATTCCTCTTAGCCAGGCTTGGTGTCCCCCACTTCTTCCTAAGGACACCCACAGCAACATTCTTAAACCACAACCCAGTGGTTCCTGGGCTATCAGGTGTCCCATGGGCATCTGTCCCTCCTCTTGGCTCCCTTCTGATGGGCAAGCAGGGTCCTGAAAGGGGCAGAGCCGTGTAGACCTTGCTGCAGTTGAAGAGCAAAGTTGAACCGACCTAAGCAGGGGAAGCACAGCACCCTTAGTTTCCTTGTGTGTGTGGGTTAGTTGCTTAGTCGTGTCTGACTCTTTGCAACCCCATAGACTGTAGCCCACCAGGCCCCTCTGTCCATGGATTCACCAGGCAAGAACACTGGAGTGGGTTGCCATTTCCTTCTCCAAAAGGAACTATACAAAGAAAAAGTGAAGTCACTCAGTCATGTCCGACTCTTTGCAACGCCATGAATTGTAGCCTACCAGGCTCCTCTATCCATGGAATTTTCCAGGCAAGAGTACTGGAGTGGGTTGCCACTTCCTTCTCCTTGGTTTCCTTACCTAAACATATTATCGGTATGTCTTTTTCCACTAAGTTGTGTTCCAAATGTATAAACTTGAATATAAGGAGAGGAAATAAGAACTTAGGAGGTGAGGGGCCCCAGGAGTCTCCATGCGGTCGATGGCTCATGCAGTAGGTCCAAGGTTCCCTGAGAGGTCAACCCAGTCGTCACAGCTCCTTCCATTTAGGGACTCCAGGTGCAAAGCATCCAAAAGGACCGGGACCCCAAACGCGAAAACCTCATGTGTAATTCAAAACTGAAGTACTCCTAAACCATAAGGGTAAGAAAGTTCAACCTGTGTCAGATTTCTTCCCCCAGGATAACAACTTCATACTAACAAACACCTTCATCTTTTGTCAGAGTTTCTGTGTGTGTGTGTATGTACATGGCCCTACATATATATACTTAGCCTGACTTGTGGATTTTCCAGGACTGAAGGCTGTTCTCCCACTGGTCAAGGCTTGCTTGTGAGGCTGTGTGCTCTACCCCAGGGCTCCCAGGAGAGCCAGGGCATCATGGCTGACTGCTAGGATGCTTTGGGAAACAGTCCATTCAGTCAAGAGAGAAAAACTCCCCTGGTGCAGCTGTTCCCTTAAGCCCACGGAAGTCAGAGAAATCCTCTATGCAGATCCAGGGCTCTCTAAGACCTAGAGAGGTAGCCGAGGACTCAGACACAACCGTCTTCAGGGGCCAGGTGGTAAAAGCTGGTCCTGCTTTGCAGTCCCACCCACAAGCCCACCACCTCTGTGAATATAGAGGGGCACAGTTCCACACAACCGACTTGACTCAAGGTCATTAATCCAGCAGTAACTTGCCTCAGGAGGCTACAACCTCCCAGGATCTTTGGAGCTTCCTTGGGTGCTGAGTGACAAGGCTTTCTCCCCCGACACTGCTAGGAGGCAGGCTTTGAGAGAGGTTGGCATGCACTCAACCATCCCATTCTTCAGCCTCTTCCCCTGCCATTCCAGCTGCCTGGAATTCCACACTGCCTGTGCGCCCTCCCTCCTCCTTTAAGGAAGACATATGGCGTCTGACAAGAGCCCTTTAGTCTCACTCTTTAAGCCGGAAGGCCTTGCTCTACTAAACCCTTTCCTTGCCTTTTCCTATCAGCATCTAATTTCCACCGCAGCCTGAGGAGGGTCCCAGGAGAACTGCGTGGCTTTTGCATGTGAGTGCTGGAACTCCATCAGCCAACATTAATGAAACTCCCCTTCTTCCTCAGTCAGAAATCTCTACACACGCACATGCACACTCACACATCCTCTCTCTCTCTCACACACACACAGAGGCATGCATGCTCTATACCGCATTCCAGAGGGAGCATTCATTTTCCCTATAATGCTTTCCCATTGTGAGTGGTGATGGGCGCTAGAGATGATGTAATAATAATTTTATCAGATCAATAAATCATTTAGAAAATAAAAGCTCTCCCCTTCGTTGGGTGATGACCAAGAGGGGAAACGCTTGAGTCTGGTCAGTAATTTATGTCTGTCAAGCAGAATGGATGAGATCTCCAGCTCAAAGAACTTGTGTCTTTGTGTTTCACTGTATCCCCTATGTTCTCAGCAGGACCCATAAAACATCCCTCTGAAGAGCTCTCCTTTGAGCAGGAAGCGGCTTCCTCCCCCCGCCAGGGATTAGACCTCAGTCAGGAGGGAGGCCAGTCTTGCCATGGCTTTTATCGATGTTTCTTTGCATAGTGGATGATGAGGTTAGTTTCATTAGGCTAGTGTTTACCAGGAGACTTCTTTGCCTTCCTCAGTAAGTAAATGTCAGGATCCCCAGTTTACAGATGGGGAAAACAGAGGACCAAGAAGGTAAATCTTCTTCAGCCCATAAGGATGAGAAAAGAAGTGTTCAGTTTCAACTGTAATAAAGAGCTACCCATGCCTTTCCTCCACTTTGTGGGTGGGATCAGGACAGGAGATCGTGGGCAGTGTACTGCATCGCTTCCTGGTGATAGCTGCACCCCCAAGACAGAGGATGGAGAGTGTGGTTCTTCTCTCTCTCTTTCCCAAGTCCTTTCTGATCTTTCTGTTTCATCCTGATCATGACCTGCTGTGCTTCTAGCCCCTCTTCTCTATGATGACTAGGGACCAGGTCCCACTGGTGACAGAAACTTCAGAGCTGGGCATGAGCAACCCTCAAATACCTATTCCTGGGTCTGTCTGAGTGAGTGTGTTCTCTGGTTTGGTTGAAGCCAGGCCAGCTCCCTGCAAAATAAAATTAGAATGTTGAGGGCATGGAGGAATAAAGGACAATATGCAGTGAAACCTTTGATCAATGTGGAAAAAAAAGAAAAAATGAGAGTAGAAAGTGCCATCATTTAATGTGTGTAGCGCACCACCATGTTAGATTATTAAAATACAGAAACAAAAACCCCAAAGGAAATTAATTTTGTTGAAGTGGTCTTGACAACAGAATGGATGCTGCCTTTTTCTTAATTGAGGGCATATAAATGCCTCTGTCCCGTGGTTGTGCTGGAGTAGCTGTATCCACAGTGCAGAGGGGTTTGGTCTAAAAGGTACAGCCTCTACCTGCTCACAGCAAATGCTCACTTCTGAACATGGGCAACCGCTCGCTTATTCATTCAACCACTCAGCTTTTGGGAGAAAGACAGTGGGTGGATAAACTATATGATTTATGTGTTCAGGACCAAATCATATATCTGAGGGATAAACTTCTTAGTGGATTATTTGTTGACACCTTATATTTTTGTATATAGCACAAATTACTTTTATTTATTTAACAGTAATTTTTTTTGAGCACTGTGTACTCTGTCCCCAGTACAAAGGGTTGAAGGATAAATAAGATTGAGCCCTAGCCCTCCAGGGATCTGACTGATACCCAGACACAGAACAAGCGGGGGTGGGGGATTGAATTCATCACCTTGGCTCCACTGGCCCCAAATGACTCAATTCTCCTAGAAGGAAAATGATAGGGATTGTGTGTGTTTGTTTTGCTTTTAGTTTTGTTTTGGAAAAAAGGTATTCAAGCTTAAAAGGACAGCAAGCCACTCAGGAAAAAACAAAAAAAGAAAAGGCAAAGCTAAATCCTGTGTGCATCATCCCTCCAGCAATACGAAATCTGAACCCAGACACACATCATCAATTTAAATCTCTCTGATTACTGCAAATCTCTGGCCATTCTCGGGCCTTCTTCAAGGCTGGTCAAAGGTGTACACAAATGGAAAGGCTGGTTACTTTAGAAGCCCTCACCCTGGGACCTAGCAAAGACTGCCTTCCACAGAAAGGCACAGCTGGCAAGGTGGGGGAGAATGGGCAGATGCTTGAGTTGATTTACTTAACATATGTCTTTTATCTTCAGTTGTTCAAAACAAACGTCACCTCCAATTACTTGTTTACTTTCCCAGTCTCAGTACCCAGGATCATTCCTGTCATACAATAGAACCTCCATAATTTTTTTATTTACAGTTTTAATTTTTCTCAAAAGAATAAGCACACGTAAGTGACTAGTGCCAGGTGGTGTAAATATGACATAGTAATTACAAAGGAGTATTTGTAAGTCAGAGCAATAGCAGAGCACATGGTCCCCTGGGCTCCCATCACCCCCAAAGAAGTGGCTGAAGCCAGCCTGCCTGGACTGGATGCTCTTGGGGGCCAGACATGATGCCCCAGGCCATTCTCATTGGTTGCTTCAGATGACCAGACCCATCCCCTTTTCCTCATTTCCCTTCCCAGAGGCAAGTTCTCAAATTCATCCATTCTCAGCTCTCTGAGTGGCTATTACCTGTTTCTTATGCTGTCAAACTTTAAGACGACCAATTATAGCATCAATTAAATAACAGCAGCTAAACTAAGAAGAGATAAATCAAAATTACTTTAACAGAGAGAAAACACAGGCGAACATCTTGCTGCAGTCAGCCACTGTCAAAGTTGAGTGAAACCCGCTTGAGACCCCAGAGCCCGGAGCCCCTACAGCTTCATCCTTCTCTCTCCCAGGGGATCAGAGGATCCCCTGACACTCCCAGGCCTTATGGGCTGCCTGAGGGACGTCACAAATGGAAAAGTCACTGGGGAAAGACTGGGTCTTAAAGTTGATGTTAGCCAATATTGTGCACGTGTGCTAAGTTGCTTCAGTAGTGTCTGACTCTTTGAGATCCTATGGGGTGTAGCCCGCCAGGCTCCTCTGTCCATGGGATTGTCCAGGCAAGAATACTGGAGTGGGTTGCCACACCCTCCTCCAGGGGATCTTCCCTTCACAGGTATCAAACGCTAAGTCTTTTATGCCTCCTCTTGGCAGGCAGGTTCTCTACCACTAGCGCCACCTGGGAAACCAGTTTGGAATATGATCTTAGCTCAGTCAGTCTTAGCTCATTAAGCTTTCTCTCTGCCGAGAGAAACCCCATCCAACTTCCTCATAGAAGGAACGTCCTCATAGAATAGAATCTGGTTTGGATAGAAGGAAGTGATTCTTCCCCGTTCTTTGTCCATGTCTTCAGCCATCTTCCTATAGAGGTGACCCTTCTAATGTGTGTAGTTCGTGTTTCTACGCACTTTGGGGATGTTTCTTCTCTATTTTTGAGCAGTAATTTCCTATCTGATGGATTTTCTCTGAATTTGCGTGACCTCATCTACTTCAAGATTCAGCTGAAGCTTCTGAATCTCACCTTCAAGCTGTGGATTTTCAGGCTGCAAAGGGGCTTGCTCAGTTTGAAGACTTTTCCTTTGTTCTGTAAGCTCTTCATTCATTTGATTTTTTTCACATAATTTTCTGGATATGTTTTGCCTTTCTCCAAGTCCTTTAAACGCCACTTTTAAATTTGCAGATCAAGGAGTTTCAGTCAATTTCTGACTGAGATATTAGGTGGTCTCCATCTTCTGTTTCCATCTTTGTCTCTGGTTCTAAGTTGCCATCATCCATATGATCTCCTCTAAAGAGAGCAGGCAAACCTACCACCTTCAGAACTGTTGCAGCCAGATATTTCAACTAGCTCTCTTTCTTATCTATGACCTTTCCCATTCATATACTTTTTTGTTTTCACGCTTCTTTATTCTCCTGATTCTTTGTTTTAAATATATAATTTTGTTTATTTATCCATTTATTTTTGGCTGTGCCGAGTCTTTAACTACTGTGCGGGGTTTTCTCTAGTTCTGATGAGCAGGAGGCTTCTCACTGCAGGGGCTTCTCCTGTTGCAGAGCACAGGCTAGGGCACAGGCTCAGTAGCTATGGTGCAGGGGCTGAGTTGCTCCAAGGCATGTGAGGTCTTTCCAGACCAGGGATCAAACCAGTGTCTCCTGCACTGGCAGGTGGATTCTTTACTACTGAGCCACCCAGGAAGCCCCTCTCCTGATCCTTTGATTCTCAAGCTGTTTGCTTTTCTTGGGTAAATAGTTCTAGACCTTCCTGAAGATGAGTGTTTTCATTCAAATCATCCATCATTTGTTTCTGAAGTTCTCCTCCATTGTTCTGAGATGCTTTTCAGATTTTTTTTTTTAATTTCACTCACTTGACATTGAAGGGATTTTGACACATCGTCAAGGGACCGTGTCCATCTCTGAAGAGCATCCTTAGCCCATGAAGTAACGTTTACAGGGCTCCCTTTTCTGCCATTTTCCTAGAAAGTCTACTATGTCCTCTGGGGAAGACCTGTCCTGTTTTTATCGTGCATGTGTGCTGCTAAGTGGCTTCAGTCAAGTCCGCTCTTTGCGACCCTATCGACTGTAGCCCTGCCAGGCTCCTCTGTGCATGCGATTCTCCAGGCAAGAATACTGGAGTGGGTTGCCAGGGCCTCCTCCAGGGATCTTCCCGACCCAGGGATCGAACTGGTGTCTCTTACGTCGCCTGCATTGGCAGGTGGGTTCTTTACCACTAGCGCCACCTGGGAAGCCCCTGGTTTTTATTACGTGCTGCCAAATGCAGCATGTGCAACTGCAAAGGACTGTCCCTCAACACAGGGGACAGGAGGACATCACATTGTCATTAGCCCCGTCTTCTCAGTGACTCTTCAATACACTTTAACCAGGGCAGCAAAATTTAGTGCTTTCTCCTCCTTAAAGTATGCTGACTCTTTACTCTAAGAACTGCCCTAGCAGTAGAAACCAGCATCTCCCAGGGAAACCCACAAAGACCTGGGCTCATCTCAAGCACCAGATATCACCAGCAGAGCACCACAGAGTGGTTTTAGGATCAGCTGGTAAGACACTTCCGTGTCACTTAGAAGGTCCTTCCTGGTTCCAAAGAGCATCACAGTTGTGTTTCTGATCACCAGCATCCCATAGGCCCCAACTGACCACATGGAGCCCTGTGGAGTATTCCATCTCTAACACAAACTCATTCCCAGCAACCAGGACAGACGACGAATTGAGATGGGAAAGGGCAAGGCCCACCAGGTTCAAAAACAGTCCTCCCTAACCTCACTTTGCTGAGTGTACGAACAGACATGACTCATATGGTGCACTTGGGAATGTGGAAAGGTCTGAGTCCCAGAGCCTCCAGGAGCTCAGCCCCGCTCAGCCCCACCTGTCCCTAAAGCAAACCCAGAGGATCAATGCAGTGTCTGCTAGTGGATACTCTCTTCATCAAACTAGTGCTTATAATCCCACTTTTTAGTTTATCAACTCTAAACAGTATCCATTGATATTGATTTGTAAAATACAAGGATTTGAATTCACTTACACTGCTCTCCTTCAAGGCCTAGCACAGTGTTTGTGGTTTCATATTATTTTTTATAGATATATGTGGTTACTTTCATAACATTAAATAACATACATACTGTGTCTCCATTTACTGTCTCATCGACTACAGTATTTTGATTCTCCTTCTTAAGGAAAATTTTACTTGTTTTTGGTTGCTCTGGATCTTCGCTGCTGCCAGCAGGCTTTCTCTAGTTGCAGTAAGCAGAGGCTGCTCTCTAGCTGCCCATGTGCACTTCTCTGCAGTGGCTTCTCAGGTTGCAGAGCATGGGGCTCCAGTGCTCAGGCTCAGTAGTTGCGGTGCACGGGTTTAGTTGCCCTGCAGCACATGGAATCTTCCCGGACCAGGAATCAAACTCGTGTGAGCTGCATCAGCAGGGGGATTCTTAACCACTAGACCAACAGGGAAGTCTCTCATTCTCCTTCTTGTAAGATGAGAATATTCATGCTCTATCCTTCTGTCTCCCTTCCGTCTTCAACCTCCCTCAGATGAATGATCATGTTAAGTTGACAGTTAATAGTCACATTTTGCAACCACAATCCCATGTTCTAAATTCCCATATCTTTACTCCAAAAAATTCAAATCCTTGTATTTTACAGATCAATATTAATATCAATGGATACTGTTTAGAGTTGATAAACTAAAAAGTGGGGTTATAATACTGTAAACAGTGTTATCAACCAATATGCGTTGCTCACAGCCCAAACAAGTAGGGCCACTGTATCAATTCCTCCTCTACTAGCCTGGGATTACACTCCCTTGGCCACTCAAGAACCGTCCCTGTAGCATAAAGCTCAATGAATTCGTTTTTTTAGATTCCAGCAATTGCTCAAAATCATGATACATTTTTCTTGCTATTTGGATAATGACTTTCCAGCACAGCTTCTTATTTCTCTAGGCATTTCTGAATACATTATTTTTTTCCTTGAATGATGGGCACTTTTCATACCTCAGGATTTTCCATCCTCTCAATCATGTTACCTGCCACGAGGACTGGCCATTTTTCTTGGACACTCTCCCAGGCAGAGCCCTGCCCTCTTCTCCAGTCTGGGCTGGCTGTCCACCAGAATTGGCTCTGCTCCAGACTTACCACCATCCTGCTACTTGGGGTCCCTGAAACTTCTTCCTTGATTAGGCTGCCCTCCTGTCTCCTGGATTTTATGTCTTTCTCTTCCTTTGTGACTTCCCCATGCTTCTGGGATCCATCCTCAAATAACTTCCTTACAAGGATACATGGAAATTAAATGTGCTTATTTTGCCCTAATATATAACTGACAGTTGAGCCATGTGAAAAAAAATATTTATTTGGCTGTGTTGGGTCTTAGTTGCATCGTGTGGAATCTTTCATTGGAGCGCACAGGCTGTGGAGCCTGTAGGCTCAGTAGCCCTGCAACATGAGGGGTCTTAGTTCCCCGACCAGGGATCGAACCCATGTCCTCTGCATTGAAAGGCAGATTCTTTAAATACTCGACCACCAGGGAAGTCCCCAGTTGTTTGTTTTTTTTTTTTAAGTCTCATTTGCTCAGACCTTTGGAAGCTTATCGTATTGTCTTGTAGCACTGAAGGTTATAGACGAAAAGCCAGTTGCAAGTTTGAATTCAGCTCCTTTAAGGTGACCTATTTGATCTCTCTGGGAGATTTTAGGTTCTACGAATTATCTTTGGTGCTCTAGAAGTTTACAGAAAAGCATCTAAGGATTAGGGTGTTTTGTTGTTTTCATTTATTTTTCTGAGCCCTTTAAAATTCAGGCCTTCAGCCCTGAGAAATTTTCTTCTCCTGTTTCCTTGCTAATTTCCATTTTCTCAACTCTGTGATTCTTTCCCCTTTTATGTGTGACCTCAGGATGTGTTCTAATGCTTTAATATTTTCTCCAATATTTCTGTTCTACATTCTGAGAGATTCCTTTGACTTAATGTTCCAAGCTTGTTTTGAAATTTTTATTTCGATAACAAAAACTTTTTAATCTCTAAGAACTGTCTCTTGTTATTCTTCTGTGTCTTATTACCTCTCACCCTGTTTCATGGATATAATATGCTCTTAAAGAATCCAAGTGTATGAATTATAAGATTTTTTTATGAATTAACCCAGATTTCCATTGTGGTAAGTCTATTTATCTTGGTCTGTCTCTTGGGTTCTGGGGTTCTTCTCAAATTTTTGTGACTTTTGGTTGTCATTCCACAGATGTAAAGGACTAGACCACTGATGTGGTTTTTCTCTGCATTGTATTGGAACCAAAGAGATCTAGTTTTTCACCAAGTCTCTTCCCTGGAACTCTGATTGGGAGCTCTCTGTGTGGTGTGAAATGTTGCCTGGTGGCATGCTGGCTGACAGGTTTGGCCTTGACAACTAAGCTATGGATTCAAGTGCCAGAAAGTGGAGGCTCTAACCCGGAACAACACCATCTGCACTTGATGTCTTGGCCTTGTCTAACATGTATGCATGCGTTCAGTCACTCAGTCATGCTGACTTTTTGCGACCCCATGGACTGTAGCCCACAGGGCTCATCTCTCCATGGGATTCTCCAGGCAAGAATACTGGAGTGGGCTGCCATTTCCTCCTTCAGGGGCTCTTTCCAACTGAGAGACTGAACCCTTTTCTCCTGTGTCTCCTGCACTGGCAGGGGGATTCTTGACAGCTGAGCCACTTGGGAAGCCAACCTTCAGATATAGCCTTTATATGTTGTCTTGGAGCAGACACCAGGTTAAACTGTACCAGAGTATGGCAGGTGGGCCATACCAACTCAGCCATCCCTCCTCTGGGAACCTCATTTCTTATTTCTGCCTCCCACTGTGCCTGCAAACTATGAATTCAGAACGCTTTCAGTTTCTACCAGGTTTGCTGGTTCTCATACCCACTGCTGCCCTCTTCCATTCCAGGTTGGTGCTTTTTTGACTGCTGCATGTATCACAAATTCCATTTATTCCATCTTCCAGGAAAGGGCTGAACTTTCTTGCTTACTGGCAGTCCTCCCCCGGCTCCCATTTCTTTGCCACGATAGGTATTATTTATCATTTTATTCCAGTGAAATATTAAGGAGTAACAAAGATGAAAACATGTGTTCCAGCTGCTGTCTTGAACCAAGAGCCCTCCTCAAGAATTTGTTTGAATTCTGCTACGAATTGAACTACAGCTGCTGGTCTAACTCTATGCCAAGCACTGTGTTTGTCTTTAATAGCCCACCAGTGCCAGAAGTGTTCAACTCCAGATTACATTTGAGCCCATTTTTATTAAAAAGTCACCAAAAGAAATTCAAAGTGGACTGGAGAGAAATGTTTCAAAGAGCTCAGGGCAGAAAGGCCAGGGTTGGAAGCTTCTGGCTTTTTGCCCGACTGCAGCTGCTGGGATGCACAAGGTTCGGAGGCCACTCCAGCTCCTGCTGGGAGGACGCAGTGGCTGTCAGTCAGGAATGAGAGGCCACGCTCTGGGGCTCCAATCCTGGGCTCCTCAGCAACAACTTTTTCTCTGTGTCAGCACAGCTGCCAAGCTTTGTGCACACCTGCTTCCCCAGGCAGGGCCAGGAGAGACTCACCGGCTCCAAGGAAAGGATGGAGGGAAGGCAGGAGCTCCTGAGTGAGTTTGATGTGCTGGTCCACCACTTGCCTTTGAGTAGCGGGAGGAACAGAGATGCTCCAGAGTATTTCTGGAACTCTAGATGGCCCTTGGACTGCAAGGAGATCCAACCAGTCCATCCTAAAGGAAATCAGTCCTGAATGTTCATTGAAGGACTGATGCTGAAGCTGAAACTCTAATATTTTGGCCACCTGATGCGAAGAGCTGACCCATTTGAAAAGACCCTGATGATGGGAAAGATTGAAGGCGAGAGGAGAAGGGGATGACGGAGGATGAGGTAGTTGGATGGCATCACCAACTCAATGGACATGAGTTTGAGTAATCTCTGGGAGTTAGTGATGGACAGGGAGGCCTGGAGTGCTGCAGTCCATGGAGTCGCAATGAGTCGGACACGACTGAGCAACTGAACTGAATTTAACTGAGACTGCAAAACTAGTTTTTGTCTCAAAAAATTAGAGACCTAATTGGGCTTAAGCACAAAAAAAGAAAAAAAAAAAAAAAGATTGTTTTATCACAAGGGTCTAGAAGAAACTAATGAGTCCCAGTAACCTTAGGAAAGAGGCAGAACAGAGGTCCCAGAGGCAACTGAGGTCCCAGAGGCTACTGTGGTCTGTTCTCCTCCTCTCATCCCCTCTCCAGGCCTCTCTGTCTGCAGACTGGCTTTCTCTTCTCCTCATGGCAGAATGTGGGGGCTCTCACCTGGGGCCCAGACCTTCCCAGAGACTGACTGGCTGCGCTTACACCAACGGTGGGCAAGCTTCTTCCCTAAATGCTGGGTAGAGAATATTTTCAGCTCTGTAGGCCGTCCAGTCTCTGGCTACCATTGTAGCCACTCTACCATTGTAGGTAAAAGTGGCCCTGCTCTATACATAAATGGGTGGGCATGTGGCCTCACTTCAACAAAACTTTATTTACAAAAGCAGGTTGGCAGTAGGCAGGATTTGGCTAGTTGGCCAACCCCTGCCTTAGACACAGGCCCGAATGTTTAGAAGGATCTGAATGGTTTCAGTGCGGGTCAGTAGCGAATCCCTTAGTCAGGAAGCAGGCAGGTGGGGAGACAGCAGAAATATGGCAGCTGGGAGCCAAGGCCCAGAGGAGGGGGGCAAGTTCCCAGAGAAGGGAGTCTAAGGGGACACCCCCAGCCAGAGCCCACTCCACTGCACCTCAGCGGAGCAGCCATTAGTCAGAAATATTAGTTCCTGCATCTTCCAACTTCAGGATATCTCCTGGAACTGAGTAGCAAAGCAGTCCTTGCAGTCTGGAGATCCTCACATAAAGGTTCTGTGTAGAATGCGACATTCTGAAATTTCTCATCATAGCAAAAAGAAAGTGAATAAAGGATGTAAGGTAATTAGTCCTCTACACAACCTATAACTCAAGAAGTTTATTCAAAATATCTATAGTTTCTTAAAGGTACATTTAGGGGGAACTTTTTACCTTTAAACCCAAGGCTCTGAAGTTGAACAAAAGTGATTTGAGCTTCAGTTGGCTGACAGCTTCTCCTGTGCCCTGCTCCCCACCCCCATCCCAGGGCTCATGAGAGTGTGGTTGTGTGGTTGTTGAGTGGTGAGCCCAACGCGGCTGTCACTCAGTCTGCACCCCGCCTCCTTGGAGGCCCTGTGGCTTACAGTCATGTCATAGAGCAACTGAGGTGGCCACCGGGACAGCCACTGTGGAAAGCAGCACAGTGGTTCCTTAAAAAATGGAAAGTAGAATTGCCATATGATCCAGCAACGTCACGTCTGGGTGAACAAACCCCAAAGAACTGAGAGCACGGTCTCAAGGAGATATTTATACCCTCATGCTCACAGCAACATTAGCCAAAAGGTGGAAGTAACCCATGCATCCATCAACAGCCAGACAGATACACCGAATGTAGTGTAGACACACAATAGAATATTATTCAACCTTAAAAAGGAAGGCAATTCTGATACCAGCTGCATGGAAGAACCGTGAGGACATTGCACTATGTGAAATAAGCCAGCCACAAAAAGACAAGCGCTGTGTGATTCCACTTGTAAGAAGTACCTAGAGCAGTCAGACTCGCAGAGACAGAAAGCAGAAGTTGCTTTCTGGGAGCTGGGGAAAGGAGGAATGGGGAGTTCTGTCTCATGGGTCCAGAGTTTCAATTCTGAAAACTGAAAAGAATTCTGGAAATTGGTCGCACAACAACGCGAATGAATCAAATGCTATTGAACTGCACACTGAGAGCTGGTAAAGACAGAAAATTTTGTGTGATGTATATTTTGCCACGATTAAAAAAAAAAATTGTGATGGGACGGGCCTGGACCTCCCCGGGCCCCAGCTGGTAAAAGCTGAGCCACTGCCCCCAAAGGCTTCCCCGGGATGAGCTCTGGCCTCGGCCCTTCTGTGTGTCTATGAAAACCAGAGCTTTGGGGCTTTTCTTCATGTCAGCAGAAACCAGGGAGCAGGTATTCAGAAAACCCTGCTGCTTGCCCTCTGTGAATCATTTTGGGGGGCTTCTCCTCTAAAGTGAAAGTCGCTCAGTTGTGTCTGATTCTTTGTGACCCCATGGACTATACAGTCCATGGAATTCTCCGCCAGAATACTGGAGTGGGTAGCCTTTCCCTTCTCCAAGGGATCTTCTCAACCCAGGGACTGAACCCAGGTTTCCTGCATTGCAGGCAGATTCTTTACCAGCTGAGCCATCAGGGAAGCCCACATTCTCCTCTCCTCCTAAGGGGAACCTGGAATTCTCTGGCCTTCCCAGCAGCTGCCAGGGCCCAGATGCTGGCCTACCTGGGGCACCCAGACAGCAGCGAGAGGGTAGCTGTGGGCTTTCACGTGGTGGCTGTTCTTAGGACAGCAGCTCGGCGGGTGATCAGACCCCATGTGGTCCACCGCAAGAGCCCTCCTTCAGCAACCCCTCCTCTACTTCCCACATCCTCACCCTGCACCTCGTCTGAGATCCCAGCCTTTGAGTGAAGGAGTAGCCTGTGCAATGCCTAGCCCCGTGGAAGAGCCAAAAGTTTCCACTTTAGGTGCAGGTGTACACTGCTCAGGCCTCTGAGGGCCGCCCTTGCCTCTTCATGCCCCTGCCAAACCCTCCTGCAAACAGCCTCCTACTGACCTCAGAACACACATCTAAGCAGGTTGCTACTGTACACTGACCTTCCCTGGCTCCCTACTGCCCTCAGGACCAAACTCCCTGGCATGGTGCTCAGCCTGCAAGCCCAGATCCCTGCCTTTCTCTCCAGTCACGTTCCCCACAGCTCCCACCTTTGTGCTTCTCATCTCCATGCATCCCTGCATTTTCTCAAGTGTACCTCTTTGTAACCTCAATCAGTAACTCGAGTCCCTTTTCCATCATATACAGACTGTTGGACCATTCTCCTTGTGGCGCAGCGGCCCATCCACACCACTTGTTGCTCCCTCTCCTCAGGGGGCCTCCAGTTCGTCCACACCCTCTGTATGATTGGACACCCAGGAGTGACCATACACTCCAGAGGTGAGCCCTATGGGCACAGAGAACAGCCCATAGGTTCAGGGAATGACTTCACAGGTTTGAGACATCGTAACACAGCACAGACCAACCAAAGGCCATGCATGAAAATTACAGAAGGAGGCACTGAGCATGAACTCCTAGGCAAGGGCTTTGGGAACCACTGGGATGAGCTCTGGAAGAAGGCCATCTCCTTTCCTGCCCTGGAAATACCCGAGGGTCAGCTGAGAACACACCTGGCTGGAAGGCGTGGAGACTGCCTTGAGATGGGGGGACAGGTGACCATCCTTTAGGGGCTTTCTGCCCCTGTGAGTTATAAGCCCCTTTGCTGGGGGCTTCCAACCTTACTCCTTATCCTGATGACCAGACACAGGATCATTCTTTCAGCTTTGAGTCATGGGGGGAAGAAATTCTTACAAAGTACCCATCTTTTACTCTGGCCAATTTCCTGGCCAATTAAGGTACAGGAATAAGGTATTGGGCATGGCAAGCACCAAGATGCGATCGGAAACCATAACAATAGGCGCAAAGGACAGAGTTCCTGACCCTTCCCCAGAGACTCCAGGGAAGCTGGGATGGATACAGTCTCCTTGCCAGAGGCCTGCCTCTGTGGTCAAGGGTTTGGGAAATGCAGCACAACTTCAGTCCCACGTTCCGACTAGGTCTTCCCTTCCAGCAGTCGGGTCCCAGCGCTTCACGCCTCTGAGCCTCAGCTCCTCTCCCATCACATGGAGATGAAACTACCAACCACGTACATGAGAGGACTCTGCAAGCTGCAGGGCCTGCTATGAACGTAAGTTATGTTTATTCCCCTCCTATACCAGTTAAGAAACTTCTAGATTAAAGGAGGTTGCTACGAAGTTAAGACCTTGATTTCAAAGGAAGAAATGGTCCAAGGTACACAGTGTAATTATTCAAAGAATGAAGAAAGAAGTGAGTCACCCCAGATGGGCAGAGGGTAGGAGGAACGGGGCTGGCGTGAGAGCCGAGGAACACCCCAAGGTCACTGCGGCATTACTGACAGTAGCGGAGACATGGAAACACCTAAGTGTCCATCGACAGACGAATGCATAAAGACAGGTACTACCTACAGTGGAATAGTGTTCAGCCCTAAAAATACAAAAGAGAGAGAACGCAGTCCTGCTACTTTTGCCGACGTGGATAAACCTGAAGGACATTATGTTGAAGTATATTAGACACAGAAAGACAAATCCTTGCACACCATGATCTAGCTCAGTTATGTGTGGAATCTGAAAGAGTCGAGTACCTAGAAGCAGAGAATAGAATGGTGGTGGCCAGGGGCAGGGAGCTGGGGAAACTGGGGAGATGGTGGTCAAAGGGTACAAACTACACACACACACACACACACACACACACACACACACACACACACACACACACACACACACAGAGTAACCATCTGAGGTGATGCATATGCTAATTAGCTTGGCTGTAGCCATCAATTCACTCTATGTACACCAAGATGTTTTACACCATAAATATATATAATTTTTATTAAAAACAAAGACACATATTAAACACACGCCTGAGAGATGAAGTGTAAGCTGGTCACGGTCCCCCTGCTCCCAGGCACTTAGTTACCCTGAGTTGAGACCAACTCTCTGATATCATCAGCAGAAGGCTTGGAGCTATGACCCACCTCAGGGAGCCCCCTCCAAAGGTTCAGTCCCTCCGTGAGTGGCCAGTGGGGGAGATGAAGAGACAGGGGCTGGGCTCACCCCATCCAGCACAGGTACATGGCCAGAGCTGGGAACTCTCTCCCTTTACCTCCTTCAAAGCATATGGGGGACCGTGCTCAGGAAGGAGATGCTAAATCTGGCTATCAGTTCCCAGAGACAGTTTCCTTCCCCAGGGGCCTTGGGGACTCGGGCAATTGCCAAACTCCACAGCCCCCTCCCCTGCTTAAGTGTGATCGATGGGCTGAGTTTTCCTGCCAGTTTAAACACTTTGCATTGATTTGTGTATTAGTTTGTATATTGTTTTGAGAGAGCAATTTCAAGACAAGCTTTGCCCATCGTCCATCAAAGTTCACTGGTGCTTTATCTTCATTCCAAGTTGGCTGCTCATCAGACTCCAGGCAGGCTGCTGCCAAAAGACTCTGCTGCCTGGGACTTCCATCCATTACCTTGTGGGCAGCACTCTGCCTCAGGTATGCTAAAACTCAGGTTGAGACACTGTACCTTTCGGGGAATAACCTTTCTTACTTGGCTTCTTGCAGAAGATCTGAGCAACCAGCATCTCTCAACGGAGATGCTTAAGATTCCCAGAGATGAAAAGGTTACAGGAACTTTCACAAGCATTTCACAGATGTGCAAACCAAGTCAAGCATCACAGAACAGAAACAGGTGTAAACTACAGCTGCATCTTAACAGTGTTTTGAAACAGACCGAGTGGAAACAACCACTGAGAGTGCAGCACTTACTCTCTCACTCGCTAGGCATCGATGCTCAAGGCTGGGAGTGGGCACCGGTTCAGGACAGGAGCATGGGTGAGGTCAATCACCCTTCCAGCAGGATCTTGCTCTCTCAAGGGGGCTGCCTCCTGCCCTTCATCCACGTCCCAGCAGTGTCTGGTTTCTTGTATTCCGGGAGGAGATGTGTGACATCTTGGGTGGGTGGGTGGGGACAGCTCAGCCTCCCAGGGACAGCTCACTCCCCAGCCCTGGCAACCAGGACTGTTCCCTACACTTTTCCAGGAAGAGACAAAACCTCCAAGTCCCCTAAGTCCCAGCCATGCTTCTGATGCCTGTCTGAAGCCCCACATCCCGGAATGAGGGCCCCTGGACAGAAATGAATCTGCACCAACCAGGCTGACAGCAAAGAGCCATCCCTGGGATGACATGACCATCATTCTCTCCTTCTCTCCATCTCCTCTTTCCATTGTTTCAAAGATAGGAGTCTCACAGATTATTCTTCTCCTTTCTTGGATATGCAACAAGGTCTCGGCCCCCAGGACAGCTTCACCCTCACTGTCAACAGGAGAAACAGGGACTGGGTGAGGCCAGAGGCCAGGGCTCTCCTTGCCCCAGAATTCTGATTGTCCCAAGTGCATCAGAACACGGTGATCAGCAAAACACAGGAGCCAGGCTCTCACAGCAGGGCCTTGGCAGGGTCACTTCAGCTCACCCAGAAATCACCCACGGGAGGATCCACCAGGGACCTGAGTGTCCTAACAAGGGGGGTGCAACTCACTCACTCAGAGGCTCACTGTGGACCTGGGGGAGGGCCGCAGATGGGTCTACTAGGGGTTGGCTCTAACAGAAGTGTGTGTGAGAAAACTGTGGCCTTCAGCCCACCTCTGACCTTCCGACCCTCTTCTGCAGGAATCCCCCCAGCCCCTCCTCTCTTCTAAGGAGTAACAAGTTCTGAACCCATCCATTCTCTTTCCCTTAAAACTTAGCTATGCAAAACAGATGTGGCGCTCCAATATAAGAAAAGATGGTCAGCCTCGTTCAGAATAAAATACAAATTAAAACAACTCTGAGATTCCATTTATCACCATCAAGGTGGCAGAAGGCCGAAGTCTCAATTGCAGGCTGGCTGCAAGGTTGTGCGGACATGGACACTCTCGTTCACTGATGGGAGGAGTAGAGAGGTAAACTGATGTCCTAGGATATTTTGACTCTATTTCTGTATAACATAATAAAAAAATGTATATATATATTTGGTCTTTGTCCCTGGTTTCTGGTATGGAGCTCCTAAAACCCTTGGAATTTTCTAAGTGATAGGAGAGTCTTTAGTTATTCACAAGGAGGCATGTCAACTAGCCGGGTTTATGCTGAAGAGGTGGCTAGGGGCAGGGTCCCTAGATAGCTTCAGGATGGGGGCTGCTCATCAATATCACCAAACTGACGGTGATTAGAAGGCAGGAAGTTTCAGCCCCCCTCCCTGACCTCTGGGGCAGGGAGGAGGACCAGAGATGAGGACATCAAAACTGGAACAAGGAAGCTTCCAGAAAGCTTCCAGGTTGGTGAACACACTGATGTGCTGGGAAGGGTGCACTTGGAGAGGGCATGGGAGTTCTGCACACACGCGTGCACACACACACACACACAGAGGCCTGGCTCTTCCATTCGGTTGCTCCTGAGTTGCATCGTTTATAATAAACCATAATAGGGACCTCCCTGGCAGTCCAGTTGTCAGGACTCTGCACTTACACTGTGGGGAACCCAGGTTCAATCTCTGGCCAGAGAACTAAGATCCCACATGACACAGCCGGAAAAAAAGGACAGTAATAGTAGAAAAGCACTTCACTGAGTTCTGTGCCTCACCCTCCACCGCCATCTGATAATTCACGAGGGTGATTCACACGTGTGCTAAGTCCTGAGCTAGTGGTAAAAAAACATCTATTTCTGCTTTATTGACTATGCCAAAGCCTTTGACTGTGTGGATCACAATAAACTGTGGAAAACTCTGAAAGAGATGGGAATACCAGACCACCTGACCTGCCTCTTGAGAAATCTGTATGCAGGTCAGGAAGCAACAGTTAGAACTGGACACGGAACAACAGACTGGTTCCAAATAGGACAAGGAGTACGTCAAGGCTGTATATTGTCACCCTGCTTATTTAACTTATGTGCAGAGTACATCATGAGAAACGCTGGGCTGGAAGAAACCCAAGCTGGAATCAAGATTGCTGGGAGAAATATCAATCACCTCAGATATGCAGATGACACCACCCTTATGGCAGAAAGTGAAGAGGAACTAAAGAGCCTCTTGATGAAACTGAAAGAGGAGAGTGAAAAAGTTGGCATTCAGAAAACGAAGATCATGGCATCCGGTCCCATCACTTCATGGGAAATAGATGGGGAAACAGTGGAAACAGTGTCAGACTTTATTTTGGGGGGCTCCAAAATCACTGCAGATGGTGACTGCAGCCATGAAATGAAAAGGCGCTTACTCCTTGGAAGGAAAGTTATGACCAACCTAGGCAGCATATTAAAAAGCAGAGACATTACTTTGCCAACAAAGGTCCGTCTAGTCAAGGCTATGGTTTTTCCAGTGGTCATGTATGGATGTGAGAGTTGGACTGTGAAGAAAGCTGAGCACCGAAGAATTGATGCTTTTGAACTGTGGTGTTGGAGAAGACTCTTGAGAGTCCCTTGGACTGCAAGGAGATCCAACCAGTCCATCCTAAAGGAGATCAGCCCTGGGTGTTCATTGGAAGGACTGATGCTGAAGCTGAAAGTCCAATACTTTGGCCACCTGATGCAAAGAGCTGACTCACTGGAAAAGGCTCTGATACTGGGAGGGACTGGGGGCAGGAGGAGAAGGAGACGACAGCGGATGAGATGGCTGGATGGCATCACGGACTTGATGGACATGAGTCTGAGTGAACTCCGGGAGTTGGTGATGGACAGGGAGGCCTGGCGTGCTGCGATTCATGGGGTCGCAAAGAGTCGGACACGGCTGAGCGCCGGAACTGAGCTGAACTGAGTGGTGAAGAAAACTTTAGCCAATGCAGGACTTAGCACACATAGTCACTGTGGCGAATTATCAGATGGAAGTCAGGGGGCTGTCACGGGAGCACCCAAATTTAGTTGGCAGGTACCCTGCTTATGGCTGAAGTGGGGACAGTCTTGGGGAAGATCATAACGGTGTGGAGTGTAACACTGCTGCTGCTGCTGCTTAGTCGCTTCAGTCGTGTCTGACTCTGTGCGACCCCATGGACGGCAGGCCACCAGGCTCCCCCGTCCCTGGGATTCTCCAGGCAAGAACACTGGAGTGGGTTGCCATTTCCTTCTCCAATGCATGAAAGTGAAAAGTGAAAGTCAAGTCACTCAGTTATTTCTGACCCTCAGCGACCCTATGGACTGCAGCCCACCAGGCTCCTCCATCCTGGGATTTTCCAGGCAAGAGTACTGGAGGCGGGTGCCATTGCCTTTTCCGAGTGTAACACTAAATTCAGATACATAGCGTCAAAACTGAGTTGAATGATCAGAGAATGGGTGCTGGAAAAGATACCACACATTCAGTGTCAGAAAAAAATAATCACACTTTCAAAATCACCAATGTGTTTATCTTTGATTCAACCACAAACTCTACTTTCTAGGGACTATCTTACTGATAACACTTGCCAGCAGCAAAAGTAAATACAACCGTATACATTTTGGCATTGTTTGAAATAGTAAAAGAATGGAAGCTGCCAAACTGCCACCTATATAGGAACTGTTTAAATTAGTGAACATGCATACAATGGAATTCTAAGTATTTAAAAAGAAAAGGATTAAAGATCTTTCCATATTGACAGGGAAAGATCTCCAAGACTTCTTGCTAATTGGAAAAAAGCAGAGGGCAGGACAGTGTTGATGGTGCACTATATCCTGTGTTAAATGAAAAGGGATACAGAAGATAGACTTGGATGGATTAAGTGTAAGTTGCTTATTCACTCAGTTGTGTCCTACTCTTTGTGACCCCATAGACTGTAACCCACCAGGCTTCCCTGTCCAGGGGATTCTCCAGGCAAGAATACTGGAGCGGGTTGCCATTCCCTTCTCCAGGGGATCTTCCTGACCCAGGGACTGAACCCGGGACTCCTGCACTGCAGGCAGATTCTTTACTGTCTGAGCCACCAGGGAAGCCCATGGACTAGCCCACTTCTTAAAATCTCTGAAAGGATCAGCAAGGAGCCAACACCAACAGTGCCCCACTTGAGTGGGAAGACAGAACTGGGCCCCTGAGGCATGGGGACAGGAGAAAGGGATTTCCCTCTGATGGCTGCACCAGGTGAACATAATTCCAATTCCGCTCATAGCAGGCCTGACCTGGATCCTATTCCACCCTCTCCCCGTGGGGCTCCCTGGTTCACTCAGTGCTCAGATCTGAGAGTCAGCTGGTACCAGAATCCAAGGCCCCAGTCTGGGGCTCTTTCAGAGACGCCACGTGACTCTGTGCCTGTCTGGGGGAGGGCACGGGCCATGTGAATCACAGAGCAGCGGCACGTGCTCACTAGTTCTTCTTAATAAAAGTTTTCTGAATGAATGAATGTTGTGTTACACTTCCTGTGTTGTTCTCATTGCAATTTAGTCACTAACTCATGTCCAACTCTTTGCAACCCCATGGACTGTAGCCCGCTGGGCTCCTCTGTCCATGGGATTCTCCAGGCAGGAATACTGGAGTGGGTTGCCATTTCCTTCTCCAGGGGATCTTCCCAACCCAAGGATCGAACCCCAGTCTCCTGCACTGGGAGCTGGATTCTTCACCAAGGAAGCCACCAGGGAAGCCCTATACTTCCTGTGGTGGTGGTGCTGCTGCTGCTAAATCGCTTCAGTCGTGGGCCCCACCCAAACCTCTGACTGAGCTGATTAGTTAATTAATCATGGCCTGAGAGTGACAACAATTTACATCATCCAACCTTGAGTCGTATTTTCTCAGGAGCCATCAATGATGAGACTTTGGATATCTTGGCAGAGGAAACAGGTCTGGTGAGGGGGGCCCTTGACCCTCTCTTTTCACTTTTCAATTGAAATGCCATGAGTAACTTCCATGTTGTAACTTCTTCCAGAATCAGACTATGTACAGAATAAGAAAAGAAAGAAAATGATTAAATAAACAGAGCAAATGTTTAGGACACATAACAAAGCACTCAGGAGAAGAGGAATGATTTATTTGCACTTAGATTATCTAACAAAAACCAATGCCCGTGGGGCATACCCTTGGAATGGAGTAGGCTGGAGTGGTGATATGGCAGACTGCATTGTGTACACCCTCCTTCTGGGCCAAATTTATTAATTAAAACTCCAAACATTGTTGCAAGGTAGATGGCAGATGTGCCTTTATTCAAAACCTGTAGTATGAGGCTGTTATCCTCATCCTATAACTGACTACCACCCTGCCAGACAGACATGGCACTCACACCAGCTGGAAATGAGAACTCAGAACCCTCTAGAACATAACCGTTCATCATCCACAAAGTGGGACAAACACCGGTTGTGTCTGTACAGGCTGGGAGCGTCCTGAGAGAGCTACACTATGTAAGATGATAAAAACCCTGGGAAAGAAGATTGAGTAAGGCCATGGATGATGGATGGATGCTTGGTAAATCAAAGCGATCTGGGGCTTCTCAGGAGAGAGCCCTGTTGGAGAGCCTTTGGTCACAAATTAGTGGCATGTTAGGCTCCTTAGACTCAGCTGGGCTGGCTGCTGCATAGGGAGCAAGGTTATCAAAACTGCCAGAGGGAGAACGGGTAAGTGAGATGAATGGAGATCAAATTCCATTATAACCAAGTCCATTACAAAGAAAATTTCACCTTAACAAAAATGTATCCAAGCCCCAGGCATCGGCCCATAATAATCGCATATTGTTCAAATAACCCATTGGGAAGCATGCTGTTCTTTAGGCCTTTGAGGCAACAGTCTCCAGTTAACAACACCCTGGCACATCCCCACTTAGCACGTGATGAATTATTTGTGGTACATGACAATACCTGAATCCCTCTCCAACCATCTGACTGTGGGAGGTGACTTTTGAGATGCTCTATTGGAAGTTGATGTTTTGAAAAACTGCAAGAGATTGGTCTTTAGAATCTTTATCTCATCTCTTAGTTTCCCATCAAACCAGCCACATGGGTCTAATACCACTAGGAAGATTATTTTCAATGGTAGGTGATCACCTCTAAATATGCAGAACAAAATATTTGATAAAACTCAACACCCATGCACGGATTACAATCATAGTAAAATAAGGCTAGTAACTTCCTCAGTCTAATAAATAATATCTGTTAAGCATCCATATTAAATATCTTAACACCGAAACTGTTTAAATCATTCCCTTAAACATCTGGAACCAGATTAAAAGCTCACCATATCAGAGACTGACAAAAGCTAAAAGGCCTAGAAAATACTGTGTATACATGAAGTGAAAAAATAAGAACTCTCCTATGGTGTTGAAAGAAATATAAATGAGCATGAGCCCTTTAAGAGCATTTTGAAGTTGAAAATACACATATTCTTTAATTCTACAACTCTATGGGCTCAAAGAGACATGTATAAGAATGTATTTCGTTGCTTTGTTTTCAACAGAAAAACGATAGAAGCAACATATATGTCCCCCCAAAGATATATAAATAGTGATATAGTCTTAGAATGGAAAAGTAATAGTAGTTAACAGGAATCGACTAGAGCTACATGCATCAACGAGGATCCACAGCAAGAAAAAGAAAGCAAGTTTCGAAAAATACATGCATGATACCTTTATATAAAGTTTTAGAGGCACGCAAGGGCTAGGGTTCAGCATCGGAGCTCCAAGGGCAGTTAAGTTCAGCCTCTCCAAGCAGACAGGAACCCCACAAACATTTGTCCTCGAAACTGAGTGATTCGGGGATCACTGCAGCCTGGAACTGGGGACGAAGCAGGTTCACATTCTGTATCTTGGATATCATCGTCCTCATCGGCTCCAACTGCTATAATAAATGCCACTGACTGGATGGCTTACACATTTATTCCCTGTAGTTCTGGAGGCTGGCTGAGGGCCACCGCGGTTGGGTTTTCGATGCTGTCATCTCTTCCTGGTTAACAGATGGTCATCTTCTCATTTCATAGTCAAAGGGTGGGGAGAGAAAGGGCCAGCCAGCTCTATTCTAGGAAGGACATTAATCCCATCAAGGGGGCTTTATTCTCAGGACTTCATCACCTCCCCAGAGCCTCACCTCCAAATACCATCAACATTAGAATTTGAGGGGAACACAGCATTCAGTCCATAACAATCAGTATCCACTCTTGACCCCTTGGGAATGACCAGAAATCCACTACTGGACCAGAAAATGGCAGTATAAAGGGAAACACAAGGACATCCTCTTCTTTTTTTCTTACTTGTACCTTCTGGTCTCTGACCTCCTTGTATCGTCTGTCACACATGTATCTTTTAGACATCCAGAAAGCTCTCCCAGAATAGTCACCCTTTCCCTATGACCTCTCAGGATCAACAAAAACACTAGAGAGCAAGAAAAATGAGTAAAGTCCTTGGTGAGTGAGTCACAGTATCACACAGCCCTCAGTAGGAACTTGGAGCTTTAAAGAAATTAACTGTAAGATGATCCAATTCAACCTGCTTCCTCTCTGAGGTCCAGAGGGGTGACATGTCAAGGCCTCACAACTGGGTAATAAAAAAGCAAGACCCCAATTCAGGTTTCCTGTCATCAAGAATGGAGTTGTTCTAATGCACTACAGAAATCTACAATGTATGTTCAATACATAAAACCTACAAAACATCCTCTCAGCCTTGAGTCCTCTCAGCCCTGTTGCAGTTCCAAAAATATGAGGTCATGGTTTATGCCCCTTTCGTGCTCATGGAGGATCATTTTCAGAAGGCCCTCCTCTGGGAGGTCAAAGTCATGCTTACCATCACAGGTTGGCATGGCACCCAAGCACGCACAGTTGTGCGTGCAGAATGATGGCCTCCACATTTAAACAATGACTCATCATTTTGAACGTCACTGGGCTTGGAACAACTTGAAAGGGAAGGAAGGAAGGATAGTGATGTTGACATCTCAGTGGTGCGTGTTGATGAAGACATGATCCTGCTAATGAAAGGCAAAAATGTATGTTTCCATTCCCACCCAGATTGGCTTGATACCCATTTATCTGTAGGACTTTAGTGGCCAAGAATTGTTTTAACAAGGGATGGACTGAGCTATAAATGTAGGAAGATATCTACAAACATCCCAAACTCGATTGTTTTCTGGGTGATTCTGATTTGTAAAGATCAGTGAGGAAATGCAAAACAGAGATAAAAAGAAGTTAAGAGTCCACATTAATGGATAAAAACTTCTCATTGATAACTTTGCAAAGGTGGGAGAAATCTCCAGTCTCTAAGCCTCCAAAACTTATAATCTAACGCAGATTCAGAACCAAGACTTGGGATAAATTTAAGATATCTATAGAGAATTATACAGGTAAATGGTACTTTAAAAGAACACCAAATTCTTCTGGCATTGGGGAAAAACAAACAAACAAAAAAAGATGATACAAGTGAGAAGGACTTCCTCAAGAAATGTGAGGCTTGTGCCATGAGATTTAGAAGGAAGGAAAGGCCTGATGGTGAGAAGGCAACATAGCAGAAGCCCAGGGTACACGAATGGCTTCTGCATACAGTCAGGGCAGTAGATATGGCGACAGTGGTACATATACATCAGCAAGATAAGGTTATTGCATTCACTCGCTTCTCTAAGGACAGTGATCTCGGTGAAGAGGTAAGGCAGCGACTCTCTATTTTAGAGGAGGAAACAGGCTTAGCAGACTAAGTGGCATGCCCTAGGGCTCACAGCCTGCAAGTGGAAGAGCTCAGTCTTGAACCAAGGACTTTGTGCACTCTCCTTTAATGATCCTAATAGCCAGAAATAGAAGGACAGCTTTTAAGAGCATGATCAGGTGCAGGTACAGGGTGAGGGAAGGTGCTATATCCTTGCAAAGGACTCAACAGTTATGCATGTGACCTGTCTGATTTGTTGGTCAACAGTCACGGAAAATGGATTAGTGAAATCAAGGTCACAGAGTCAATATCTCAGGAAGCAAGGCTGAGAACACACAGCTGCAAGCCACGGTTCTCTTGGCTTATTCAGGTACAGCCACTTGCAAAAGTTTGCAGTGAGAAGAGTAATGAGTGGAAACCTCAATATTAGAGAATGGATCTCTCAGCACACACACCCCACAGATGGAAAGACACCACAAACAGCTACTTATCAATGGATTGCCCCAAGATCTTTTTACACACCAAGATCAGCATGTTGTCACTGTTAACTTGACATTAGAATGGACACTTAGTCTTTTCCCTGACAACCTGACTTCAGGAGCTCCTGCTGAAATCCAGCCACATCTCTGCACAGAATCTTCTACCCTTAAATAGTGTCGGGTTCAAATTTTCTTAACTTTTACCCCTAATTAAAAAGGCCAGAGGAAGAGTTGGAAAGTATGTTGGGTCTAATTAGGTCTGATTGCATTATGAAATGGAATCAGCGTATTTAACTCTTTACATTTGGAAATTCCAGTCATCCTGCACTCTCCATCAGCCACAGAGAACAGCCCTTTGCATATGGAGTATACAAACTGTCCTCACCGGCTGGTCAACCACAAAAGAAACCAGGTCCTGGGCACTGCAAAAGAAGCTATGCCTTTTGCCTTAAACTTCTGCCTCTGCAGCCCTATCACGCTCCACCCTTGCACACACGAAAGGCTCCTGGCTTCCTTCTCTTCCCTGTTGGCATCTTCTCCCTTATCAGTGGTTTTCAACCTTTGATTCTCATTGGAATCACTGGGAACTTTAAAAATCCCAACGGTTGGGTGCCACGTCCAGAGATATTGATTTAGTTGATTTGGAGAATGGCCTGGTGTCAAATATTTTTTCAAGCTTCCTAGGTGATTCTCAGAGAAGAGCATGGCAATCCATGCCAGTATTCTTACCTGGAGAATCCCCTGGACAGAGGCGCCTGGCGGGCGACAGTCCATGGGTCACAGAGTCAGACACAACTGAAGTGACTTAGCAGGTGATTCGAATGGGCAGTTGAGGTTGAGAATAACTGTAACTAAGTGATCTCATCCAGAGCCTAGGGCTTAAATTTCATCTGTAGGTTATGACTTGGAAATTTAATCTCTTATCTTGAGCTCTCACCCAAGCTCCAGAATCACTCATTCAAACTTTGTATTTGACACATCCACTTGGATATCTAAAAGGCACTGCAACTTCTGCACAAGTTGAAAGAAATCTTGATTTCTGCCCCCCTTCCAACATGCTTCTCTTCCAATTGTCGTGCGTGCATGCATGCTCAGTTGCTTCGGTCGTATCCAGCTTTTTGCAACCCTATGGACTGTAGCCCCCCGGGCTCCTCTGTTCATGGGATTCTCCAAGCAAGAATACTGGAGTGGATTGCCCTACCCTCCTCCAGGGGATCTTCCCGACCCAGGAATTGAACCCAAGTTTCCTGCATCCCCTGCATTGGCAAGTGGGTTCTTTACCCACTGAGCCCCCTGGGAAGCCCTCCAATTGTAGTACTCAAACTAAAAGCCTGGAATCTGTCCTTATTTTCTTCCCTTTCCTCATAGCGAATTCATTCATCAAATTCATCATTTGGTTTGTTCTTACAACCAAAGTACATCTAATATGCATTATGCTATGTAGGCAGCTTCCAAGAGGGTCCCCAATGATTCCCACTTCTTGGTATTCATACCCTTATGCAGTCCCTTCCCACACTGTACAAATAGTGTATGACAGAGGTGATGATATGTGACTTCAGAGATTAGGATATATTAAGACTATGACTTCCATCTTGTTCTCCCCACCAGCACCCCAACTCTGAGGGAAGCAAGCTGCAAGCTACCATGTTGTGAATAACCTTTGGCAACAGAAACCTCTGGCCAACAGGCAGCAAGGAACTGAGCCTTCCAGAAACCACATGAGTGAACTGAACACAGATTTCCTGGCCCAGTCAAGACTTAAGATGACTGCAGCCCCAGACAACAGTTTGACTACTGTCTCTGAGCCAGAACCACACAGATAAGTGGCTCTTAGATTCCTAATGCTCAGAAACTGTGTGATAAAAGTGTTGGTTGTTTTAAGTTGCTAAATTTTGGAGTAAGTAGTTACACAACAACAAATCTTATACTTCGGTACATTTTTTCATCTCCTGGCTACCATGCTACTCCAAGCTACCTACATTTCTTTTTTTTTTTTTTTTTTTTGGGAAACTAGACACTGCAATTTTATTAGTATCGGCGACGTTTGTTTGGAGCAAATTCAGCTCCAGGAGCTGCACGGTTGAATGCAGGAGGGGTTCCACCAATTGCTCCAATTCCTTCCATTGTAGCAGCTTGGCCAAAGCGTTCAGTTGTTGGTGGGGTCAATCCCAAGGTTCCATCTGGCATCATAGTGGCTGGTCCTGGAGGAGCTGGGGTACCAGCTGGCACAGGAGCAGGGGGCATGGCACCTCTGTTGTTTATGCCCATAGCACCTAAAGCAGAATAGTGATCAGTAGAGGAGACAGACATTGACATTCTTTATGCCAAAGGAAACAAGCCAAGACTTCTGGGCTAAGACATGTTACCCTCCCACCAAAATTTGCTTCCAGAAATGTCAAGCCCCCTAAATTTGGACTAGGTAGGAGAAGCTACATAGTTCACCAGAGATGAGACAAAAAAAGAAATCTGTACCATTAATCTCCTAAGCCCTTACCTCCCATAGCCATCTGACCCATCCGTATCTCTTGCTCTCTCTGGAAAACAAAAAAACACTCAAGACAGTCCAAGACAGCACTGCATTCATTCTACCACAATCCACTAAGGACCACATACTAAAGAATATCTGCAACAGCTCCTTAAACTAACTCACTGTAGTTGTACAATGAACTCAAGTTTAGAGCTACTAGGACACAAGTCAGAGTTTCCTATTAGGAACAAATTGAGAGATGAAAGGAGACACATGATTTCTTTCAGGGCTCCAACCTGTACAACAACTGCTGAGGACATCAGAAGCCAGGCAAGGCTGCTACAGGACTGAATCTATCTGATCCTGCAGTCACTGAGATTAAACAGCATACACTAGCCTCAGCTTTTCATCCTAAATTGCCCGTGAGGCAAAAAGAGCTCCTCTTCAAACCTTACCTTTCCTTCCTATGACTGCTTCTTTCTAAAAGAAGTGTCACAGAATGGAAAAATTGGTCATAGCCTATTGTGCTTCCTAATCCTAGTGGTGAGTTTGTCGTATTATGGGCACAGAGAGATATACCGCATCAGGGAAGGTTCCCTTGAATCCTTCCTGCTGTCGTCGCATCATTTCTTCTTGTTGCCGCCGCATCTCTTCCTCTCGGCGCCTGCGCTCCTCCTCCTGCCTGAGCTCCAGCTGCTTTCGTTTTTGCACTTCTTGATTGTGCAGCTCTTCCATCCTCCGAAGTTCTTCTTGGCGCCTCATCAAATCCTGCCTCATTAGCACGACCTGGTGCTCATGGCGAGCAGCCTCCATCTCCATCTCCAGCTTCTCACGAGCTTCCTTGATGTTTCGGTCCACTTGGTCCTGCTGCTGCTTTTCCATCTCAATAAGTGCCTTCCAGCGCATGGCATACTCATACTCAAAGGAGCCAGGCTGTGCAAATCTGGGTGGCTGTTCTCGCTCTTTGTGAAATTGCTGATTCTTTATAACCAGCTTCTCTGGGAGTCCCTCTTCATCATCTAACTGGTCCATGGGCTCCACAGTCACAGGTCGAGGAAATGTGGTTAGCAGGAAGGAGCCTTCACTGCATCTGTCCAGAGCTTTTCGAGCAGCTGGCTTCCCTGAGAATTCAACAATGCCTTTTCCTGAGGGCCTGCCTGGATCATCCACAATGACTACAGCCCTCTCCACCTGGCCGAACACAGAAAAGGCCTCCTCCAGCAGTTCATTGGACACATACTGAGGAAGGTTTCGGACTGTAAGGGATGCACTATGGCAGGCAAAGCGCACACGCAGCTGCTTTCCACGGAGTGGCATGTTGTCCAGTTCTACTTTGGCAATCTCTGCTAGGGTTCGTGTTTCCAAGCGGATAAAGCCAAAGCCCTTGTCCTTATGAATGAAGACTTCGCCTGCCTTCCCATATTTCTCAAACAGTTTCCTCATCTCCTCCTCAGTGATGTCAGGAGGAAGATTGCCCACAAAGAGCCGACTACGCTGGGTGAAGGTCTTCTCTCCTGGTTTCCTAAAATTCTTCAGGTCAATAGTCAAGCCTTCATTCTGGCTGCTGGCTTGCTGCCCATTTGCAGGCATTGGTGGAGGTGGTGGCTGCTGCTGTTGCTGCTGGTGGTGCTGCTGATGGTGATGTTGATGATGCTTCCTTGGAGTGTGGTTTTGTTTCTCCAAGTTAAAAGTTTTATTGCTCTGCATCTTTGTACCCCTCACCGACTGTTTTCTGCTCAGAGTAACGGCGACGCTACACGGCCTTTACCGTCCCTACCTACATTTCTTATCTGGATAATGAAAAGGTATCCCTTTTCCTCTCTGTCCTCCAACAACCTGTCATTCTCATTTATATTCTTTAAATAAACTTAGTTCGGATTCCTTTCCTGTTTAACACCCTTCAGATATTTCCTATATGACTTAGAGTGAAACCCAGTTCCCCCCAATACTCCTTCACGATCTGATTTCAGTCTTTATCTCCAGTTTATTCTCATGCCTCTCTTCCCATTTCTTACTATGTTTTAGCCACATTGGCCCTTCATTTTACACAAAGAACTTTGTGTTTCTTTTATGGTTAGATGGTCTTGAGGGAAAGAGGGACATTTTTAATATCAAGAGAACAAGATTCTAGTAACATTGCTCAAAACAAAAATGACTTTTGCTACATCTCTGACACGTGTTCATCAAGCTTACAAGTCAAGTAGTGTAACGTGTAAAAATAGGTGCTTTTGCTTCTGGCAATATGTTGGGATAAACAAGGAGAGAATATCTTCCCAGTACAGAACAACTAAAATTCTGTATAAAACATAAAACGTATTTTAAAGTGTGGCTGAGCTAGTAAGAAAATAAGTAAT